>NC_141386.1:17345152-17945152 GCF_017979445.1 Akebia trifoliata
GAGTAGGACTCCCAAAAAAATTAAGTTCATTACTTTTTCACCCTGGGTAGGTAGAGTAAGACATGCAACTTTTTCTTAGATTATGCTCAATTATGCTCAAATTGCGTTCACACCCTACTGAGATTTTTTCTTAGATTTTGCTCAAATCCAGTTGAGATTCTTTTTGGATTTCACTCAAACCTGCTGAGACTTTTTCTCAGATTTTGCTTAGACCCGCTAAGATTTTTTCTCAGATTTTGCTTAAACCCACCAGGATTTTTATCGGATTTTGCTCAGACCCGTCAAGATTCTTCTCAAATTTTGCTCAGACCCGCTGAAATCTTCCTTAGAGTTTGCTCAGACCTGTTGAGATCTTCCTCGAATTTTGCTCAGAACCATCGAGATCTTCCTCGAATTTTGCTCAGACCCAGCTAGATCTTACTCGAATTTTATTGAGGCCCGCTGAGATCTTCTTGGATTTTGCTCAGACCCCATCGAGATCTTTAATGAATTTTGTTCAAACGTATTGAGATCTTTCTCGGATCTTGTTCATAGCTACTGAGATTCTTCTCGGATTTTGCTCAGACCTGCTGAGATTTCCCTCGGATTTTGTCCAGACCCACCGAGTTCTTTTTCGAATTTCGCTCAGATTCACTGAAATCTTTCTCGAATTTTTCTCAAACCAGCTGAGATTCGTCACAGATTTGGCTCAGTTATACTCAAGCCTTATGCTCAGTTTTGCTCAAATTATGCACAGTTATGCTTAGATTATGCTCAGTTATGGTTAGTTCATGCTCAGGTTTTACTCAGTTTTACTTAATTTTTAATTCATAATTTTCTCAGGTTTTGCTCTAATCTTAGGTTGACCTTACGCAGTTTTGTACTGTTAAGTTTGTTATCCAGCCAACATGAATGTGTATAATGGAGGTACGCATTTTCAAAATCATCACTACTCTATTGAACACACGCGCACTTGCATTGCATTTGCATCAGTCAAGGAGAATTTTTCAAAATTCAAGGACTTGACATTTTGTAGTCCAGGGAGAGCTTACCCACAAGGATGTGGATGTCTCAACAAATTGCAGAACTAGGCTGCAAAAATGAGTTGTCACTAGCTTTGGCCTTCGGATGTTGCACTATTTACAGTAATATATTGGCCATCTAGTTTGCTTCCACCTTCTGTTAAAGAGGGGCATCTATAGGAACCCTATTTTTGCATCTGCCTAATTCGACAATTCATCACTCGGCTGTCATGAATTTCTAATGATGAATTCAAAGAACTCGAAAGCTTGTGAGTATTGTCCCCAATTCCTTCTGTTTTTACTCTTTTTTCATATTTTAAAATCAAAATATTACCTCAAAATAAAATCTTAAATTTAATTACGTGAAGTAAAAGGCTTTGCCACCTTATCACTTTGGGATGAGTGCATTGTGATAAATAACCCTAAATAGATTCAAACTTACTAAATTTATCATGGACAGGATCTTCTTTGCTCTAGATTCTCATCCACCAATTAAATTATGTTTTGTTTTTCAGAAACTGATAATTTTTTGAAGAAAACAGTGATTTTTTTATTAAAAACTCGAATAATCACGAACATGTGTAGGAATCATAGGTTTTTCAACTTCCTGCCTTGTTGTTTCAGTTTTCAAGTAACTTTGTTATAGGGACATTTTAAACAATATATTATTTTATTAGAAAAACACTTTTCTTACTAACTTAGTAAGTTTTTAATCCTACTAAGGGTTGTTGAGCTTAAATGGATTGCCACATTACCAATCCAACGCTAAAAACCTCTAGATTTTGTGGAAAAAATTCAGATAAAAAATGAAAAACAATTTATTTTGGACTAAATTGAAGGTTTTGAAAAAAGATGACTACGAACTCCTGAACTTAAAATGAAAATTCAGTTCTTAAAAAAAGTTATCTAACTTTTTTTTTTGAAGTTCATAAAATTGTATCGTCTAGTTTTTTTTTTTTTTTTTTATTTGAATTTTGTCCTCTAAAATTGTAGGAAGCTATGAATTGCTTTTCAATTAATTATTTATCTACTTGTACAATTACTACAAATTTATAATTTTATTTATTATAATTTTATTATTAATATATGAAATATATATTTCTATATTTTCTAGCATTTATAATTTTTTTCCCGATATATTGAAGAAATGTTTCCGACTTTACTAATTTTTTTCAAAGTTTTTCTTTGCTAAATTGTTCCCGAATTGCAACTTTGTAGCTATTTTAGGTATTGGAAGTCAAATCACCCTCCTATAGGTGTAGACACCATATTTTTTCATCTTCCTAATTCGACAATTCGTCACCCAGTTGCTGTGGATTCCTAATGACAAACGTAAAGAACTCGAAGACTTATGAGTACTATCCCTTATTACTTCTCTTTCTAATTTTTTTTTCATCTCCCCTTTTCGTTACGACTCAACATAGAAATTTACACACGCTTAAGATCGCTACACCATACACCCAATTTAGCAAGTACATACGCTTAGGTTCGCTACACAATTCGATAACTTAGAGACCTCACTGCACTAGGAAAATATGACCTCGAGACTTAGAAATAATCACATTTGGACTGAAAGAATCCTCATGCCATAATTCGTAAAAATCTGCAAAAATCACCAAAATGATGAAAATACCCCTTAAGAATTTTAGACCTTGGAAAAATCTCGAAAGCATATCCATTACATTCAGAATGTGATTTCGAGCCTAATAAGACCCAAATCTACGAAATCAGATAAATTTATGGGAAATCACAAAAATGACCAGAATGCCCCTCAATGTCCAACTTCGACCTAGAGACCCCGATCCTTAGGAAAACATGATTAAAAATCAAAATCAAAATTTAAATTGAAATTCGAAATTAAATTAAAAATCCAATATAATGAAAATAAAATTTAAATTAAAAATCAAACTCAAATAAAAAAATTAAACAATTAAAATTTAATCAAGTAATCGAATTAAAATCAAATTAAAAATCACTCAACCAATTAAAATGCAAAATTAAATTAAAATTAAAAATCAATCAATCAATAAATTCAAAATTAAAAACCAACCGACTAATCAGAGCAAAATTAAAACCAAAGACTAATTGACTAAAACAAATTAAAATTTCATCGAAACCCAACTAAATTAAATCAACAAATTCAAAATTCAAATCGAAGTCCATCAACCAATCAAGATTAAAATAAAATCATCCAGTGTTAAAATCAAAATTTAATCATGTTGAAAATCGAAAAAAATATGAATTCATCAACAAGAGACCATCAAGACGAGTAGTGCAGGATCACCTCTCTCATTGTCTTACTTAAAGTTGGTATGGAAAACAAAAAAGGAGACAGCGTTAAAAAAGAGAGTTGTGCTGGGGTGACACAGAATTTACTGTGATTCTCACAATTCTGACGTGGATATGCATATATAACCGTAGATAGTTTTTACTCGTATGACGAGGAAACACATCTATGGCTATGTGCACATCCCACATCAGACTTGTTAGAATCATAGTAAATACCCTATGTCATTTCAGAATTTTCCAAAAAAAGAAAGAGAAAAAAACTAGAATGTTTTCTTTTATAAACAGAGAGACTCTCCCTCTCAAAAGGAGACATCTTCTCTCTAGCTACAAAACAAGGTCTCTTCTCCAATGAATTTGGACGCTCCTCTCTCTATCAAATTTTCCTCCATCTTGCTGCCTTTATCTCCCTTAACTCCATCTTCCTCATCTCCATCTCTAATGTCCCTGCAACACAACCATCTTGCTATGTTCATCTCCTTCAACTCTCCCTGCATTCACCTCCATCTCCCTCTTCCTTACATTATTGCTACAACCACCCCTCTATTAAGCCTTCATCTCACATCCTAGCACAGCCATCTCCCTCTTCCCCACATTACTACTACACTCAATCCCTGCTACACCAACGCCCCAACAACCTTCCTCTCTTTTCTCCATTAACGCCCCAGCAACCTTTCTTTTTCTTCCTCCCTCTCTTCTTCATTAACGCCCCAACAGTCTATCATTTTTTTAACGCACAAAACAACACCCACAAGACTCCCTATCTCTTATTTTTTTTATTCTCTCCATCTCACGTTCCAAATCTTCTCCTCCATGTTCTACACCCTCTCCAACTCTCCACAACGACGACACAACCCTCTCTTCAGTCCCTCTACTCTCCTCTCTATCACATTACTTTTTCATTCTTCTCCAACTCGTCCCAAAGGCGATAGATTTCTATTTTCTTATCCTACTCGCCCCATTAAAGACATGCTTGTTTTGTTTTTCCTTCTTTCCTCGTATAGCCGATAGCTAGAGCGGCCAGCACGGCAACTACTCACGAGTTTCTCGAAGTTACTCCTGAAGGAACGCATAGTAGCCACAATGGCAGTAGCTCCAAAAGCTCAAAAGAACAAAAACAAAAAAAATAATCAAAAAAGAGAAAAAGAAAAGCCTACTAAGTCGAAAACTTGAAAGGGTTACTTAAGCAAAAATTAAGGCATGCTTGTAAGGGTGGAAATCCGAAAGGACAGTTTTAGCAACAATCAAAGCAAAGAAAAAAAAGAAAGAAATGGAAAACTTGCTGGATTGAAATCCTAAAAAGGTGATCTAGGCAAATGTTAGAGCATGCTAACTAGATGGAAAACGATCTAGAAAAAAATTAGAGCTATCAAAAGGACATCTCAGTCTAGTTGATAATCTAAAAGGCAGTCCAAGCCAATTTCTGTGACCTAACTCAAAATCTTTAATATAAAAAGTCAAAATTAAAAGTTAAATCTTTATTGTGCTTGTGGTAACCAAAGATTTTAAACTTTTATAATAAGGGCACTTCCCTTTTCTAAAGAGTATAGTTTCGCCTCTTATATTAGGGGCATTCTTTTTCAAATGGTCAATTATCCCCAATGCAATGTTCCCTGTCAAACTAGGGGCATTTTGTTATGAAACTTGATCAATTTCAACCGCAAAGGATAATGTTAACCCTAAATTAATGGTTACCCTCTTGATCACAATTTTTGAAAACCGCTGAGGTTCAAAGAAAGTTAAAATGTTGATCTAACCTTCATAAAATCCAACTTATTTCGAAAGTGTTATTAATCTTCTATTTGTTTTGCCCAAAAAACAGTTCATTACTCTTTTACCCCAAGTAGGCAGAATAGGACTCCCAAAAAAATAGTTCATTATTCTTTCACCCTGTGTAGGTAGAGTAGGACTCCCCCAAAAAAATAGTTCATTATTATTATTTTTTTTTATCAGTAAGCTAAGGCTATGAAGGGCTCCATCCTTTTATTAAAGCTGCTAACATCGTAAATAAAAATAATTGATATCCTCCGAGAGGATATTTAACAAATTTTTAAGGATATTACAAGAATTGAAAAAACAAGGAGATACATTCAGCCCTCCTCTTCTTGCTAACCAATATGCCGCTTTATTAGCTTCTCGCCATTCAAATTTCAGCATAATTGAGTTGAATCTTCTCATAGCATACTTAATTTCTCTGACAAGGCTAATGAGTTTCCAAGGAGTGCTCCATTCTTCCATTATACCCTTGATAGCCATTAACGAATCAGAATTTACAATAATGTCCATGTACCCCAGCTCTCCAAGATGTTGTACGCCCTTTAGAATTGCTTCCATTTCGATTGTAATAATGTCCGTATAATTTGAGCGACCCATCCCAGCTGCAATCAATTCGCCCATAGAATTTCTAGCAATAAACCCAAAGCCTACCCCTGGCTTTGTCAATGACCCACTGGTATTCAGCTTTACTACACCCATTGGAGGGCATGACTATCGTAAAACTGAGTACCCTCTTGATTTCAACGTACCATTACAGCCCTATCTCTGTATTAAGCTCATACATTCAGCCTTATCAGTCTTCATCCCTTCGATTCTACCACATACATCAGCCATTATTAAACGGCTAAGCTGCTGCCCCATTCAACTCTTTCTCGTCAAAAATTCGACGGTTACGTTCACACCATATATGATAGATTGTAAAGCAAAACATTAAGCTAAGAATGGTTCCTAATGACTGAGTACCAATGAATTCAGCTTCTTCTTCAATTCTTCCCATGTTTACTTTCTCAATTGCAGCCCAACCCAAAACATGTTTCTAGCAGTCCCTACTAGAATTGCAACTAAAAAATAAATGGTCATTCTCCTCTCCCTCTTTCCAACACAGAACGCATCAAGAAACCAGCAACATACCATGTTTTCTAAGGTTTTCCATTATAAGCATGCTACAATTTACTGTTATCCAAGCTATAAAAGAATGTCACAGAATTTTCATCTTATTCCAAATAATTTTGTACCATGTTACTTCTGGATCATGACGACGAATCAAATTCCAAGCTGAATTCAAAGAAAAATTCCCATTCGTATTTTCCTTCCAAACAATCCTATCTACTTCATTCGGCAAAGGAGGATGATGTGCTTTAACTTGATCTGCAAATTCTGCTAATCTGATATCATCTCTAACAAGACCCTCTCAATCATTATTTCTAGCAAAATCAGAGACCAAAGCTTCAAAATTACTGTTCATTCGAAAGACCGACCTTCACCCAAATTTATCAATCAAGGAACCACCTTCCAACCATGGGTCCTTCCAAAAGGACGTTTTAGACCCATAACCCACTACATACCGAATATGATTCTTAGTAAAATCTTGGACCTTCAAGATACCTCTCCAAGCCCATGAAGCATCATTTGGCGAAATACATCTCCAAATATTATCATTCGGCACATATCTATTCTGCACCCAATTGCTCCACATGCTATTGTTATTAATAATTTTCCAAAATAACTTCGTGAGACAAATAGTATTCCAATCCTTAATCCTTCTAACTCCAAGTCCACCTTCTTTAAAAGGTCGACATACTTTAGACCAACTAATAGAGTGAAAAGATTTTCTAGAGGAGGACCCATTCCAAAGGACGGTAATCAACAAAGACTCAATTTTGTTAATAACCCCTATAGGAAAGGAAAAACAAGAGGACCAATACAATTGAAAAGGTGATAAAACTGATTTAATGAGTTCAATCCTCCTTGCAAAAGATAAAAACTTCGATTTCCAACCCTCAATACGCTTTTGGATTTTCTCAATCAAAGGATAACACATGGATAAAGTCAAACGAGACGAAAACAAAAAGACCTAGATATCGAATTGAGAGATTACTTTCTCTGAATGACAAACCTTAGAGAATGAGATTTTTATTCGAACACGCTCTACTAAAGAATAAATTACTCTTCTCAACATTGGTTTGAAGACAAGAGATATTGATAAAGTCATCAAGGAGAACTCTGATATTTTTTGCGGATTAAATATTATCTTTAGAAAAAAGGACAATATCATCAGCGAACATAAGATGAGATATAGGATAAAGATTGTTCCTACTAGGAATGGAAATCAAATTATTCCTAACTCTTTCTTCATGAAGACAAGAAAATGCTTCCATAACTATAGTAAAAAGATAAGGGGAAATAGGGTACCCTTGTCTTAAACCACAGTTACTTGAGAAATACCCACAAGATGCCCCATTAATAAAAATAGAAAATCTAGGAGTCGATATACATTCCTTAATGCATGAAATCCAAATCTGATCACATCCCAATTGATTGAGAATATTCAAAACAAAGTCCCATCTAACTTTATCATAAGCTTTTTTTAAGTCAACTTTGACTGAGAAAAAAGGCATACTTGATTCTATATGGGAATTACGAAAAATCTCATGGGCTAATAAAATATTGTCAGAAATATTTCTCCCTTGAATAAAAGCTGATTCGTTAAGACTAATTATGGAAGGTAAGAGTTTCGAAAGCCGATTAGCCATGATTTTAGTGATCACTTTGTAAACAAAATTACACAATGATATAGGTTTGAATCTATCCAAGCAATTAGTATCTTTATCTTTGGGAATAAGGACGATAAGGGTGGAATTCAACTCCCTAAGAAGTTTCCCATGAGTACAAAAATTCATGATAGCTCGAACAAAATCCTCTTCTACGATATCCCAAAAGGATGTAAAAAATTCGGCACAAAACCCATTAGGACCAGGGGCTTTATTAAGAGGGGATTGGAACACAACAGACTTAATTTCCTCCCTAGTCATAGGATCAGATAAACTCTTGGCTTGGTTTAAAGATAGTCTATTTTTAAAGGGAATAAAAGGACAAGGAGCATTAGAAGAAGAGGAAAATACCTTCTCAAAATAGTCAATAGCATGTTATTTGATACAATCCTCACCTCTAATGGAATTTCCTGACTCATTAATAAGTTCATGAGTCTCGTTTCTCGCAATATTAGAAGCCAAAGAAGTATAAAAGAATTTGGTGTTTGTATCCCCATCTTTCAACCACTGAATCCGAGACTTTTGCCTAATCATGGCCTCCTCCACCCCAATCTCTTTCGTCACCTCACTAACCGTTACCTTTTCCTGATAAGCAAGATCTATGTTAAGGGGGTCAACCTGAATTTTCTGCTAAATAAGCTTGAGCTTGGATTCTGCGTCTATTTTCCTGCTAGTAACATTACTATAAGCATGCTGATTCCAACTCTTTATAGCCATCTTTGCCCTACGAAGCTTGGACGCTAACACAAAGGATGGATTTCTGACTACTCCAGTATTCCAAACATTTATAACCAACTCTCGAAAACCATCTTGATTGATCCATGAAGTAAAGAATTTAAAGTTCTTCTTGCGATGACTAACAACATCTTCCAAACTAAACCTCAACAGAGAATGGTCTGAAATTCATGGAGTGAGGTAGTTCAGCCGCACATTTGCCCATCTTTGAACCCAATATACATTCACTAAGGCTCTATCCAACTTACACAGAATACACCTATCATTAGTCACCTTATTACTCCAAGAGAGAAAATGATCCGTCGTGATCATGTCTTGCAAGCCACAATCATTAATGCACTCATTAAACTCTTCTAAGTTCCGGCGAGGCGCAAGGTTTCCCCCTAATTTCTCATTTCGAAAACACATCGTGTTGAAATCCCCAATGACAATCCACGGATCTACAATGCTTGTAGCCATAGACTTCAACGAATCCCATAGCTCAACTCTCTCAGCCCGAAAATTAGCTCCATAAATACACGTGAACCAGAACGATGAATTATTGCTTAGCTGATGCACTTGACAATGAATAAATTGGGTTGATTCTACAATTTTGTTCACTCTAATCTTTGTTGGATTCAATCCCACCCAAATTCTACCAGACTCATCTGAGTTATAATTATCTAAAAAGTTCCAACTCTTCCGAATGCTCCTACGAAATCTCGCTGCTCAAAAATTTTCAGCTTTAGTTTCATTCAACACCAACAAATCAAATTTTTCTGAACATATTAGGTTTTTAATAGCTCTCGTCTTACTTACATGATTCAGACCCCTAATATTCCAACAACCCACAATCATAGATGACTACCAGTTTTTGTGCCTCCCAAGGTATACACTCCCTTCGAATGAGTCATAATTTCTAAAATCTGCTTCGACTTAGACTTCTTCTTGGATTTTTTTGACTTGCCATTCAAACCTTTCTTATTCTTTCTACCATTGTTTTCGGCCTTTTTCATCAAATTAATGTCACTATTTTCTGACTCAAGGTCCTCCATGTCCGAGGTGATGTTTCCATCCGTGTTGTAAGCTAGAGCAGAAAACTGATTTCTACCAACCTGAAGATCACGTTCCAGTTCCCCAGAACAATTGCTAACGCTAACTGATTGCATCCTTATATCCGTTCCACTACAACAAATATGGCAATTAGGAACGATTTATAATCGTTCCTAATCCAATGTGAAACGTTTTACAGACCGTTTCTAATCGAGGCGTTGTTAATGAGTTTAAACGGCTGGAAGCCGTTCTAGATCACACCATTTGGAACGGTTAAAAACTGTTTCAGAACTCCGAATTTGGAATGCCTAAGAACCGTTCCAAATCTGCGTTTATATTCTAGAGCACATTACCACGAAAACTATCTCAGACATCACTTTGAAATATGATGTTTATAAGACTGATGTCCTAAGTCTGAGACTTTAAACTGATATCTAAACTTCTAAAAAAAATTTGATTCTTTTTTTACGCACCTATTAACCGCAGTCAAAATAGACCCAACAAGAGAACATCGAGGTTCTCTATCACATTAATTTATACACAAAAAGAATTACAATGAGTCATAATTTACAAATCCAAAATTACAATGCATCGATAAACCCGTTCACAATTGTTACACAATAATAAGTGCCTACAAGGAAGAAATGACATCACTTCCATCCCTCCCTATCTTCTTTAAGATCCTCACAATGCCCGTAGTTGCCAATCGAACAGTCCTTCATGGCACCACATTGCACCT
The DNA here is from genome assembly GCF_017979445.1 of Akebia trifoliata. Classification (NCBI taxonomy): domain Eukaryota; kingdom Viridiplantae; phylum Streptophyta; class Magnoliopsida; order Ranunculales; family Lardizabalaceae; genus Akebia; species Akebia trifoliata. The sequence continues at coordinate 17,355,493 of NC_141386.1, forward strand.
TCAAAGGAGTGTCTAAGATCTGAAAACCCAAATTCCACAGAAGAACAATGATTAGAGTAGTCCCCTTACCAAACAAATAAACTGATCATAGTGCAACCCCGTAACGTGATCCCCAGACTTAGTTTCTTTTGTAGATTAGTTGTTTTTATCCATTTTGAGTCAATACTCGATTCCTAGACTGTAATAACTAGGTGGCGTCTCCCAAACCTCAAAAATCAAAAGTGGATCCACGCACCACGCGGATTAAGGGAGCTTTCACACCATGATCGACAAGTACCTTCCCAATTCAAGCAAAAGATAGGTATTAGGAACCCTCCCACTCTTCTCCTAAAAAATCTCGACCCTAGGAGCATCCCGACCCACTCTGCCATTTCCAACGACCCTATCCGCCTGGCCTTTATCCCCGGTAGCCCTACTACCTCGTTTGCCATCGACTCAGCCACTCTTACCGCCTACTAGGTCCTCAACAGAACCACTCTAAGAAGTGTTCACATTGTTAGCTCGACTCCCAGAAGAAGAACTAACCGTCGATGAAGAATTGGGCTTCCACAAAGACTGGTCGAGCCTATCTGACTTAGTCACCATGCCAGACCCCAAAGCAAAACGAGTCCTTGTTCTGGGTTTGGCCTCCTCCTCCTCATCGAAACAATGTCACTCAACTCTAGTTCTCATCTCTCTACCCATCTACAAGCCACCAATGTGTCAAATCAATGGTGAAAAATCCAATGATTGCCTATCTCGGTGTAACCTACCAAAAATTCAACCAACCTCACCCGCCTAGCCCAAACCTACCAATCTCAAATTGTGCTTAAGCAAATTGAGTTGATCAACTTTACCAAACCCAAGAAAACCTACTCCAAATCGACTACAAAGCCGAAATTTCCTTACCTACCTACCCAACCACTCAGTCTACCTAGTCAAAAGTTAAACCAACATCAATCCATCTACCTTAACCTACGAGTTCCAATTCCAACCCCATGATCCACCTATCCAAGCCTATTTCACCCAACTCACCCTAAGTACAACACTAACACTCATCATTCCCCACCCCCACTTATTAAACTCAAAACCAAAACTTGGCCCGACTTACTTGTTTTGTCTTATGCACCCCTTCGACTAACCTATAATGATTCACCTACCCGAGCCCCAGGTTTTTCCACATAAACCAAATCAAAAGCTCCTAACATTCCGATCAAATGAAGGGCCATAATGAAAATATGGAAATAAAAAACATAAAAATGAAAGCATGAAAATGTTTTGAACAAAAAGAGCATAATCAAGGATATTGCAAAATTGAAAGCATGTTCTAAGCAAGGAAAAACACATAATTATGCAGAAAAAAAGTGAATAATCCAAGACCAAGATAGTACCCCTAAATAACCCATCCATCCACTCAACCCAGCTAAACAATCCCCTCAAACCCCATTCATATCACCTCCAAATAATCCCAAGATCACCCATACCTTCAACCACTAGTCCCAAACCAACACCATGAATGATCTTCCCCTATGTCTCCGACACACCCCATGTCCAACACAAAACCCATATTCACCCCCCAAAGCACTTGAAGCAATCCCCAAAGTCACTATACCACTCTACCCAAACCATCCCAACATGTTCAAGTCTCACCAACCCGTCAACCATCTTTCAAACACACCAACAAATGTTCACCCCCAACGTTCAATTCTTCAAAATTTTCCAACTAATTGTAGAAACCCCATTTTTGCATTTGCCTAATTCGACAATTTGTCACCCGATTACCGTGAATTCCTAATGATGATCACAAAGAACTCAAAGGCTTGTGAGTACTATCCCTGATTCCTTCCGTTTGCACTCTTTTTTTATCTCCCCTACTCGTTACGACTCGACATAGAAATTTACGCATGCTTAGAATTGCTACACGTTACACCCGATTTAGCAAACACGTACGTTTTAGGTTCGCTATATAGTTCGATAACCCAAAGACCTCGCTACGCTAGGAAAACATGACTTTAAAACTTAGAAATAATCACATTGGGATTGAAAGAAACCTCACGCTAAAATTCGTAAAAATCTGCAAAAATGGATAAAATGACAAAAATACCTCTCACAAATTTCGGATCTTCGAAAAACTTCAAAAGTACCTCCATTGCACTCAGAACATGATTTTCAGTCTAATAAGACCTAAACCGACGAAAATAGAGAAATTTAAGAAAAATCATAAAAATGATCGAAATGCCCCTCAACATTCAAATTCAACTTAGAGATCGTTAGGAAAATGTAATAAAAATCGATATCTAGTTAAAAATCCAATCTAAAACTAAACAATTCAAATCCAAATAAAAAAAATTAAAAAATTTAAATTAAAAAATTCAAACAATTAAAATTAAACAATTCAAAGTAAAAAAATAAACTAAAAAAAAAAATTAAAAAAAAAATCCAAACAATTAAAACTAAACAATTCAAATCCAAATAATTAACTAAACAATCAAAATTAAAATCAAACAATTAAAATTAAAATCGAACAATTAAAATTTAATCAAGCAACGCAATTTAATAGAAAAAACAAACTAAAAATCATTCAACCAATCAAATCGACTAAATAAAATCTAATGGCCAATTAAAATTCAAATTAAAAATTAAAATCAAATTAACCCAAAATGAAAACTAAGCAACTAATAAAACTTAAAATTAAAAAATCGATCAACCAACAAAAGCTCAAAACAAAAAAATTAACCAATCGATAAAATAAAAATTAAATCGACCAACCGTAACTCGACAACAAGAGACCACATCATGATACGAGTAGCGTAGAATCATCTCACCATCATTCTCCAAAAAGAACTCAAAAAAAAAAAAGTAGGGAAAGACGTGTAAAAACAAGAGAAAAAAGAAACAAAATTTTTCAAAGAATAAACCAAAATAGAAACTTGGTTTCTATTTAAAGAGTGAACGTTCTCTCCTTTTGGGGGCTGGGCATCTTCTTCTTCTCTCCTTCGGTTCTCTTCTCTCCTTCGACTCTCTCTTTTTTTAGAAAATTTCACTTTCACCTGCTACACTTCATCTCCTCCAACATTTTTTTCTGTAACTCACTGCATTCTCTTCTTCTTCATCTTCGAATGAACCTGCAACACAGCCTGCTGCTGTGAAATCAGCAACACCCAGACCTGCGCCTCCTCCTAGCTCTTCTCTTCTTCTCCAACGCACCTCACCTCCCTCACTCCATTGCTGCTACTCTCATCTTCTTACAGCAGCAACTCTACTCTCATCTCCTAGCCCTACAACGTCTCTCTGCCCAGCCAACTTTCCCAGCACTCATCTCTCTCTGCCTAGCCCTTTCTTCTTCTTCATTACCACTCACAGCCCCCATCTCTAATGTCATTGATGCCCCCCATAATCTCCATTAAACCTGCAAATCAACCATTACTCATAGTCTCTCTCACGTTCGGCCACCACTCGCAGCTACTCTCACGTTCACCCCCATCACCCTCACCTCTCTCATTCTGCAACAGCCCATCCTTTCCTTAAATCACAGCAACTTCTTCCTCTTATTGATCCCACTGCCTGCAACGCCTCCAACAGCCCTCACTCTTCACGTCTTGATTGCAGCCAAGCTCTCTGTCCTGGCTACACTTCATCCCCAGCAACACCATCCTTACAACTTCTTCTTGTTGCCTAAATTCTTCTTCAGCAACCTCTCCAACAGCAAGATAATGCCCACCCCCGCTGCTACAGACATCTTTCAGCCTTCCTTTCTCTCTCAGACCCCTGCTCTTCCAACCACATTTCTCAGCTCATCTTCTCCCTCTCTCACGTTCTGCTACAGCATAGTTACAATGCCTATAAGCACCTCTCTCTGCCCTTGTCTCTCGCATCTCCACAACAACGAGTATTCATAGGTCTTCGAGTCCTACCTGAAGGAATCAACCCACTATTCTCGATTCAATAGGTAAGTTTATCTTTATTTTTTATTTTTGCATATCGCATAGGATCCGATAGTTTTTTATGTATTTTTATATTTTTTTATAGCGGTAGGACTAGGAAGGTGTTTTTTTTTTATATAGGTTCTTACATTTTTTTTTTATATTGATAAGGTTAGGATAATTTTTGTATGTAACCTTCTCTATGTTTTATTTGTTTTTATTTTATTATTTTTTTTGCATATCGATAGGGTTAGGAGAATATACTTATATTTTAGGGTTTTTTTTATATGTTTTATTCATTCTTGTATATTGATAGGATTAGGGGTTTCTTTACATTTAGTTTTGTATATTGATAGGGTTAGGAGAATATTTTTTAAGCATCTTGTTTATTTTATTTTGTTTTGTTTTTATTTTGTTTATTTTATTTTTGCATGATAATAGTATTAGGACGTTTATTTTAAATATTATGATCATTGCGTTCAGATTGAATTTACATGTTTTATGACGATATTCAAGCTCTTCGTGTTCTTATAAGATTATTCCATGGGGTTAACGCATTCCCTAACTTGACGGACATGCATGTCGTTAAATGATAATTATTTTCGAAAAGTTGAGAATTATATATGCATGCCCATTCAGGTCGATTTAGGAATTATATGAATTTCTTTGACTTGAAAATTTTGTATGCATTCATATTGGTAGATCTCCAATTTGGCAAGTACGATGATGCGGAGTTTTTCATGTTATTGTGTTAATTTCTAATTTGATGATTTTTCATAACTTCATAGCTTTCCAATTCGGAAACTCCTATTCATGATTTTGTTTTGAAAAATCGATACTTGGAATGTTCTAATCCGAGAATTACATGATTTTCTATTTTGAGAAAACACATATTTTTAAGTTTCTATTTTAGAAATTTCATGTTCTGACAATTTCCTAATTTAGAAGATTTTGTATTTTTCTATTCAAAAGCTCATAGATTTGAAAATTTCTAATTCAAAAATTTGATCTTTTTGAAAACTTTCTATTTTGGAGAATGTATCTTTCTACATTTCTAATTTCGGAAACCTCATATTCCTAATTTGGAAATTTCATGAGTTCTAATTTGGCAGTTTCTACTTTGGATAGTTTGCGAAATATTTGCATGTGGAATCTCTTAATTGATTTAAGATCATGGAGCTAATTATGGTTTTTTCAAACCCTTCTATATTTTGTGGAATTCAAAGAATAATCATGTAATAATTGGGACAATTTTAGCCATAAGATTTGTTTGACAAATCCAACATAAATTGATGATGATTATTAGACCATAGCCTTGACCATAATCTTCCCCATTGACCATAAGTTAGTTTTGGATCATAGTAGAGACCGATCATCTTGATCAGGCGGGTTCGGTGCCTAACACCTTCCGAAATCCGTAATCTGACCCCTTACCCATCTCTCTGATCAGTGGATCAACCCATATCTATTTGGAGTTAATTTTGGTTCCTAGACCTAAACTAGGTGGCGACTCCCTTTTTTATCAAAAAATCCCCATTTACCAATCGGACCCCTATCCACTATTTAGTGAAGAAGGGTTGAAGCGATTTCACCAACCACCAAACTTCACAATACAAAGCCTCACCAACCTTGGTCAAAATATGCATACTTGTCCCCTAAACCAATACAATCCAAATCCTGGTCATAATAGCCATTGCCTTCTCGACTAATCCATTCCTTGCATATACCACCATCGACACCATCCGTAATCCACCATCATGACCCACACACATTCAAACCATTCTCACTTACCAACTATAAAGAATACAACCAATCCATTCAAAACTCCATCATAAACCCAACCCAAGATACCATTAATGACCTTTCGAATCCACCTTGAATCTCCCAACCAAAACAGTCCCAAAATCAACCCCACTGTGTCCCTACCACCCCAAAATTTCATCAAACAACATCCACCACAAGCATCACGCACTAAGGGAATGGCCAATAAATAGAAAAAGAAAAAAAAAGTATGTAGATATATAGAAAAACAAAAAGCATTCTAACATGCCTTAACAAGCGTCGAAAAAGAAACAAAAAATAAAAAAATATATATAAACAAAAATGATCAAAATAAAAAGGTAAGGTGGAGGGGGACTTACCTTGACTAATAAAAAATACCGTCCGTAGTTGCAAATCCATTCAAATACTCAGAATTCACCTAGGAAGGGCGTTCTAAGTCAAAGAAAGTTTTTGAAGTTTAAAAGAAGAAAATCAAAGTAAAAAATACAAAAAAATTGATATAAAGCGCACCAAAATGTCTGCAACACGCTTCGAGTCGTCCCAATCGCCAAATCAAAGTTCCCAATCGATGAGAGTTGAAAGAAAATACGAAGAAACAAGAAATCATGAGAATCAAAGATAGGAAGAAAAGAAATAAGTGAAATTGAGCAATTGAACCACTACGCGAGTTTAAACGTTTAAAATTCGTACTAGTCTGTGCTACTAGTCAAGGATAAGAAAAGGTTTATTTCATATGTGCTCCATGCATGGACAAGGTAATTAGCATGCTATCCATTTTTCAAGAATGGATGAATCTGATCCAAACTCTATCGATGCACTATGCACAGATTAGTCAATAAAATAATCAAAAATAAGAAAAATCAAAAGAATTTCAAAAAATATTCTTTCAAGATGCATTCAATTCCGATTTGTCAAAATACGACCAAAAACTTCCAAATTTCGAAACTCATCAAATTCTTGATCTCGAACAAGCTCTGTGCCATGAAATCAATGAATCAATAAGGTAAACCTGTTAGACCCCATGCTTGGGTAATCATTTCCTACAAGAGTCGTCTATTCATTTGGTATTTTCAAGTCATGTTTTAACAAAGTTTTCTGGCCTACACAAATATGAGTTCAATCTATTCTTTGTAGTTCTTTGCAGGCAACTCTTACGAAGAAGGGTTACTATAGACACCCCAATTTGGATGGGGCCCCAATCAAAAGGACAAAAAAAATCGATATTTGAATAAAATTTGCTAATAGGCCTAAAAGTCTAAATCATTGAAACATGCCATTTTGATCAATTCGAAGGCTCTTAAGACCCATAATGAGACTTGGCATGCCCTCACTTTCCCTATCTTTCACCGCTTCACTTTTGGAACCGAAAATACCCCAAGCTCACTTAAAGCCCACTGACCCTCAATTCTCTAAAGAATCATTTTCCACCTAATATGAACTCAACCCTAGCTAATGTCCTAACCTAGTTTAACCTTAAACCCAGATAACTCAAATCCTAAGATCCATTCATCTTTAAACCCATTAAGCCCCACCCTAAAATGAACAAAATCTAACAACCTAAACCTTATCTAAAAACCTAAGCCCAACATACCAATGCACACATCCACAACCCTAATCCACAAACCATTATCCACATCAGCCAATCAAGCTTTGATCATCAAATGGACACTTGTCACCATCTCCTTCACCCTCTCAAAATTTAATTACCTAACTCCTTGCACAACCCCTTTTCTTAACTAAACACCATACCCCTCATCTCACCTAACATTTAATCTTATTTTTTCAACCAAGCACCACATCATTTCACCTCACCAAACACTCAACCCCAATGGGTTGGGAAGGATTCAAATCATTTAAATAAAAAACCATCCATTTACCCCCATTCCACAAATACTTTCATCCAAACTTTAAATTTCTCACCCTTCACCCCCAAACTCCATGTCATTATCTACTCTCTTACTTTTTCACCCCATTCTACCCTCAAAAGAAACCTTCCATTGTTATAAATACTCTCCTTATCTCCTAAAAAAGGGTACCAACTTCAAGTCTAAAAAAATTATTTTTCTCAACTCTCTACTCTTCTCACCTCATCTTCTCTAAAAAAATGTCTACTGTCATAATTCTACCAAGGACTCCAAAAATAATATAAGAAGAAAGAAGGAAAAAATGAAAAAAAGTCAAGGCCTGAAGGTGGGTTAAAGGATACATAACCCCCCATCTCTTTCCCCACTCCATTTCCTTCTTCTACCTTTCCTATCCCCTTTTTAATTTTTCTTTTAGAAAAACCCCTAAAATGTGATGCTCCCCCTCCCCTATCTCCTATAGATTGGACTTCGGTTCGATTGAAAATATAAGGATTGTAGCCACCATAAAAAAAATCATTTTAAACTCCAACTCATTTTGAGGCAATCGGTATTTGAGTCTTTTTTTAACTCATGAGGATGAATCTACAACCATTAGCCAACACTTTCCAAACAAAAAAAATATGTTGTTCGCAAGGCTAGATCCCTATAAGAATCTTCTTCCTCAATGAGATGATTCATATAGCTCAAGACGATAACGAATCCCTTCTTAGGGTATAAGTCGTCAACCATGTGACATTTTTTTATTTATTTATTTTGTTTTATCAAAAAATGACCAAATTATTTTGAGGTTACCACCAATGGGTAGAGAGAAAGAGGTGCTTACCACATTTCCCTTTCTCTAATTGGATCGCTTACCTTAATCTTAGGTAGATGGGTGTTTATTCATACAAGAGTCACTAAATGCTAAAATAACATTTTTTTTCTAAAAATGCATCTTGAGTGACCATTCATAGTCATTTACAAAAATGAATGGTGGCGATTCCAAACCTTCATAGAAGTGATTTTTGGAAATAAAAAATCACGCATCTACAACTGACATTATGAATTTTTATGATAGACAGACAGTAGTAAATAACATCATTTCCCCTAATTCAAGGGCAATATCGTCAAGGTCCTTGATATTTTTCAAGGCAGTTTCAACATGAGTTATCCTATGAGCTAAGACAGGATCAACAAGTAATTGATCATTTTCTAAGTCCTCGACGAGGTCAAACATAGCCTGAGGTTCTTTATCTTTTTTCTTTTTCTTTTCAGTCTTCAGGACTTCAATTTGTATTTGAACAGAAGCAATAATCTGTACTTGAAAGGATTTCAAAATTTGATGAAGTACTACTTCATCAATGGTACTTGTTTCTTCTTGTGGTAAGGGTTGACTACTTGGAGTTGACAATGGTACTCTAGCAAAATGACTCTTTTGATGGATCTAAAGTGACATAGATGATGGTTTAGAATGTCTGAAAGCAATTATTACCTGAGTAGAAGTACACTAAGATTAACTATTGATTATGAAGGTTTGACTCTTAATCATATGATTAAAAATTTTATATAAATTATCCCAAGTATGGTGGAAAACATCGAGTCTAAATGCATTATAGGTTTATAGTGACCACAAGGGGGAGAAAGATTAGTCACTATAGACACCCCATTTTTGCATTTGCCTAATTCGACAATTTGTTATCTGGTTGCAATGAATTCTTAATGATCAGCATAAAGAACTCGAAGGCTTGTAAGTACTATCCTTGATTTCTCCCGTTTTTAGTCCTTTCATCTCCCTTACTTTTACGACTTGACATAGAAATTACACATGCATAAGATCGTTACACCTTACACCCAATTTAGTAAGCATGTACACTTAGGTTCACTCATAGTTCGATAACTTAGAGACCTTACTATGCTAGGAAAATATGATCACGAGATTTAGAAATAATCATGTTGGGACTAAAAGAAATCTCACGCCAAAATTTATAAAAATCTATAAAATCACCAAAATGACGAAAATACTCCTCATAAATTTTGGACCTTTGAAAAATCTCAAAAGTAGCTCCATTGCACTCAGAATATGATTTCGATTCAAATGAGACCCAAATCGATGAAAATAGAAAAATTTATAAGAAATCACAAAAATGATCGAAATGCCCCTCAATGTCTGACTTTGACCTAAAGACTTTGATTCTTAGGAAAACATGATAAAAAAATTTAAAAATTGCAATTCGAAATCAAATTAAAAATCAAATCTATTTAAAATCAAATTTTAATTAAAAATGAAAATAAAGATCAAATTAAAAGTCCAATCTAATCAAAATTAAATTTAAATTAAAAATCAAAATTAAATTTAAATTAAAAATAAACATTAAATTTAAATTTAAATCGAAATTTCATCAAAATCTACATAAAAATGCAAATTAGAAGTTGATCAACAAATAAGTTAAAATTTAATCATATTAAAAATCAAAATTAAAGTAAAATTTAATCAACCAATAAAAATTTTGAAATTAAAAATTAATTGACACCCTTAAAATTGGAATTAAAATCAAACCAATCATGTAAAAATTGAAAAGATAAAAATCAACCAATCATGCACCCAATCGATGAAGGACTACCAAAATGCGAGTAACGTGGAATCTCTACCCTTATTCTCTTAAGAGAACTTTGAGAAAAGGAAACAAAAAAAAAAAAAAAATGTTAAAAGGGAAAAAAAGACATAAAAATAGAAATTATGTTTCTATAAAACTCAAAGCCTTCTCCATATTTCTCTGATCTCTCCTCTCTCTCGTGACCTCTTCTCTCTGCCCTTATCTCTCTCACGTCCTTCCTCTTTCTACCCTACTCTTACTCACGACCTCTCTCTTTGATCTCTCCTCTCTCTGATTTCTGCTTTCTCTCACGATATGCTCTATCTCTCTCTGCAGTTCAAACCCCCACAACACCTCCTTAAACACCTTTCTTCTATCCTTTCACCACAACAAGTAATAGCAGCCCCCCACCTCTCTTTCCATAGCTTTTCTTTTGTTCTTTCAGCAAAAATAATAAACAAAAACAAAAGAAAAGGAGTAGAGAAAGAATTATTCGCTACCTCTCTCTCACATTCAGCTTCTCACAAACAGCAGTAAAAGCGGCCACATTTTTTTTCCTTCTCTTCTCGTATAGTTCGCAGCCACAGTGATCCATATGGTAACTACTCTCTAGCTTTTCGAGTTGCATCTGTAGGAAAAAATAATTGCTCTTTCATCCTAAAGGTAGTTTATTTTTTTTTATTTAAATTTTTTTTTCTCTTCTCTTCCTCTCTTTATTTTTCATAGTAGATTTTTTCTTCTTTTTTGTTTTCATGTCGTACCTACGAGTACTTTTTCTCTTCATTGATATTTTATGTTAAGTTTGGATTCATGATCATCATAGAATTCATCACGGAGAAGATTCATTTTTTAGTTATTTTAAATAATTTTTATGCTAGGAGAATTGCATAATATTTAGCCCGATCTACAATTGGAGTGGTCCATTTTCGTATTATTATTAAATTTGTTTCTCTTTTCATATTAGTAGGGTTAGGAGAATATTTTCTTAAGTTTTCTAATAATCATGCTCCAATTTCATGTGAATGACTTGGGATAATGTTAAGAGAAGTCCATTTTTATTCCTTTTCTTGGTAGGGTTTAAAACAAATAGTTTTTTTTTTTTCTAATAGCTTCATGATCGTCATGATTAAATCGATTTTTATAATAAATTTGTGATAATGCATTTTTTAACTTGACCAATATGCATGTTGTTGAATGATAACTATTTTAGAAAATTAAAAGTTGTGTATACATGCCCATTTGGTTAATTTAAGAATTGGATGAATATGGAGTTTTTCAAATTTGGAAATTTTGTACGCATTGTTATTTGTCAATCTCCAAATTGATAAACATGATAATGTAGAATATCTCATTGTTATTTTGTTTATTTTCAATTTTGTGATTCGTCATAAATTCATAAATTTTAATTTAGAAACTCAAATTCATCAATTTGCTATTTTGGGAAATTTCATATTTGGAGCTTTCTAATGTGGAACTTTCATAATATTCAATGTTGAAAAATTATTTTTATAATTTCTAATTTGGGAATTCATCATATTTGCAAATTTTTAATTTGAAAAGTTTCATATTCCTATTTTAGAAATTTCACATTTCTAATTTTTTTAATTTAGAAAATTTTCACAAACTCCCATTATTGTTGATTTGAAAAATATTTGCATATATGGATTTTCAATTAACTTTAGATCATGGGATATAATTTGGGCTTTTTCACAAATTTTCCCTTGTTATGCAAAATTCGAGGAAAAATTTAAATAATTGGATAATTTTAGTCATGAGAGATTCATTTAATAAATCCAATATAAATAGATGATGATTGGACCCTAGTATGGCTTTAGGTATGTTGACCATAGGATAGTTTTGTATTATAGTAGAGACCGATCATCTTGATTAGGCGGGTCCGATGGTTAATAACTTTTAAAACCCATAATCTGACTCCTTACCCATTTCTCTTATCCGTGGACTGATCCAAATTTATTTGGAGTTATTTTTGATTTTTAGACCGAAACTAGGTGGCAGCTCTCGATTCTTAAAAAATTCCCCATTTACCAATCGGACTCCTTTAACCTATTTAGTGAAAAAGAGTCGAGACGATTTCAGTCATAGGTCTACCCCTGGTTAGAGTTGAACCTTTAGTTAGATAAATTAATTTGACCACATGATCGAATCTTCTTGGTGCGAATTAGGTCAACTCTTTGAACTTAAAACGACTTGATCCAACCGGTTAGTATTGGCCAATTAGATCCATTTGCCAATTGGGCTAGTTAGTTTAAATGGTTCACAACAAACTACATTTTTTACCAATTGGGTCAGATCAATATTGTGGGATTAGTTTGAATGATCTGGTCCGATCCACTCACTTACTTGTTGGTTGGATAAAATAGAGCAACCTGAGAACACCCATGTCAGTTTGGGGCGTGACTTCTAGGAAGAATCATAGACTCTAGATTTAAAACGTGCAATGCAATTTATCTAGCCACCCTTGCCTAAGTGCACCTATATACCTCTTAAATGTACTCAATCAAATGGTACGTGGTGAATTGGTTTGATATACCTGCAAACACCCCATTTTTGTACTCACCTGATTAATCAACTCGTCAACCCGATCGCAACGATTCCCAATAATGGATGATTATTCGAATGCTTTATTTGTTACTAGATATGTTTCAGAAATCCAGATGAGGTATCTCGAACTGACAAAACTATAAAAATCACGCTATGCTAGGAAAATATGACCCCAGAAACGTAGAAATCATCATTTTTCAAACAAAAAGATGCTTCACGATAAAAATCACTAAAAAATGACCAAATTACCAAAATACCCCTAACCTTAAAATATCCCTAGAGCCTACATTACACTTAGGAAAACCCTTTCAAACACATAAAACAACAAATCGAAACCAAATAAATCATTTCGCCAATTTTCACAAAATTTGACAAAATTATGAAAATGCCCCTCAGAAAGTTCACGACCATTTCACACAAAAAATTTCATAAATAATACAAACCAATATTTTCATTTAATTTCTTATGAAAAATTGGTTCTAAAACATCCTAAAACATAAAAAAATGACTTAAAACGCGAAAAGTCCTCTCCGAGGGTAAAACGGTAATTTCACAATTTTTATAATTAAAAATTTCAAAATTAATAAATAAAAAGTTAAATAATTGAAGTGAAATATTAATGAAATTAATTTAAAATTTTGAACCAAAGAAATCGATCAATCAGGCTCTCAGGCAAAATTGTTGAAGGTTGCCAAGATATTTCTTCAAGGACCCCTCCATTTGGGGATCCAAAGAATTAAAGATATAATAGAGGGGGGTTCTCCAAAAAATTAAAATCTATCAAGAAAGACTAAATTCAAGGTATTAAATTCAATCAAGTAAGACTAAAGTCAAAATTAAAATCAATTAAGCAAGATTAAAGTCAAGATATTAAAGTCAATCAATTAAGACTAAAGTCAAAATATTAAAGTCAATCAATAAGACCAAAAGTCAAAATCCTAATAGAGTTCTAATTAAATAATAACTCTATTTAATAGAATTCTAACTAAAATATAACTCTACCTAAAATAATTCTAATTAAAATTTAACTCTACCTAAAACAATTCTAATTAAAATACAACTCTAACTAAAAGAATTCTAATTAAACACTAATTCTATCTAAATCAACCCTTAAAAAAATCTATAAATAGGGGTCCTCACACCCTATTTTCGTATCAAATCAAAAATCCTAAGAGAAGTAGGTCAGAAAGCTTCTCTAGCCTCCCATAAATTCTAATTTTGAAGCCCAAACTCCTTACCTAACACCCATACTTCGATTTTAGCTTGAAAAACACTTAGAAACCCTTCAAAAACACCTCAAAATCCATAACAAATTCGAAGAATCTAGATCTAAGAAAGAAATACCTTGCCTCGGAGTTAAGAGATCAGATCCGGAGGCAGAACAAAGCGAGAAATACTATACAAGGAGCTATTCTATCAAATCTGAGGGGATAAAATCGTTGCGTTCAGAAAAGGTGAGTATTTTTTTTATTTTTATTTAGGTCTTGTTAGCAATGTAGTTTTATTTGGGAATTAGTAGAGACTGGCGTTTGTCGGGTGGGGTTGGTGCCTAACACCTTCCAACCCCTTAACATGATTCCCGGACCCGTATTTTTCTTTCATAGATTAGTTTATTTGCCTTTTAGAGTCAAAATTCGGTTCCTAAACCGTAATAACTAGGTGGTGACTCCCAAACCTCAAAGATCAAAAGTGGATCCGCGCACCCCGCGGATCGAAGGCACTTTTAATACCGTATAGGCACGAGGCTAGGGTTGTAGCTTTTATAAATGGTTTAGTATCCTACAAGGGGACTGACCACGTACAAGTACCATGTTGGCAATTAAGACATGTAACTTTGTGACGTACAAGAGGAAAAAGGCTCAGGTCGTTCCAGTATGGGAAATCGATATACCTTTCAAGATAACCTGATCAAATGGTATGGATACCCAAATTTTATATACCATAGAGATACGTGACTGGAGTTGTGATTTTTATAAATGACATCGCTTCTCATGAGGAGATCAGGCCACACACTAGTATCACATTGGTTATAAAGGACATACAAGCATGCAATACATCATAACTTAGACATACTAGTGGTATTTGCAAATAGGGTGAGGTATGCCTGGGGCATTTTTAGGATAAATGGGCCCAAGGGCTACATCACATTACCAAAGTATGAATATTAGAAAAATATAATCATAAAGCAGAAATGTATTGTAATGCCACGAGTTTTTAACTTGTATATCGAAAAAACCAAAATGTGAGATTTTGAGAAAAATTTGGAAATAGGGACTTAAAGTGATGAAACATTCGGATATTGTTATGTTCATTTTCAATGAAAATCGACTTCGCTATTAGATTCAAAAAGGTCAAAATATATTCTTTAGCCTGTAAGAAAGTTCTAATTCGAGTTCGGATGAAAAAGGTATAAAATCATCGAATTTCATGTTGAATAGGACCGAAAATAATAAATTTTCGGTAGAACGAGATTCAAGAAAATTCGACCGTACTGTTAGGTACACAATGAAAAATATTCAAAATGGAATAGTCATTTATCATTTGTCGAGTCCAACTGATCAAGTTACAGCCACAAATGTAAACAAAGAAAAAATATAAAAATACCCTCTAGCTCTTTAAAAAAGAACTAAGACATTCTTTTATCACTTTCTCCTCTCCAACTCATAAAGAACCAGCCCATTTTCCAACCCAAGGGTTTCAACCAATCTATTGCAAATGAGTCCAAGTGGTTGTCGATGAAGGAGAGAAAGTCCTCGACATCAACGAACTCCATATTCTCACCCCATTCGACTTTCACTTTCTTTTCTTTCTCTTGGATTCTCAACAAAAACAACGAGTAGGTGTAGACACCCCATTTTTGCATTCGCCTGATTAATCAACTCGTCGACCCGATCGCAAAGGTTCCCAATGATGGATGTCTATTCCAATGCTTTATTTTGTTACCAGATATGTTTCAGAAATCCGGATGAGGTATCTCGAACTGACAAAACTTAGAAACCACGCTACGCTAGGAAAATACGACCCCAGAAATATAGAAATCATCATCTTGCAAACCAAAAAGAAGCTTCACGATAAAAATCACTAAAATTACCAAATTACCCCTAACATCAAAACAACCCTAGAGCCTGCATTATGCTTAAGAAAACCCACTCAAACACATTAAACAACAAATCGAAACCAAGTAAACCACTTCGCCAATTTTCACAAAATTTGACAAAATTATGAAAATACCCCTCATAAAGTTCACAATCATTTCACAAAAAAACTTCATAAATGACAAAAACCAACATTCCCATTAAATTCCTTACGAAAAACTGATTCCAAAACATTCTGAAACATTGAAAAACAACTTAAAACGTAAAAAAAATCCTCTCCGAGGGCAAAATGGTAATTTCACAATTTTAATAATTAAAAAATTCGAAATTAATAAAAAAATAAGTAAAACATTAAATAATTAAAGTAAAAAACATTATGAAATTAATTTAAAATTTTGAACCTAAAAAATTGATCAATCGGACTTTCGGGTAAAATTGTTGAGGGTTCGTGGGATATTTCTTTAAGGACCCCTCCATTTGGGGGTCCAAAGAATTAAAGATATAATAGAAGGGGGTTCTCCAAAAATTAAAAGTAAATCAAGCAAGACTGAAGTCAAGGTATTAAAGTCAATCAAGTGAAACTGAAGTCAAAATTAAAGTCAATCAAGCAAGATTGAAGTCAAGGTACTAATCGAGTCAATCTCATAAGACTAAGGTCAAAACCCTAAATCAAAACCCTAATCTAAACTAATCAAGTCAATCTCATAAGACTAAGGTCAAAACCCTAAATCCAACCCTAATCTAAACTAATCAAGTCAATCTCATAAGACTAAGTCAAAACCCTAAAACCCTAAAGACTAAGTCAAAACCCTAATTGAAACCCTAATCAAACCCTAAATGCTTCTAAAAACTTTATAAATAGGAGCCTTCACACCCTATTTTCGTATAAAGAAAAAACCCTAGAAAAAGTAGGTAAAGAAGTCTCCATAGCCTCCCCAAAACCCTAATTTTGGAGTCCCAACTCCTTCCTTAACACCCCTACTCCGATTTTAGCCAAAAAACACCCAAAAACCTCTAAAAAACATCCCAAAAATCCACAACAAATTCGAAGTACCCAGATCCAAGAATCAAGAATCAGATCAGGATATATAGAACGAAGTAAGGAATACGGTACAAGGAGCCATTCTCACCAGATCTGAGGGAATAACACTTTTGCAGATCAAAAGGTAAATTTTTTTATTTATTTTTAATCTAGGTTTGTCATCAGAAATGTAGATGTATTTGGATAAGTAGAGACCGGCATTGGTCGGGCGGGGTTGGTGCCTAATACCTTCCAACCCCGTAACATGATCCCCGGATTCAGATTTCTATAGTAGATTAGTTCTTTTATCCATTGTAGGGTCAATTTGGTTCCTAGACCGTAATAACTAGGTGGCGACTCCCAAACCTCAAGGGTCAAAAGCGGATCCGCGCACCCCGCGGATCGAGGGCGCTTTCAGTGGCGACTCCACTGGGGACTATTGAGGATCAAACTTGAAAAACTCCAAGTATGGGAGCATTGCCAAGATGACCTAGTTTTTTTTATTATTTAGTTGGATTTATTTTATTTATTTTTTCTATTTATTTATTTTTATCTTGATTGTAGATGATTTTGGGTATTGCATTTTTTTTCTCCAATTAAGGATCACTTTTTGATGACCCCTAAATAATGAAATATTCAAATTGACCTATGAAAATGATAGAATGATGAAGGTTGGACAGAAATAGTAAAATACTTTTAAGAATATTCTAGTGAGAATTAAGTCTGGGAGCCTTTAATAAAACATAGATATCGTCGAGTAGATTAATTTAGAATCTGAGTTCACTCAATTTCGTTATCGGAAGCCTTAGATATCATCGATGCAAGTTCAATCTGTAAATCTGAAATTATTTCTGAATGAAAGTTGGGATAGAAACGTTAAATCTTTTTTACAGAACATTTTAGTGAGAATTAAGCCTGGAAACCTTTAATAAAACATAGATCTCGTCGAGTAGATTAATTTAGAATTTGAGTTCACTCAATTTCGTTATCAGAAGCCTTAGATATCATCGATGCAAGTTCAATCTGTAAATCTGGAATTATTTCTGAATGAAAGTTGGGACAGCAACGTTTAAACTTTTTTACAGAACATTTTAGTGAGAATTAAGTCTGGGAACCTCTTAATAAAACATAGATCTCGTCGAGTAGATTAATTTAGAATTTGAGTTCACTCAATTTCGTTATTGAAAGCCTTAGATATCATCGATGCAAGTTCAATCTGTAAATCTGGAATTATTTCTGAATGAAAGTTGGGACAGCAACGTTAAAACTTTTTTACAGAATATTCTAGTGAGAATTAAGTCTAGGAACCTATTAATAAAACGTAGATCTCATCGAGTAGATTAATTTAGAACTTGAGTTCACTCAATTTCTATCGGAAGCCTTAGATATCATCGATGCAAGTTCAATCTGTAAATCTGGAATTATTTCTGAATGAAAGTTGGGACAGCAACGTTAAAACGTTTTTACAGAACATTCTGGTGAGAACTAAGTTTGGACACCTATTAATAAAATGTAGATCTCATCGAGTAGATTAATTTAGAACTTGAGTTCACTCGATTTTGTTATCGGAGCCTTAGATATCATCGATGCAAGTTCAGATTGTATTTTCCCATTCACAGAAAATCTGAATTTATCTAATGTTGGCACAATTAATGTTCTTGAGAGTGATCTCATCTCAACCATTGTCATTCTATCATCAATGTAACACCTATTGGAATCTCGATTTATTTTGGATCACCCAAAAGTGATCATTGATTGGACCTTAAAAATTATAAAAATTATGCTTATTGCAATGTTTGTTTGATCATTATCATATGCCATATTTATTGATTAATTTACCATGATCTTGCTTGAAATACATGATTGATGTTGATCGTAATGTTAATGTGCTAATGTGCTGGGAATAATGTGATCTTAATTGAATATTCATATGATTTGAATGATTTTGGTTTTGATTAAATATATGATTGGTTTGATTGGATCCATGGAACCATTTGTTTGAAAAAGGTCCCGGGCACACCCCACCCTGTTTTGCACACACCACATGCACGTTTACTGTTTTACTCACTTACACGTCCCATTTAGCCAACGTGGCACTAGTGCGTGGCCCGGTCTCTTCGGAGATGCGACGTCATTCATGAAACCCACAACTCCAGTCACGTACCTTAGGATATATCAAACTGGGGGCATCAATACAATCTGATCAGGTGATTCTGAGAAGTATGTTGATGCACCCAGGCTGGAGCGACCTGAGCCTTTGACCTATTGTAAGCCACACAGTCACATGTCCCGATTGCCAACGTAGTACTAGTACGTGGTCGGTCCCCTCGTGGGATGCCAAACCATTTATTAAAGTTACAACTCTTGACTCGTACCCGTAGGTATAAAAGATAGTCTAAGTATATCAATTGCACTTCTTGGTCAAAACCGATGCCTAAGCAAGATCTTGCCCCGCTGCACCCTACTGTACGAGGGGGATAGACTACGTCTATTCTAGACGAGAGGTATTTCAGTGGGCCCTTGCTCAGCATTGTGCGCCACCTCTCAACTGGAGATCAAACTGGCTGTTTTTGAGTTCAGAGAAGTGAATTGAGGTTTTAGATTATCACCTACACGGTATATCAAACCAAGTCACCACGTATCGAAGGTATATAGGTGTGCTTGGGCAAGGGTGGCTAGATGAAAATGCATTGCACGTAGTAAGCTTAGAGTCTAGAAACCTTCCCAATAGGTCACGACTCGAACTTATCGTGGGTGTTCCCGGGTTGTTTATTGAATGGAGTCCGTTGATTGATGAATATATGTAAGTGATGTGAATGATGAGATCGAGTGCATAATTGATATCAAGGATAAAAATGTTGCTTTTGAAAAGTAAAATGGGTGCACCGATCCAATAAAAAAATCCATTCTTTTACAATAATGACCCAGTCCATCCCGATCCAACAATCATGATGGACCAGGCCATTTAAATCAAAATGGAAATCGAATTTTCAAAAAAGAAAAAGAAAGTATTTTCTAGGAAAAAATGTTTTCCAAAAGAAGTGTTTTCCAGAAAAAGTGTTATTCTCTAGAAAAAAATATTTTCTAAGAAAAAAATGTTTTCTAGAAAATGTTTTCCATAAGAACAAGATTTTCCAAGAGAAATTTTTTCCAAAAAAAACTATTTTTCAAAGAAAAAATATTTTCCAGAAGAAAATATTTCCAAAGAAAAGAAAATGAAGGAAAAATGATTTACAAAAGATATAATTTGCATGAAAAATATTGAAATATGTTTGAAGTTGTTATTCAATGAAAACATTATTTGTCAATATTTTTCAAGAGTGCAGTAAAATTATTTTTCTTCTGAATAATCATTAAATGGATGAACTTTTTAATGGACTGGTGCACAAAATTCAATAAAATCTCAGGGTTTATTTAAAATGTTATCAAGGGGGTGACACTGAAATGGTTAATTCATCTTCAAAGAGGTTTAAGGGTTATCATTGTATCTAAGCTCAATCGTCCATCGTCTAGGTAGGGTTGTAAATCCGATCAGTTAGAGTAAACGTCAATATCAAGTCAACAGTCAGAAATGACCTCAAAATTTCTCAACATCATCCAATTGTTCTTTGAAAATCATAATGCTTCAATCCTACCGGTTGTAAGTAATGTCTCAATTCTCATCAAGCCCGTTTTGGGTAGTCTTGAGTTTTCATGGGTCATTTGGGTTAACTCGAGTCCTTTTTTCTAGCAAGGTCATGTCTTCCTTAGATTGAGCCTACTCTTTCTTATTGAGTCAAGTTAGTTCGTTGAGTTTTAGTTAGAGGTGTCTGTCGCCCCTTCTGAATTGATCGTACAAAAGAAATTTTTGAATATCTCGAGCGCATTAACGAATTATTAACTAATAATCTAGCTTCAAAGACAAGAAGATAAGAGTCGGGCTCAAGAAAGCAAAGGTCATTGACCTCGGAACAGAAATAAATTCCTAAAGAGATTTAAATAGAAATCATCTTATCTCTAGAGGAACACAAGGGGATAATGAATTTTCTCAGAAATTTCAAAAGACTTGTTCGCATGGGCTTATGAGGATATGTTAGGTGCAAGCTTGGGTGTTGTTCAACACGGAATAGATACTCGTCTATATCGATGGAATCAAAGAAGATGTTATAAAATGTATCAGCACTATCCTTACTACATCTTGAGTTTTAAATCACATATTATCAGTCGATATGGGGGTACCTGTTGAACTGATCTCTAATAGTGGGTCATACTTCAAAGCATAAATCATTACTCTATGTTTTAAGTTGAAGATCCGGAAGCACAAATCATCCCCCTACCGTCCTCAGATCAATGGAACGGTTGAAGCAGTTAGTAAGAGTCTCAAGACTATCATCAGGAAAATGTGTCAATCACATCGAGATTGGTCAGAAAAATTATCATTCACGCTATGGACATATCGAACTTCAATTTGATCCTCTAGTGGAGCTACTCCCTACTCCTTAGTGTATGGCATGGAAGCAGTCTTGCTAGTTGAAATGGAAATTCCGTCTCTCAGGGTCTTGTTGGAAAATCATTTGTTAAAAACAGATTGGGTTTGTCAGCAGTATGAAGAATCAAACTTAATCGAAAAAAATGAGTTAAAGCCCTGTACCATGTGCAAGCTTATCTAAGAAGAGTCACCTGTGCATTTGACAAGAAGGTCAAAGCTCATCATTTACAAGTCAAAGATTTAACTATCAGACTTCAAAGAAAATTGAACACTCCTCCTCGACTATAGGAGAAAGTCTGAACCCAATTGGAGAAATTCATTCATTAAGGAAATACTGTCTGGAAAAGTCGTCAGACTTCAAGATCATGATGGAAGTGAACTACCAGAGTCAACCAACCTTGACCGGATCAAATGGTACTAAATTTAAGGAGGCCATCTTTGGCCGAATCAATTTTCCTGCTACCCAGTTCATTATCTCCTTTCTCAGCCCTTTGCAGCCCTTCAAAAAAAAATTGTGCCTTTTTAGCCTAATCACCTAACCTAGGGGAGGGAAAATCTGAACTACGTTTTGGTCTGATCCCAAAAATTTGGGGTACGTAGGCAACCTGAGAAGTTACTTCAGGCCCGACCACATCAAAATAAAAAATAGATTCCCTGATGAAGAAAAAATCTAAAAAAAAAAAAATGCAAAAAAAATATCATCCAAAATGGGGAAGAAAATTCAAGAAAAAGTTTAAATGAAATGCCACACAAGGGGCATTTGGGTTTTTGAGCCTCAAAATCCCTTTCATTTTATGCCTAGTCCCAAGCCTACCTATAAAAGTCCTCCTAAGTACCGTGTGAAAAAGTCAAGGAGGGGGTAGTAGAACATGATCAGACAGTGATTCTAGAAGGTCAGAGGAAAAGAAAAAAGATAAAAAAAAATGATGAAGCCTTGGTAAGTTGAAAACCCGAAAAGGGCGACTTAGGCAAAAATTAAGGCAAGCTCACAAAGTTGAAAATCTGAAAGGACAACTTTGGCCAACAATCAGAGCCAAGAAAAAAAAGAAAAAGCCTCGCTAGATTGAAAACCTGAAAAGGCGATCTAGGCAAAAGTTAGAGTAAGCTCGATAGATTGAAAACCTGGAAAGGCGATCTAGGCAAAAATTAGAGCAATAAAAAAAAACAGAAGAAAATCCCAAGCTGAGAGCAGTTCGAGCCGAAACGTTAGAAATCCGAATAATCAAGTTCAATACTCAGCTTAAACCAGTCATAGATTCAGAAGCCACAAGTATCTTGTCTACGATCGATCTGAAAATTCTTACTTCCCCAAGTAAACCAATGGAGAGAATGGTGAATTCTATGATGAGTCTCAAAAGGAAATATTTTGTTCTCTTGAGCCTGACTCAAAATCTTTAATAAAATTAATCAAAATTAGAAGTTGAATCTTTATTGCGTTTGTGGTAATCAAATATTTCAAATCTTCATACCAGGGGCATTTTTCTTTTTCATCTACATATGTAATTCTCCCCCTTATACTAGGGGCATTTTTTAATGATGTGTTCAATGCCATGTTTATTGTCAAACTAGGGATATTTTGTTTTTGAGCAATGTTAATCCTAAAAGATAATGAGAACTCCAAACTTAATGTTACCCTCTTGATAACAGTTCTTCAAAAAACTCTTGAGGTTCAAAAGAAATAAAAACTCAGGTTTTAATTCATAAAACTTTTGGATAAATCCTTGAGGTTCAAACAAAAGCACTTCGGATCTCACATTTGACTGTGTCTAGAGATCAACTAATATGGTATTCCTAGATCCAATCATTCCTGGATTCGATCATTCTCTTCCAGATTCAGTATCTTCCAGATTTGTTCAATTCACTCTGATCAGTCTTTTCCAAATTCATTGTTTCTTTCTCAAAAGTCCTCATTCCTTTGCCAATTTTGCTCAGTTGCCGCCAAAGGTTAACTTGGATTTTGCTCAGTTGCCGCCAAGGGTTATCTTGGATTTTGCTCAGATGCCGCCAAGGGTTATCTTGGATTTTGCTCAGTTGCCGCCAAGGGTTATCTTGGATTTTGCTCAATTTCCGCCAAGGGTTATCTTGGATTTTGCGCAGATGCCGCCAAGGGTTATCTTGGATTTTGCTCAGTTGCCGCCAAGGGTTATCTTGGATTTTGCTCAGCCAGTTGCCGCCGAGGGTTTGCTCGGATTATGCTCAGCCAGTTGCCGCCGAGGATTTGCTCGGATTATGCTCAGCCAGTTGCCGCCGAGGGTTTGCTCGGATTATGCTCAGCTAGTTGCCGCCGAGGATTTGCTCGGATTATGCTCAGCCAGTTGCCGCCGAGGGTTATCTTGGATTTTGCTCAGTTGCCGCCAAGGGTTATCTTGGATTTTGCTCAGCCAGTTGCCGCCGAGGGTTTGCTCGGATTATGCTCAGCCAGTTACCGCCAAGGGTTATCTTGGATTTTGCTCAACCAGTTGCCACCGAGGGTTTGCTCGGATTATGCTCAGCCAGTTGCCGCCGAGGGTTATCTCGGATTTTGCTCAATTGCCGCCAAGGGTTATCTTGGATTTTGCTCAGCTAGTTGCCGCCGAGGGTTTGCTCGGATTTTGCTCAGCCAGATGCCACCGATGGTTTGCTCGGATTATGCTCCGCCAGTTGCCGCCGAGGGTTATCTCGGATTTTGCTCAGTTGCCGCCAAGGGTTATCTTGGATTTTGCTCAGCCAGTTGCCGCCGAGGGTTTGCTCGGATTATGCTCAGCTAGATGCCACCGAGGGTTTGCTCGGATTATGCTCAGCCAGTTGCCGCCGAGGGTTATCTCGGATTTTGCTCAGCCAGATGCCACCGAGGGTTTGTTCGGATTATGCTCCACCAGTTGCCGCCAAGGGTTAACTTGGATTTTGCTCAGTTTCCGCCAAGGGTTATCTTGGATTTTGCTCAGTTACCGCCAAGGGTTACCTTGGATTTTGCTCAGTTGCCGCCAAGGGTTATCTTGGATTTTGCTCAGTTTTTGCCAAGGGTTATCTTGGATTTTGCTCAGTTGCCGCCAAGGGTTATCTTGGATTTTGCTCAGTTTCTGCCAAGGGTTATCTTGGATTTTGCTCAGTTTTCGTCGAAAGTTTTCTCGGAATTATGCTCAGTTTATGCTCAGATTATGCTCAAATTATACTCATATTTTACTCAAATTTATCTCAGATTTTAAATCACACACTTGCACAGTTGTTATATCAGTCAATGAGAATTTTTTAAATTCAAGGATTTGACACTGCCAGTGAGAGCTCGCGCTCAAGGACCTGACATTTTCTTTTAATTCGGAGAGAGTTTACCCTCAAGGATCCGAACACCCCGACGAATTGCTAAATCAGGCTGCAAAATGAACTGTCACTAGCTTTGGCATTCAGATATCGCACTATCTACCAAAATAGATTTGTTATCTAGTTTGCTTCAACCCTCTGCCAAAGAGGGGCATCTGTAGACACCCCATTTTTGCATTCGCCTGATTAATCAACTTGTCGACCCGATCGCAAAGGTTCCCAATGATGGATGTCTATTCCAATGCTTTATTTTGTTACCAGATATGTTTCAGAAATCCGGATGAGGTATCTCGAACTGACAAAACTTAGAAACCACGCTACGCTAGGAAAATACGACCCCAGAAACATAGAAATCATCATCTTGCAAACCAAAAAGAAGCTTCACGATAAAAATCACTAAAATTACCAAATTACCCCTAACATCAAAACAACCCTAGAGCCTGCATTATGCTTAGGAAAACCCACTCAAACACATTAAACAACAAATCGAAACCAAGTAAACCACTTCGCCAATTTTCACAAAATTTGACAAAATTACGAAAATACCCCTCACAAAGCTCACAATCATTTCATACAAAAAACTTCATAAATGACAAAAACCAACATTCCCATTAAATTCCTTACGAAAAATTGATTCCAAAACATCCTGAAACATTGAAAAACGACTTAAAACGTAAAAAATCCTCTTCGAGGGAAAAATGGTAATTTCACAATTTTAATAATTAAAAAATTCGAAATTAATAAAAAAATAAGTAAAACATTAAATAATTAAAGTAAAACATTAATGAAATTAATTTAAAAATTTGAACCTAAAAAATTGATCAATCGGACTTTCGGGTAAAATTATTGAGGGTTCGTGGGATATTTCTTTAAGGACCCCTCCATTTGGGGGTCCAAAGAATTAAAGATATAATAAAAGGGGGTTCTCCAAAAATTAAAAGTAAATCAAGCAAGACTGAAGTCAAGGTATTAAAGTCAATCAAGTGAAACTGAAGTCAAAATTAAAGTCAATCAAGCAAGATTGAAGTCAAGGTACTAATCGAGTCAATCTCATAAGACTAAGGTCAAAACCCTAAATCAAAACCCTAATATAAAACTAATCAAGTCAATCTCATAAGACTAAAGTCAAAACCCTAAAACCCTAAAGACTAAGTCAAAACCCTAATTGAAACCCTAAAAGAAACCCTAATCAAACCCTAAATGCTTCTAAAAACTTTATAAATAGGAGCCTCCACACCCTATTTTCGTATAAAAGAAAAAACCCTAGAAAAAGTAGGTAAAGAAGTCTTCATAACCTCCCCAAAACCCTAATTTTGGAGTCCCAACTCCTTCCTTAACACCCCTACTCCGATTTTAGCCCAAAAAACACCCAAAAACCTCTAAAAAACATCCCAAAAATCCACAACAAATTCGAAGTACCCAGATCCAAGAATCAAGAATCAGATCAGGATATAGAACGAAGTAAGGAATACGGTACAAGGAGCCATTCTCACCAGATCTGAGGGAATAACACTTTTGCAGATCAAAAGGTAAATTTTTTTATTTATTTTTAATCTAGGTTTGTCATTAGCAATGTAGATGTATTTGGGATAAGTAGAGACCGGCATTGGTCGGGCGGGATTGGTGCCTAATACCTTCCAACCCCGTAACATGATCCCCGGATTCAGATTTCTATAGTAGATTAGTTCTTTTATTCATTGTAGGGTCAATTTGGTTCCTAGACCGTAATAACTAGGTGGCGACTCCCAAACCTCAAGGGTCAAAAGCGGATCCGCGCACCCCGCGGATCGAGGGCGCTTTCAATAGGTTCGATACTACTCACTTGGAGTCTTATTCATTTAAAGGAAGGGTCGTTCTTCGTCATGGAATGAGGAAGAAAACCTTCATTGAGGGTTTCATAATCAACCAGACCATTGGCAACCAAGTTCACCCAACTCCAAAGTTTCGTACAGCCGATCCTTAACTTCTGATCTAGCTCATCATGTCCAACAGCCACAAACTTTGTAAGGGACTCTCAATTCTTATTAGTAGCCATAGATTTTGAAAATATGCCTTTAGGTTTTTAACAAAACTTGTTGTTTGTTTTTAAATCTTAAAACGTGCTTCATTTATTTCGAAAATCACGTCAAGACCCTAATGGTTTGATGTGTTTTCATGTTATTTTAACATTCATTCATGGGTGGGTTAGTGGAATTGAAGAACGATTAAAAAACCCAAAAGAAACGACGAAAAATAAAAAAATTTGTTAGTTTCAGTTTCTAACAGTCCCACCGTGAGCCACTGTGCTTGACATTTTTTTTTTCATAAACTGCACCTTAAACCCCCCTTCACTTGTAGGTGTATTTCAACCCTTTATTTCATTAAAAATATTTAAATAAATAAATGTTTAAAGAAAGTAAGGTTTTACCCCCCCCCATTTCAGAACAATGGGAATGGTTTCAAAATCCAAATCTCAAAGGATCAAAATCTGAATTTTTATTTCAAGAACAAAATATAAATTTCGACATTTTCGTGAGATTTTCAAAAGTGAATATCTTTTTCATTACTTTGAATTAGACAATAAAAATTATATAGTATCGAATCTCGTGTCCAAGGCTTTCATTTTCAAAAACTAGTTTTCAATTTCAAGAAATTTTTACAATCAAGTTTTCGACACTTAGTCAAATTTCACCAGCTTTCTCAATTTTGCCAATTTGATTTCATGTACTTATTAGGACCCCATTTTAACAAAAATTCGATAGTTTTTCGATTGAATGATCAAAATAAATTTAAAAGCTCAAAAAAGAAAGGTTGGACTTGAAAAGTTAAAAAGTGAAAACGTCAAAAAATTGGAAAAGGGATGAAACCGTAAAATACCAGACTCAAACCTGAGCGGTGATATTTGCATTTTACATTATTGTGTTGTGTGTAGGTTGGTAAACGGATATCCAGTGATAATGATTATGGTTGCATGTTTATTTAAATTCTATTAGCGCAAGATGTTGAGTTATGATCTGTTCAATATTTATTTTAAGTCGTATGGCCACAATTGCATAGTAGGAAATTAGATATCCATTTTCAACATTGTATTCTTAATTTATTTTTTATCTTCAAAGAAAAATGATATATATATATATATATATATGTAGATATTTTGTAAGTTGTTAAAGAATCTGTGAATGCCTGAAGGTATAGTGCGTCATATCATTCGTAATGGTGTACTATCCTAGGATGTACGGTAGGGACAACCAAGCTCATACGTGGTATGGGATGTGTATGAGAGTAGAGTCACAATTAGAATTTGGGATCATTCCTTTCTAACTTTATCAATTAACTTGTATTGTAAATGTGGTCATATATGAATGGATTTGTTTATTTTGGTAATCACACGTACGCCTCATAGACGAAAATGATTAGTTAGTGATCACTAATAATTTAGAAGTAATTAAACGTTCTGACACATCAAAAAAAGATCAATTGTTTACGGTCACGTAAAACATCCAGTCTGAACTAAATAAATGGTCCTACAAGAATGGTAAACAACGACCAGTCACAAAATCAAGAACTAATACTTTATTATGGAACATCATGTCCCTACTGAGAGCGATCCAGTCATGAATCCCAACTTTATAATTCTACTGCTCCACCATTATGTATTATGCAACTGTTATTTTGTTATGAAATATAAATTGAAAAACATGACTGTCATTTCAATGTTGTCAATTATATTTGTATAAAAACAAAAATGTATAATGAGTACTAATGATTGATGTTATGTGAACTTTTAAACTGTTTAGTTGCTCATCCTTAACTATATATACATGTTTATCGTATTTTATTTTGTAAAACTTTGCATGTATTAAAATATTCAGTATGCTTACTCGATCATCTTTAGAAGAGGTTATTAGTAAGAATTGGTTGTGGACTTACTAGGTAACCACTATTACTTACCCTTTCCTTCCTATATTTTTTAGTTTCAGAACTTGTAGTTACCGAGGCAGGTACATAGTCGATAAGTGTGGAGTATCTAGTTGGTCAGATCGACAACTAGAGTCTGTTGCATGGTGAACATTAGGGTTACATCCTTTAGTGTTGTCAGTTTTGTCTAGGATGTATATAGATTTTGGGGTCGATTGTTAGGTTTATCTTAGAGTGAGGGTATATTTTTGTAATCTGATATATTGCTAAACTTTCGCGCTCTAATCTACTTACGTGTTCGATGTATTTAGTCTTCTGTTATTTTTCCATGGTTGCGTTTTATATACAGGATTTTTGTATATTAGATTATCAAATTTTCAAATTCCGTGGAGCGCTAACATAAACATAGGGGATCATGTCAAGATTTTTTAGGTGCTATCTAGTTCCTCGAGATTTGACCTTGGGATTTGTGTTAGCGTATGGAGGGGCACCTCATGTATCTTTAACATCAATCAAGATCAACACCTGCACATTAAAGATATATCAAGATCATGGCATATCATACAAGTAATAGTGCGAAAAAAAAAAACAAAAAAAGATGATCAATCAATTATAATAGCATAACATTCTATCAATCATCAATAAACCATTGAGATAGGCACAAGAAAAACTCACTTTTTTTATATTTTTTTTAAGGACATGCATGGTAAACCTTTTGAGAACTAGGCTAACTTGACCAACTCATAAGGTTTCAAATTTTAATAAAGGTCATTAGACCAACGTGGTTCACCATATCTATAATCCAATGTCACAACCTTTTAATTTGATGGGAAAAGGCTTGGATCAAAAAAATTAAATTTTAAAAATAATAAACTTAGGTCCAAGGTTTTGAAAATGGGTAGCTATGAAATTGAATTTTAAAATTGAGAAAAACTTTGGTGAAAGATAATTGTATTCTAAAAAAAAATTTTAAGTACAAAAATTTTATCTCTTAAATCATGTTTTAGACGCCATACTATGAGCTCAAAGACCCTTAGTAAGATAGGAGATCTTACTAGATTAGTGAGTTAGTCTTATTTACTTGAAACTCATAAATTCTATCATAAAAAAAATATAAAAAAGAAAACCTGAAGTAAAGTGCATGTTAAAAAAATATTTTTATGTAATAAGAGAGCTGCTATTACCCCGTCAACTTTTACTAGTGTTTCATTAATTGTCATATAAATCATAAAAATAATAGCACATAGTCGATGTAGCATTAGTAATAGTTGGTGTGGCAATAGTAATTCTCAAATAACATAGGAAGTTACTCTTTCCATAACATCTGCACAACACAGAGAAAAAAAATTGGTTTGATTGGACCATAAAAAATTTCAAAAATAAAATGCCTAAAACTAAAAAACCAATAAAATAATCCACAACTGTACCAAAAGTATAATGAAAATAAAAATAAAAATAAAAATACAAATACAAATAAAACTAGGCCATCTTGTAATGTAGTAATATTTGGGATTTTCAAGTTTAATCCTCAAAATGTACCTAGTGGAGTTGCCATTGAAGGCGCCATCGATCTACGGGTGTAGATCCATTTTTTTTTTTTGGGAATCGCCACCTAGTTTTATGGTCTAAAAATGAAAACATGACTCTAAAGGATAATAAATACTAATCAACGAAACAATTGTTGGTACAAAGATTAAGTTACAGGATTAGAAAGTGTTAGGTACTAATCCCGCCTAATAAACACCTGTCTCTACTTTTTCCAAAAATTTACATTGCAAAATAACTCAGATCTGGAAGAAATGAAAGATTACTCTTATTTTTTTACCTGAGTGATTCTGGCAGTCGAATCTCTCAAAAATTGGTGGAGAACGTTCCTTGAGTGAATTTTCTAGCTTTGTCTTTGTTGTTAAACCTGTCTCCAACCTTTGAGATAAGACTACTGTTTTCTAGATCTGAATATTTTATTGGATTTTTAAGGTGTTTTAAAGGTTTTTGAGTGTGTTTTAGATGAAAAATTAGGACTTGAGGGTTAAGTATAAACTTGGAACATTTGATTTAGGGTTTTAGGAAGTCTTGAGAGAGTTTTTGACCTCTCTTTTCTAGGCTTTCTTGACCTACGATATTAAATTGTGAAGGCTCCTTTTTAAAGTGCTTGGTGATAAGATTAGATTTTGGATTATATATCTTAGAGATAAGATCTATCTCTAAATAATCTATTAAGTGATTTAGATAAGATTTTAATTAGTTTTTAATTAGGTTTTATTTTAATTTTAAATTTTAAATTTTTTGGCTTACGTAGAATGATAGTTTTTAAAATTTTTGAGAACCCCCCCTCAATGGAGTGTTCTGTATTAAATTACTTCAAATTTTTTGGCACCCCTAATGGAGGGTTCTTTATTAAATATTAGACGGGCCCCACTTGAATAATGGACCATCACTTAAAATTTGGTTCATGGACTTAATTAATTGAATTTATTTGTTCAAAAAAATTTAATTTAATTTATTAAGATTTCACTTTATGTTAATTAATATTTTAATTATTAGTTTTAAATTTTAGAATTTTAGAATTTAAAAATTGCCGATTCGCCCTCAAAGAGGACTTTTGCATTGAGAAGTTGTCTTTCGATATTTTGAAATATTTTGGAATCAGCTTTCGTAAGGAATTTAATGAGAGAATTGGTTTATGTCACCTATGGGTTTTTTATGTAAAATGATCATGGACCTTGTAAGGGGTGTTTATGTAATTTTGTTGAATTTTGTGTAAATTGGCAAAATAATTTATTTAATTTTAGTTTGTTATTTTATATGTTCAAAAAGATTTTTCTAAGCGTGATGTAGCCTCTAAGAATGTTTTAACATCAGGAGTATTTTGATAATTTAATCATTTTTTAATGATTTTTCTCATAAAACTTCTTTTTGTCTCAAGATGATGATTTCTATGTTTTAGGTCATATTTTCCTAACGTAATGTTATTTCTAAACTTTGACTACTTGAAATATCTTATCCGAGCTTTAAAAATATATCTAGTAACAAATAAAAAACTTTAGAATATTCATCTATCATCGAAAAACATTGCAATCGAGTTGATGAGTTGATTAATCAAGCGAGTGCAAAAATGAGGTGTCTACAATCACACGAAAATTTATGTCCAAATTAGCAAACATATTATCATGTTTAGGTTAGTTTTGTAAATTTGTAAAATATCATATGCATTAATAATTTTCAAATCGATAAAAATATTGCATGCATTACTAAATTTTGAAATTAGTAATCATATCACATACATAAAAAATTTTAATCTGGTAAACACATCATATACATAAAATTTCCGAATTGGTAACACGTTATATGCATAAAATTTTTAAATCGATAAATATGTCATATGCATAAAATTACCGAATAGATAAACATATCATATGTTTAAAATTATCAAATTGATAAAAATATCAGGTGCACAAACATTCCAAATAAAAAATCATCACATGTATTAAATTTCTCAAATCAGTAACATAACATCATCGCATGCACAATTGATTTATAAATTAATAGTATAATATCATATGCACAATAAGTTGCCAAACTAGTCAAAAACTATAACACGTATAAAAAAATACGAAATTGGTTAAAAATAACTCATAACATGGGAATAATTATCAAAATAGTTGAAGTCTTTTAAGTAAGATGAACATCAAGTTAACTAAAAAAAATTCATTTTATTTTTTTTAAAAATAAATAAATAAATAAAACTTACCTCAGAAATTCGATTGTTGCAATTCCTTCAGAAAATTTGTCGAACAAGTCAAACTACAAAAATTAAGCTCGAATATTTGATTTTACCTCAACTTTATAGATAAATTTGTATCAATTGTGTAGATACGTGGTTTTCATCATTACGACGACCACATCTACTAAAGTTTGGAGTCGCCACCATTCATGTTATAAGTGGGTGTGAATGGTCACCCGATGTACATTTTCCAAAAAATGACATTTTTTGCATTTTAGTGACTCGCGATGGATAAGGGGTAATCAAACTTTGAGATTCGGGTAAGCGGCTCGGTTGGAGAAAATGGAAGGTGTTAGGTACCCTCTTCTCCTCGTCAAGTGGAGGTAACCTCAAAGAACTCGATCATTTTGATTTAAAAAAATTGAAAAATAAATTTTCATGTGTCGTGCATTTATTCTATAAGTAGGGATTTACTTTCGGCTCGATTATAGGATCATTCCATTGATGGAAATGATCTTTATAATCCTTTGTCTTGATGATTACATGTGATTTAGAAAAATATTAGTTAAGGTTGAGGATCCATTCTCATGAGTTGAGGATGAACCTCGTACCAATTGCCTCAAAACATTTTAAGGATTAAAATCGATTTGGTTTTGAAAAAGGGTTACAACTCATGGACATTCTAAAAAACAAAAATAAATAGAAGAGGGAGGAGGAACGGGTGTAGAAGAGAGGGGGTTATTTTTGTTGCACCCACCTTGTATCTTCAATCTTCTTTTCTTCTTCTTCTTTAAGTCTTCTTTAGTCTTTAGTGATTTAAGAAAATACAACTCTTGTATGATTGTAGGAGTGGAGAAGAGATGATGAGAGATAAGTGTTGTATATGATTTTTTGTGTGAGACTTAGGAGGATTAATGAGAGAGAATTGGTAAGGCTTTTTTTAGTGAGAGTTGGTCACCATTTTTGGGAAGAAGAGGGGGGTATTTATAGATATTTGGGGGGTACTTAGGAGTATAATGGGGTGAAAGGTTAGGAGAATGGGTAATGACATTCTTTTTTAAAGATGGGGATATGAAATTTGGAGTGGGATTGAGGGTAGTTTTGTAATAAATGAAAATGGATGAGGTTTTGATCCAAATGGTTTGAATCCTACCCAAATCCATTTGGGTAGAGTGTTTGGCAAGATGAGATTAGTGATGATTGATGGGAAGAATGGGGGTGTAAGGGAGTTGTTTAGGAAGGAGTGTTAGGTTGGTTGAGGAGGTGAGGTGTGTACATTTAGGAGAATGGGTTATGTAAGAGGTTGGTAAATTAGTTTTTGGGAGGATTAATAGGATGAAGACATGTGGTAATCATGGTGATAGGATGAGGTGATGAGATTGGTTGATTGGTTGATGGTGGTTGTTTGATTATAGAGAAGAGTATGGGTTGGTTTATTGATAATGAGGGAGGTATGGGTGGAGATGATTTTGTTGGAGTATTTTAAGGAAAGTGATGGGTGTAGATATGAGTTGTGATGTGGGTGGTTGATGATATTAGAGAATGATGATAGGTTAGGGGGTGTAGGGTATGGGTTGTGATGTGGGTGGTTGTTGATGTTAGAGAATGGAGATAGGTTAGGGTAGGGTATGGGTTAAGGTGATTTTGGAGAGAGGTGATGTAGGTTAGATGAATTGTTTAGAGAATGATGATGGGGGTAGGTGATTAGATGAGGGATGTGAAAGGGGATGATGACATGTATCATTTTTTGATGTCGAGAGGGTGATTGGTTGATGTGGGTAAGGGTTGATGGGTTTTGGGTTGTGGATTAGAGGTGGGTTGGATAATGAATTAGATATGGACTTGTGGGTCTTTGATGTATTGGACTTGAGCTTTAGGAGGATTGTAAGTTATTTTGGCTTGGATGGGGTTTGATTTAAGTTGAATTTTGAGGGTGGGTAGGTTTTAGGGTTTAGGTGACATGGGGTTAATTTTAGGCTAGGATGTATGGTAGGAAATTGGTTTTTGGATAATTAAGGGTTTTTGGGCTTTGAATGGGCTTAAAATGTTTGTGGATTTTGAGGCGGAGTCATGGAGGGTAGCTGAAAAGGTAGGTATCCCAAGTCTCACATTTTTAAATTTTTTTGCATTTTTTTAAATCATTGATTTGATCAAAAATGCCACGTGTTGGCAAATCGGGTTTTTTAGGCCCGTTGGAGAATTTGGTATTTTTTTGGATGCAAGTGCGGAGCGGTGAAGTTTGGGAAAGCATAGGATGGGTCCGATCCCTTTGTTGGGTCCCTTAGACCATTGAGTAATCTTAGAGGCCTCGATTCAATCCAAACTATCATTTTTTAGTGTTTTGGGCCTTAGAGGCACGTTGGCCTGTTTTGTTGGAAAACAGACATTTTGCATGGAGCGGGGCATGCCGAGTCCTTTCAGTAGACCCACTAACTTGTTGGGAGGTTTTAGGGGCTTCGATTTGATAGAAATGCTATATTTTAATGATTCGGGTCTTCAAGGCCCGTTGGCCAAGTTTATTGGAAAACTAACTATTTTTGGGCCCTTTCGAGTGAGGGCCCATTCAAATTGGGGTGTCTACAGATTGAAAAGGAGTTAGAGGATGTATGAATGTCATTGAAAAGTTCTGCATGTTTAATTTTTCACGCTATAGTCGATTTGTGAATCAAAATTTTGGAAAAAAAAGATATACACGTTTGATTGAAAGGTGTCAAACTACCTCAGATTTCATCTTAGATTTTGTCTTAATTTCACGGACAAATCTGTATCAATTGGAGAAAAGTTGAGAGTCTTGTAATATACCGTTGGAAAGCCTTTCGTGTCTAGTTCCTAACTCAAAAAATAGATTATAAATTTGATTTTTCTAGTCAAAGTTATTCACATTTGAATAAAACACGTCGGACTATCTACAAAAAATGTGAATAAAGAGAAATGGATTTGGGACTACTTCAACTCAATTTTGTGTTTACTATAGTTGAATCGAAGTTTTCTCATACTAAAGAGAGAGTGTATTTTATAATATTTTTCTTTTTTCAATTCCTTCTCCTCCTTATTTTTCTAATATTTTTTTATTCTTTTTTTTACTGAACCTAAAATAGAAGTTTTCTGTTATATTTTTTTATTTATATTCTTGCAAACGAGGACTTCATGGACAAATCTGTATTGATTGGGAGTTAAAAGGTGTTTGAATGCCATTAGAAAGCTTTGTGAGTCTAGTTTCTAATGCAGAAGGCGATTTGTGAATTGAAATTTTGTAGAAAAAAGATATACACATTTGACTGAAAGGTATCAGACTGCTGTAGATTTTGTCTTAATTTCATAAAAAAAATCTATACTAATTGGAGAAGAATTGAGAGCCTTGCTATATAATGTTGGAAACTTCGTGTCTAGTTTCTAACTCAAAAGATGGCTTGTGAATTCGATGAATCAAACTTTTCTTGTAATAAAAGGGGTAGTGGATTTTACAATATTTTTCTTGTTTCAATTCTTTATCTTTATTCTTTTTCTATTCTCTCTTTTTATTCTATTTTTTCTTTAATTGAACCTAAAATAGAAATTTATATTCTATTTTTTATTTATATTCTTGCAAATGGGGAAGGGTGATTCCACACATCTCATGTGCTTTGGTGTCTCTCTATGATTGGTTGTTTGATGATTTGCTTAAATTTTATTTCATCATTAGTTCGATTGAAAGGTTAAGATTAGTTAAATAAAAAATATTTAGTCGGGTCGAATTGATTTGAGTTTATTTATTGATTGATCCAAGTTTTAAGCTGGATTATGGATTAGATTGATTAAAATTAAATTTATTTGTTAAATTTTTGGTCGATCAAATTTTAATTGGCTGATTTGATTGGTGATCAATTTAAATTGGTTTTTACATTGGTTTGCTTGATTCTAAATTAAGATCGATGGGCTCAATTTGCGATTTTTTTATTAATACGTTGATTAGTACCAAGATTATTTAATTTTAAATTTTCTTGATTTACGGATAATGAGTCCTAGTAATTACTGTTGATACCTCGTTTTTAATTAATTTAGCCTATCAAATTGGGGTGTAATAAATAAATAATTTTTGAATTTTTATCAGTAAGGATTCAATACCCGATTTTATAACTAAAATTAAAATGTAAATTTTATAGTCTCATCATGATTGATTAATGTCATTCCATATAATGAAAATCATCATTTTATGTGCCTGATTAGTGTCATTTTACATGACGAAATCATCATTTTATGTGAAAAGTTTTTATTTTCCTAATCTTATGGATTTTTAAATTTTCTTGATGTGTATGAATGTTGTTAGAAATTTATTTTTAGTTATATTTCCTAGGAATCAAGATCTCTAAATAAAAGTCAAATATAAAAGGGCATTTTGATTTTTTTACAATTCTTTGTAAACTTCTCCGTTTTCACTGATTTTAGTCTTATTAGACATATAATCACATTCCGAGTGCAACATTGATATTTTCAAGATATTTCAGAGGTGTAGGACCCACGAAGGGTAATTTCGTTATTTCATCAATTTTTTATAATTTTGGCAATCAATTTCATTCAATCCAAATGATTGTTTTGAAGTCTCGAAATCACATTTTCTTAACATTGTGAGGTCTTTAGGTTACTGATATCTGTGGCAAATCTAAGTGTGCATATTTGCTAAATTGAGTATATTTTATAGCGATCAAAAGCGTGCATAATTAATTCTATATTGAGCGTGTGAAAGACATAAGAAGGGATAAATTAGAAGGACAAGGAAAGAAGTAAAGGGAATTGGAAGAAATCGATAGATGGTCTCTTATATGCATTCGGCCTTTTTGTATATTTTACACTCATCATTAGGAATACACAACAATCAGGTGATGGATTGTCGGATCAGGTAGATGCAAAAATGAGGTATCTACACCATGATTGTCATATTTTGAACAAACAATTACTTTCCGTAACAATACGATCAATTTTGCCAAACACGTTAGGTATGCTATTAGTATATTTTGTTTTTTCTTTAATTCTATCTATAGTAAAGTGGTTGATGTAGAAAGATTGGATGATATACAAAAAGAGCTAGTAGTTAGTTTATGTTTATTTGAAAAATATTTTCTACCTTCATTTTTTTGATGTCATGGTTCATCTTGTAAGAGAGATCAAATTATGTGGTTGAAAGCGCCCTCGATCCGCGGGGTGCGCGGATCCGCATTTGACTTTTAAGGTTTGGGAGTCGCCACCTAGTTATTATGATCTAGGAACCGAACATCGACTCTAAAAGGATAAAATAACTAATCTACAAAAAAAAAACTAAGTCTGGAAATCAAGTTACAGGGTTGGAAAGTATTAGGCACCAACCCCGCCTAGCAAACGCCGGTATCTGTAGACACCCCATTTTTGTATCTGCCTAATTCGACAATTCGTCACCCGGTTACCGTGAATTCCTAATGATGATCGTAAAGAATTCGAAGGCTTGTGAGTACTATCCCCGATTCCCTCTATTTTCAATCTTTTCATCTCCCATACTCGTTACGACTCGACATAGAAATTTACACACGCCTAGGATTGCTACACCTTACATTCGATATAGCAAGCACGTACGTATAGGTTCACTACACAGTTCGATAACTTAGAGACCTCGCTATGCTAGTGTGGACACGGGATTTTCAATGTTTTGAAAACATCCCTCCACTTTGGGGTGTTTTGGAATCGCCACCATTCATTTTCGGAAATGGGTGTGAATGGTCACCCGAATTTGTATTTTTGAAAAACATGTCATTTTGACATTTTTTTTTGTTGACTCTCGTAGGATAGGGTATATGGTCCAACTTTGATTCAAGGTAAGGGGGTCCATTTATGGAGTAGGGAAGGTGTTAGGCACCCTACTCCATCCACATAATGTGGTAACCTCGGATTCGGTATTTAAAATTAAAAAAAGAAAATGAAATCGAAAAACAATTCGATGTGTTCCCTCAAGTGTGAGGGGCTTCGATGTTGGTTTAAATCGTTGAGGGCACCCTTATGAAGAAGGGGCCCTTTGGTGATTTAGACCATAGTGGTGTATGCAAATGTGTAGGAAAGGGGTGAGTAGAGGAGGGGAGTTGAGGGGGGTATTCCTTTTGTCCAAACCCACCTTGACCTTCCTTGACTTCCTTTGGCTTTCCTTGACTTCTTTTTTTTTTGCTTGATTTGTTTGAGAGAAGTTTGAGAGTTGGGAGTTGAGAGTAAAGGTAGTAGAATTGGTTAAAGAGGAAAGGTTGAGAGAGTGGTTTTTTTTTTATCTTTTGGAGGGTTGGAGATGGGATTTTTCATTAGGGATTGTAAGGGGAGAATGGATGGGTTTTTATAGAAGTTGGAGGGTTATTTTAGGGGTATAATGGGGTGAAGGATTGAGAAGTGATAGAATGGTATGGGGTTTAAGAGAAGGGTGGGTGTAATTTGATGGAGGTTGGAGGGTATTTAGGGAAGGGGGGTTAAATGGATTGTTTACAACCCAAATGGGTTGGATCCAACCCAACCCATTTAGGTTGAGTGTTTGGTGAGGAGAATTGATGAGAGTGGTTGAGAGGATGAGATTGTTTAAAGGGGGTAATTAATTGGTGGTTGTGATTAAGTGGTGTTTGATTTAAGAGAATGGAGGATTTAAGAGGGTGGTTGATGATATTTTGGGAGGGTGAGGGAGATGATGACATGTGTCAAAGTTGGTGGAAATGAAGGGTTGAGATGAATTGATATGAAAGGATGGGTGTTTGATTTGATAAGATGGGTATAGGTGTAGATTGTAGAGATAGGTTTTGTAGGGAATGATGGGAGTAGATTAGGGGAGGGTGATAGGTTATGTGTTTGATTGAGAGAATGGATAGGCTAGGTTAGGGTAGGGTTATGGGTTGAATTATTTTTGGAGGGAAGTAATGGAGTTGGTTGGTTGATTGGATGAGGGAGGTGGAAGGGGGTAATGACATGTTCATATTGGGTGATTGGTTGTGATGTGGGCTTGGGTAGAGAATTGGGTTTGGGTGGGTTGAATGATTTGGGCTTGGGTAGAGAATTTGGTTGGGCTTAGGTTGTTGTTGAATAGGAATGGGTTTGGGTCGAGTTGAATAGGCTTGGATAATGGATTTGGACTTATGTTGGATTGAGTTGAGTTGGGTTTAGAAGGATGGTAAGGGATTTGGTCCGTGGGCCACGTGAAAGGACTTGGGCCGTTTATTAAAAATAAGATGACAAAATTTATTGGATTTTTGGTAGGTTTGGACTTCGGAACCCATTCCGATTTTTGCTATTTTCGGGGCACTTTGCGTCGAGGGCCCGCTCAAATTTGGGTGTCTATAGCTGCCCCTCTTTGCAGGATTTGCGTGTAAAGAACTGCAAAGAATAGACGAAACCCTGATTTGTACGGGCCCGAGGATTTTGCTCAGACAAGTTTTGAAATTACTGATTTGATTTGATGAATTTGATGGTAAGAAGTGGCTACCCAAGCACGGGGTCTGACAGGGTGAGCCTTTTGATTTCCTCGACCTCGTGGCGCGGAGCTCGTGTGAGGTCTCGGATTTGTGGTAGTTTGGAGAAAAACTTTGAAACGGGAGTTTTCTAACAAGTCTTAGACAAATGAGTTGAGCTTTTGCAAAAATGCTGTTTTTCGATTTTTTGATTGATTTTTTTTTTTTTTTGGTTTTTTTTTTTTTTTGGTTTTTTTTTTTTTTTTAGTTTTGATTTTTGATTGTTTTTTTTTTTTTTTGTAATGATGCATTTGATTCTCAATGGTGCAAGCAATATGATTGTTAACAGTTGTCACTGATCCAAGAGAGAGTTTTGCTGTTGTTGGACCACATGCAATATGGTTGTTAACAGCTGTCACTGATCCAAGAGAGAGTTTTGCTGTCGCTGGACCATATGCAATATGGTTGTTAACAGCTGTCACTGATTCAAGAGAGTTTTGCTGTCGCTGGACCACATGCAATATGGTTGTTAACAGCTGTCACTGGTCCCAGAGAGCGTTTTGCCGTTGTTGGACCACATGCAATATGGTTGTTAACAGCTGTCACTGATCCAAGAGAGAGTTTTGCTGTTGGAACACAAGCTAATCCCCTCGGTATGTTGTTTACAATACCTTACAAAGAAACTCTCTCAAGTCGAAATCAGAGGTGGAAGGA
The DNA here is from genome assembly GCF_017979445.1 of Akebia trifoliata. NCBI lineage: Eukaryota > Viridiplantae > Streptophyta > Magnoliopsida > Ranunculales > Lardizabalaceae > Akebia > Akebia trifoliata. Next base: position 17,395,814 of record NC_141386.1, read on the forward strand.
CTTTGAAATTCTGCTGTCATCACTTGGAGGATTCCATTATAGTTTTCTGCTAGCCTGTTGGTACGACCTCAAGAGTCATTGCTCTTGAAACAGTGCTAGAAAACACGGTGGGTCAATGATTAAATCTTCTGAGATACTGATCATGGAAGCGAGCGTTGCTAGTGCATCAGCAAACTGATTCTTAGCTCTCGGCATATAAGTGAATGAGATTCTATCGAAGCATGAGCTTAGTTCCTCTAGATACTCATGGTAAGGGATCAATCTTTGCTCTCGAGTCTTCCATTCTCCAGTCGTCTGATAGACCACTAAGCTTGAATCTCCGAAAACGTCGATCTCATCTACCTCAAGATCTAATGCTGCTTTCAACCCTGCTATGCATGCTTCGTATTCAGCCTCGTTGTTGGAACATTGGAACTTCAGTCTGATTGCAATTGGCACGTGAGACCCATCTGGTTTGATCACGACTGCTCCTATTCCGTTTCCCTTCTGATTCGCCGCTCCGTCAAAGTACATTTTCCAGCCTGGTTCTTCATCATCGTCCTCCATTTCTGTGAGCAATATGGCTTCATCAGGAAAGTTTGTCTTCAATGGTTCGTAATCAGGCAATGGATGCTCGGCTAAGTGGTCGGCGATGGCTTGCCCTTTGATGGCCTTTTGAGTGACATAGGTGATGTCAAACTCAGATAATAGTAATTGCCATTTCGCAGTACGACCTGTCAGTGCTGGTTTTTCGAAGAGATACTTGAGCGGGTCCATTCGAGCGATGAGCATAGTCGAGTAGCTGAGGAGATAGTGGCGTACTCGTTGAGATGCCCATACCAGTGCGCAGCAAGTCTTCTCGAGTGCCGAATACTTCGCCTCATAATCAGTGAATTTCTTGTTGAGATAGTAAATGGCTTGCTCTTTTCTACCTGACTCGTTGTGTTGCCCTAGTACACAGCCCATAGACGTTTCTTGCACCGAGATGTACATCAGTAAGGGTCGTCCTGGCGTAGGAGGAACCAAAACTGGTGGATTGAGCAGATATTTCTTTATCTTGTCGAAGGCTTCTTGACAGTCTTCGTTCCATGCTTTCGGCATATCTTTCCTGAGTAGCTTAAATACTGGTTCGCAAATAGGCGTGAGTTGCGCAATGAATCTGCTGATATACTGTATTCTCTCCAGAAATGCTCGGACGTCTTTTTCTGATACCGGTGCTTTCATTTCGAGGATGTACTTGGTCTTTGTTGGATCTATCTCGATGCCTCTTCTACTAACGATGAAGTCCAATAGTTTGCCTGCTGTTGCCCCAAAGACACACTTTGCTGGATTGAGCCTTAAGCTGTACTTTCTTAGCCTGTCGAACAGTTTCTTGAGATTTATCAGATGATCTTCTTCTATGCTCGATTTAGCGATCATATCATCTACGTAGACTTCCATTTCCTTGTGGATCATGTCGTGGAATAAAGCCGTCATTGCACGTTGATAGGTTGTCCCTGCGTTTTTAAGTCCAAATGGCATGACTTTGTAATGAAAAGTGCCCCAGGGTGTAATGAATGCTGTCTTCTCTTGGTCTTCTTCTGCCATTTTAATCTGATTGTACCCAGAGAAACCATCCATGAATGAGAACATACCATGCCCCGCTGTACTATCGACTAGAGTGTCGATATGAGGTAGTGGAAAATCGTCCTTAGGACTGGCTTTGTTCAAATCCCGATAGTCGACACACATTCGTACTTTCCCGTCCTTCTTTGATACCGGAACGACATTGGCTAGCCATTCGGGGTACGTGGAGACTGCGAGAAATCCAGCTTGAAACTGTTTCATCACTTCGTCTTTGACTTTGAGTGTCCATTCTGGCTTGAGTCTTCTCAACTTTTGTTTGATCGGCTTGCTCCCAGGTGCGATCGGCAACTTATGAACAACAAGATCCGTGTCTAAACCGGGCATATCTTTGTAGGACCAGGCGAAGATATCTTGATAGTTACGCAACAGTTCAATCATTTCTTCTTTCTGCTGAGGGGTTAACAAGGCTCCGATTTTCACAACACGTGGGTCATCTTCAGTGCCGAGATTGACCGAGTCTGTATCCTCAATGTTTGGCTGAACAACTTTTTCATGTCGTTCTAACAGGTCCTTGATTTCTTTAGGAGGGTATTTCACTTCGTCCTCAGACTCTTCTTCAATTCCCATGAGATCAAAGTCGAGTTCAAGATCGAAGTCATACTCGTCCTTTTCATATTCTATTCTGTCCAAAGGTCCATTCGATTGAGACAAATCCCTTGAATTTTGAGAAAACTCTTTTTTTGGTTTTTGGAATATATCTGTTTTTTTGAGATTTTGAAAACTTTTTGATTTTTTTGTTTTTTGAAGACTTTTTGATTTTTTTGATTTTTGAAGAATTTTTGATTTTTTTGGTTTTTGAGTGCTATTTTCCGGACATCTGAAATAAGAAGAATAATCATGCATTAGTAAAGATAGGGAGCCCTCAAAACAGTCTTTACCCGAGGACGAGGGCTCGTTATGATCCTCGGGCAAACTGATGTCGCCTAACGGCGTTTTTTTTTAGAGGCTATGGTAGCCTCAAGGGTTAGAGGGAACTCTTCCCAATTGTTCAGAATTTCCCCTTCTCTGAGGGGTCGAATGAGATGTGAAAGTGATTTGTTGGATGATTCGATTGGTGGTTCGGAGATAACCATGATCTCCGATTGATCTTTGTTGTTGTCAGGTTGGGGCACAGTCCCTCCCAAACTCGGTGGGATGACGACTGATGCCCAGTCAATGCCGGTGGGAAAAGGTGATTCGTTCCCTTGGCTGGTAATGATTTCTACTTCGATGGATTTTGGAGCGGTCTCCGATGGACTTTCCTCGGAATCCCCATTGAACAAAGCGTCAATGCCTTCTACGAAGGATGATTGGGACTCGACGATTGAGTCTTCTTGAAAGTGCAGTGGTGCGGTATTTATCGTTTTTACCCTTTTTGCCCGTGGTGGTTCTGATAAGTTGTCGGGTCTGATATGGGACTTTGAGAGGCTGACACTAATGTGAGGGACTCGGCCCGGGTTCCAGACATTCAATTCCCGATTTTGCTTTCTTGCTAGTCGAAGTTCTTTCTTCTTTTCTTTCATTTCTGCTATATCCTTCTTTGTGGGCCTGAACCCTAGACCAAAATAAGGAGTATATTTGCTCGCTTCGACTGGTGTAGCTCTTCCTCTTCCCCCTGGTCCTAACCCTTGCTTGGGCCGGTAACCTCCCCTTTTCATGACCCGACCAACCATAATGTTCGCTCTCGATAGCTTTGCCTTTACATTCTCCTTTCCTTTCTCGATGTGGTTGACAGCCGCGAATTGATACGAATGGTAGAGTGCCTTGTCCTTCGTCATCTCTATATCAATGAAAGGCACGTCTGGGGCTCTCCCAGCCGGAATAAGGTTCTCTGCCAATACTGATATCATCCTCTGCCCCATGATAAATTTGACTCTTTGGTGCAACGAGGAAGGCACAGCCCCGGCAGTATGGATCCAAGGTCTACCCAGTAACAAGTTGAAGGTCGTTGGTATTTCCATGACTTCAAACGTCACTTCAAAGGTGCAAGGTCCTATTGTGATTGGTAGTTCTACTTCTCCCAGCGAGTCCCTTTTTGAACTATCGAACCCTCGAACAACCTTGTTGTTGGGCTTCACATGCGACCAATCGGCGTTCAACATTCGAAAGGTCTCAAGTGGACAAACATTAAGCGCTGAGCCGTTGTCAATCAGCACCCTGGCGACCATCATGCCCTTGCATATGACCATAATGTTTAGTGGCTCGACGTGCCCCGTTCCTTCAGGTGTAAACTCATTTTCTACGAAGATAATAGGATTGGAGGCCATGATCTGGCCGACTGTTTGCTCTAACTGCGCCGGTGTCGTGGTCGAAGGTACATGTGATCCCCTTAGGACTTTCAACAATGCCTCTTGGTGCTCTTCTGACTTTTGCATCAAACCCAGAATACTGATTTGAGCTGGCTGTTTGTTTAGCTGGTCCACGATATTGTGCTCTCTCTTGAGAACGAGCTTAATGAAGTCGGCAGCTTCTTGGTCTGTCACTTTCACTTTTTCTTCCGTCTTCTCCTCCTTGTACAGTTTACCTTTTCCCTTTGCTTCCCTTTTTTCTTCGTCGGTCACCTCTTTTGTAGTCTCTTTGCTTTCTTCCCTGATTTTTATCCCATTTTTTGATATTTTCTAACATTTTCCTGACCTGGTTATACGGCTGATATCAGCCACCATTGCTTTCTTCATTGTTTCAACCCCGTTGGTTGTGGTGATAGTGGTTTCATAGCTCCAAGGAATTGCTTGATCGGAACTATAGGGGAATGATTTAGGTGAGAGTATGGTTATGGGAGGTGGGTCGGGCTTCATATTGAGAATGAGAGGTGGTGGTAATGATTTGGATGTAGTGATGGTAGGGGGAGTTATGTGAGGAGTCGATGGAGTGTATGGAATGACGAGTGGTGGACGTGGAGATGAAATGTACGGTATATGGAGGGGGGTCGAGTTGATCCTTGGGAATATGGTGGTGTGTAGGGTATAACAAGGGGAGGCCGGGTTGAATTTTGATGATGGGATAATCCGTAAGGTATGACTAAAGGTGGTCGGGTGGTAGTATTTTGATGAGTGGGATGGATGGTGAGGTTGGCCATTCTGAAAGGCAGCTGTGAATTCTGCGATGAATCTGCATAGTGGTTGACTGTGTTAACCGTTGACATCCTTGATTCGTTTGTGAAGTGTACCCTGATTTTTGTCCCGATAGGTGCTATCAAATCTGAGGGATTGAAGTCGAGTTCTCCACAAATGACATTCACCCTGTGCCCACTCCCTTCCCCATTATGAGTAGGCAGGGGGTTTTGATTAATATTCTGTTGTTGGGGCAGGTTGGCAGGCCCATATGAAACTCACAGAAGAGGTTGGGATTGTACCCCACTCCTTTAGAAGCTTATGGGTTCGGTGGTCTCTTAGTAAGATACTCTCCCTGTAATAATGTGGGAAGTAGTTCTGACAACATCATCGGTAACTTGGTGAACACTCTGTTAACCCTGTTCGGTCTTGTTTGTTGATTCTGCCCATACTGTTGCGTTGGCTGTGCTGGCATGGCTTGTGGAGGAACCATCCAGAATGGATTTTGCGGCGCCGGAGCCCAGGTGGCTCGAGGAACTGGTGTCCAAGGGACTTGTGGTGCTTGTGGCCTTTGAACTGGTGCTTGAATAAAGATAGGTTGGCTGGGTTGTACATTGTTGACGTGAGGCTCATCTTTTTTCTTGACTAATGGCATTGGTCTCTTGAGTGCCGAAGTCCCTGTTGCTGTGCTTAGGGCTGTGAAGTCAAATATTAGACCGGTTCGGATCCCGTCCTCGACCCGGTCTGCTACTTGAACCAAATTGGAGAAAGTGCCTGTGGTATGCCCTACCAGATGGGTGTAGAATGAATGCCCCAGTGTAGAGATAAACGTGGTGTTCATCTCTTGTTCTGTCATGGCTGGCCGTACTTGGGAAGCTGACTCTCGCCACCTCTGGGCATACTCTTTCACTGTTTCTTTGTGTTTCCTCGTCATTCGTGCCATGTCATTTCTATCTAAACCAACATCTGTATTAAACCTGTAGTTGTGCCAGAACATTTCAGCCAAGTCCTGCCAGTTCTTGATAAGTGAGTGGTCCAACCCCGAGAACCATTTGAGTGCCGACCCTGTTAAACTTCTCTGAAATAACTGTACTAGCAATCTGTCGTCCTCGCCATATTGGCACATCGATCCACAATACAATTTGAGGTGCGACAAAGGACACCCAACCCCGTTATACTTTTCAAATTCCGGGCATTTGAACTTAGCCGGTAGTTGTGCGTTAGGGTAAAAGCAAAGGTCCCTAAATCTGGTCCCTCCTAAAGTATTTGTACCCTTCATTCGTCTCATTTCTTCTTGGAGGGACTCGATCTGTTGGGCCATTTTGTCATCTGTAGAACTTTTGGCTTCGGGAACCCTGAAGTTACACTCATCGTCTGGGATCACCACCGGAGGTGGTTGATTCTGTGGGATGTAAAGTGGAGGTCCCTGGTATATTGGCACAGTGGGAGGTTGGGTGGTTTGTTGATCTGGTCGGGTTTGTTCAGGGAGTTCGGGGTTTGACCCAGATGCTTGATGCTGAGCTGCCTGTGCTTGCAGAGAAAATTAGTGCTACTCAAAACGGCCGTCAAGATTTGTTCCTGCCTCTTCGTTGTTTCTAACAGCTTTGCTATCATCGCATTAGCCTCAGCTAGTTCATTCATGGCAGGTTGTGGGTCTTCTGGGTTACTCATACTTGATGAAGATCGAAGGAAATACGGAGGCTTCTCAAGATGTTTATACTTCTTTCGTTTGGCCACCTGTGAGTACAGAAGACCAAGCATTACCATCTTACTTACAAAAAAGGAAAATGCATGATGTTTTATTAAGTCCGGTAATTATTAGGGATGCTGCTCAAAAGAGAAATTTAGTTAAGTGAACTTAAAAACGTGGTTTGTCAGCGTAGAGCTGGATCGTTTGGAAAAAAAAAAAAAGAATTACATCAGCCAGAGCTGGCATCGACACGGAGTCGATAAAGTATTTTAAAAGTTACATCAGCACGGAGCTGGCATCGACACGGAGTCGGGAAAACAGTTTAGAAAAAGAGATTACATCAGCACGGAGCTGGCATCGACACGGAGTCGATAAAACATTTTGAAAAGAAATTACATCAGCACAGAGCTGGCATCGACACGGAGTCGGTAAAACGTTTTTTTTAAAAGAAATTACATCAGCACGGAGCTGGCATCGACACGAAGTCGGTAAACATTTTGAAAGTTACATCAGCACGGAGCTGGCATCGACAGAGTCGGGGGGGAAAACAGTTTAGAAAAAGAGATTACATCAGCACGGAGCTGGCATCGACACGGAGTCGGTAAAACATTTTGAAAAGAAATTACATCAGCACGGAGCTGGCATCGACACGGAGTCGGTAAAACGTTTTTTAAAAAAAGAAATTACATCAGCACGGAGCTGGCATCGACACGGAGTCGGTAAACATTTTGAAAAGAAATTACATCAGCACGGAGCTGGCATCGACACGGAGTCGGTAAAACGTTTTTAAAAGAAATTACATCAGCACGGAGCTGGCATCGACACGGAGTCGGTAAACATTTTGAAAAGAAATTACATCAGCACGGAGCTGGCATCGACACGGAGTCGGTAAAACGTTTTTTAAAAGAAATTACATCAGCACGGAGCTGGCATCGACACGGAGTCGGTAAACATTTTGAAAAGAAATTACATCAGCACGGAGCTGGCATCGACACGGAGTCGGTAAAATATTTTTAAAAGAAATTACATCAGCACGGAGCTGGCATCGACACGGAGTCGGTAAAATATTTTTAAAAGAAATTACATCAGCACGGAGCTGGCATCGACACGGAGTCGGTAAAACAGTTTGAAAAGAAATTACATCAGCACGGAGCTGGCATCGACACGGAGTCGGTAAAACGTTTTGAAAAGAAATTCCATCAGCACGGAGCTGGCATCGACACGGAGTCGGTAGAACAGTTTGAGAAGAATTTACATCAGCACGGAGCTGGCATCGACGCGGAGTCGGTAAGACAGTTTGAAGAGAAATTACATCAGCACGGAACTGGCATCGACACGGAGTCGGTAAAACAGTTTTGAAAATAAATTACATCAGCACGGAGCTGGCATCGACACGGAGTCGGTAAAACAGTTTTGAAAATAAATTACATCAGCACGGAGCTGGCATCGACACGGAGTAGTCGGTAAAAATTTTGAAAAAGTAGTTTATGCGATAAATCGAGTTGGAATAAAACCCATATTTTGTTTTGGTAGCCTCCAATTCAGTTCTCTGAAATCATCGTCGGCCAGGCGGATCTCCAAGGAAGAGGCGGCGCACAATGGCACTCTTAAATTACCTTGTTCCCTGAATAGACGTAGTCTATCCCCCTCGTATCAACAGGTTAAGATCTTTCTAGGCACCGACTTTGATTAAGGACTGCAATTGGTGCTTTCCGAAATCTCTTCTTTTTTTTTTGTTTTTTTTTTTTTTTTTTTTTTTGTTTTTTTTTTGTTTTTGAGAAAGTTGCATGCATTTGAATTGATTGATCGGTTGTTATCTTTGTTAGATCATAAATAGGTCATGAACTTGATTCGCTATGGGTCCTGGACATGATTTGTTGTGGATCTGGGTTGTGGACCCAGTTGAAGTGGATCTGGGGCCAGGGACCCAGTTGGAAATGGATCTGGGTCGTGGACCCAAGTTGGTTGGATCTAGGTCGTGGACCCAGTTAAAATGGATATGGGTCGGACCCAATTGAAATGGACCTGGGTTGGAGACCCCGTTTTAAAATGGATCTGGATCTGGGTCGTGGATCCAAATTGAATGGATCTGGGTTGTGGACCCAATTTGATTGGATTTGGGTCGTGGACCCAGTTGATTTGATCTGGGTCGTGGACCCAGTTGGAAACGGATCTGGGTCGTGGACCCAGTTGGACATGGATCTGGGTCGTAGACCCAGTTGATTGGATCTGGGTCGTGGACCCAGTTGGAAACGGATCTGGGTCGTGGACCCAGTTGGACATGGATCTGGGTTGAGAACCCAGTTGGAAATGGATCTGGGTTGTGGACCCAGTTTGATACGGATTTGGGTCGTGGACCCAGTTTGGTTGGATCTGGGTCGTGGACCCAGTTTGAAATGGGTCTGGGTCGTGGACCCAGTTTGAAATGGATCTGGGTCGTAAATCCAGTTTGACATGGATCTGGGTGGTGGACCCAGTTGAAATGGATCTGGGTCGTGGACCCAGTTGGACATGGATCTGGGTCGGGAACCCAGTTGATTGGATCTGGGTCGTAGACCCAGTTGGAAACGGATCTGGGTCGTAGACCCAGTTTGAAATGGATCTGGGTCGTGGACCCAGTTGACATGGATCTGGGTCGGGAACCCAGTTGATTGGATCTGGGTCGTGGACCCAGTTTGATATGGATCTGGGTCGTAGACCCAGTTGGATTGGATCTGGGTCGTGGACCCAGTTGAAGTGGATCTGGGTCATGCCCAGCTGAAATGGATCTGGGTCGTGGACCCAGTTTGATTGGATCTGGGTCGTGCCCAGTTGACATGGATCTGGGTCGTGGACCTAGTTGAATTGGATCTGGGTCGTGCCCAGTTGACATGGATCTGGGTCGTGGACCCAGTTGAAGTGGATCTGGGTCGTGCCCAGCTGAAATGGATCTGGGTCGTGGACCCAGTTGGAGTGGATCTGGGTTGGGGACCCAGTCGGACATGGATCCGGGTCGGGGACCCAGTTGGAAACGGATCTGGGCCGTGGACCCAGTTCGGTTGGATCTGGGTCGTGGACCCAGTTTGGAATGGATCTGGGTCATGGACCCATTTTGAAGTGTATACTCGATGAAGGACAAGTTTGATTATGACAGAGATCAATAGTTAGCCGCGTTGGGCAAAATCGTTTGAGCGGGATCGATTACAAGTGGTAGGCCCTGAGTTTTCTAGTAAAGTGAATCATTTGATCATTTTCAAGCTTTAAAACTCAAAATAAAAAAAACTTTAAGAAGAAAAGTTGTTAAGACTGACGTAAGGAACAAAATGAGCAAACAAAAAAAAAAATTTCTTTTTTTTTTTTTTTTTTTTTTAGGGTTCGTTTTTCAAGTACGGACCTAAGACTTTTTTGCTGGTCCATGCTTCAAGTACGGACCAGAACATCAAAAATTTTTTTTTTTTTTTTTTGGGTCCGTTTTTCATGCACGGACCTAACACTTTTTGACTGGTCCGTGCTTCAAGTACGGACCAGAACATCAAAAATTTTTTTTTTTTTTGGTCCGTGCTTCATGCACGGACTTAAGAAAATTTGCCCAGTCCGTTTTCTAAGCACGGACTTGACAATATTTCTTGAGTCCGTGCTTCAAGCACGGACCAGAACCTTTTCTGGCCTTCCAACCTTGCTCTGTTTTTTATCCTCATCTCGTTTTTGCGCATGTTTTTGTGGATTTTGAGGCACATAGCCTCTGTTTTTTGGCTTGGGCCACAAAAATGTCACTTTTTTTTTTTTGATGATGCACATGATAGCATAAAAAAATAGATTTCCCCCTTTTACCTAGGGGGACATATGAACGAGAACAAAATAGAAATCCTAAAATCTATACAACTTGTCTTCGTGGGCTAAAAAAATTACATCACATATGGACATGGGATGGATACGGAATTGATTTTGCAAGCCTTAGTGTCCTTTGTCTATTAATTACGCTTCGATGCATGCGGTTTGTAGGTGGTTTTTCGGCTACCCATTCTTCAAACCTCGATGTACACCGAAGTGTACATGTCTTAGGTTGGTGAATGGGGTGGATGTTCTCCTCCCAGCCACCCAAAATAGCGATCTCGGGGGCTTGAGAGTACCGGCATCCGGGGTTAGAAAATTAAATGGGAGGGGGGGTGGCTTATGCATAGGGGTGTGAATCGCATGTGCATGTGCGTGCATTTTTTGAATCGTATCCATCCTTACATACCTTGTCCAAAAATAAAAATAAAACAAAAGCATATGTAAATAAATATTACAACCCTTCCCATGTGAAACTTGTGAAATAAATAAAACAAAACAAACAAAACAAACGTTAGTAGATAAGCAAAAAGAAAACACAACAAAAGGAAGGCAAACATTTTTTTTTTTTTTTTAATTAACCGAATTGAAGAAGAGGGTCGGACCCACTAGTCTATATCCCCAGTGGAGTCGCCAAGCTGTGGACACGGGATTTTCAATGTTTTGAAAACATCCCTCCACTTTGGGGTGTTTTGGAATCGCCACCATTCATTTTCGGAAATGGGTGTGAATGGTCACCCGAATTTGTATTTTTGAAAAACATGTCATTTTGACATTTTTTTTTGTTGACTCTCGTAGGATAGGGTATATGGTCCAACTTTGATTCAAGGTAAGGGGGTCCATTTATGGAGTAGGGAAGGTGTTAGGCACCCTACTCCATCCACATAATGTGGTAACCTCGGATTCGGTATTTAAAATTAAAAAAAGAAAATGAAATCGAAAAACAATTCGATGTGTTCCCTCAAGTGTGAGGGGCTTCGATGTTGGTTTAAATCGTTGAGGGCACCCTTATGAAGAAGGGGCCCTTTGGTGATTTAGACCATAGTGGTGTGTGCAAATGTGTAGGAAAGGGGTGAGTAGAGGAGGGGAGTTGAGGAGGGGAGTTGAGGGGGGTATTCCTTTTGTCTAAACCCACCTTGACCTTCCTTGACTTCCTTTGGCTTTCCTTGACTTCTTTTTTTTTTGCTTGATTTGTTTGAGAGAAGTTTGAGAGTTGGGAGTTGAGAGTAAAGGTAGTAGAATTGGTTAAAAGAGAAAGGTTGAGAGAGTGATTTTTTTTTTTATCTTTTGGAGGGTTGGAGATGGGATTTTTCATTAGGGATTGTAAGGGGAGAATGGATGGGTTTTTATAGAAGTTGGAGGGTTATTTTAGGGGTATAATGGGGTGAAGGATTGAGAAGTGATAGAATGGTATGGGGTTTAAGAGAAGGGTGGGTGTAATTTGATGGAGGTTGGAGGGTATTTAGGGAAGGGGGGTTAAATGGGTTGTTTACAACCCAAATGGGTTGGATCCAACCCAACCCATTTAGGTTGAGTGTTTGGTGAGGAGAATTGATGAGAGTGGTTGAGAGGATGAGATTGTTTAAAGGGGGTAATTAATTGGTGGTTGTGATTAAGTGGTGTTTGATTTAAGAGAATGGAGGATTTAAGAGGGTGGTTGATGATATTTTGGGAGGGTGAGGGAGATGATGACATGTGTCAAAGTTGGTGGAAATGAAGGGTTGAGATGAATTGATATGAAAGGATGGGTGTTTGATTTGATAAGATGGGTATAGGTGTAGATTGTAGAGATAGGTTTTGTAGGGAATGATGGGAGTAGATTAGGGGAGGGTGATAGGTTATAAGTGTTTGATTTGAGAGAATGGATATGATAGGTTAGGGTAGGGTTATGGGTTGAATTAATTTTTGGAGGGAAGTAATGGAGTTGGTGGTTGATTGGATGAGGGAGGGGGAAGGGGGGTAATGACATGTGTCATATTGGGTGATTGGTTGTGATGTTGGGCTTGGGTAGAGAATTGGGTTTGGGTTGAATGATTTGGGCTTGGGTAGAGAATTTGGTTGGGCTTAGGTTGTTGGTTGAATAGGAATGGGTTTGGGTCGAGTTGAATAGGCTTGGATAATGGATTTGGACTTATGTTGGATTGAGTTGAGTTGGGTTTAGAAGGATGGTAAGGGATTTGGTCCGTGGGCCACGTGAAAGGACTTGGGCCGTTTATTAAAAATAAGATGACAAAATTTATTGGATTTTTGGTAGGTTTGGACTTCGGAACCCATTCCGATTTTTGCTATTTTCGGGGCATTTTGCGTCGAGGGCCCGCTCAAATTTGGGTGTCTACAGCTAGGAAAACATGACTTTGAAACTTAGAAATAATCACGTCGGAATTGAAAGAAACCTCACGCAAAAATTAGTAAAAATCTGTAAAAATCGATAAAATGACGAAAATACCCCTCATAAATTTCGGACCTCCGAAAGAACTCGAAAGTACCTCCATTGCACTTAGAACATAATTTCGAGTCTAACGGGACCCAAACCAACGAAAACAGAGAAATTTAAGAAAAATTATAAAAATGACCGAAATACTCCTCAACCTCCAAATTCAACTTAGAAATTCCGATCCCTAGGAAAATGTAATAAAAACAAAAACCCAATTAAAAATCCAATCTATTTAAAAAATAAAACTCAATTAAAAATTAAACAATTCAAATTAAAATCAAATGGGAATCAAACTGAAAATTTAATAAAAAGTAAATCTAAGATTAAAAAATTAAACTCAAGTTAAAAATCAAAATTCAATGAAAATTAAAAATTAAAAATGACTCAACCGATTAAAATTTCATCAAAATTAAATTAAAAATCAAAGTCAAAATTAACTGATCAAAATCAAATTAAAAATTGTAAACCAACCAAATAATAAATCGAAACCCAACTAAATTAACAAATTCCAAACCCAACTCAATCGAGCGACGAAACAAAATCAAAAATCAAATGGCCAATTAACGATTAAAAAACTCAAATTAAAAATTAAAATTAAATCAAATTTTTAGCCAAACTCAAAGTAAAAACTAATCAATTAATAAAACTTAATCAACAAACAAAAAATCAAAACAAAAATTAATCAAATCGATAAAATAAAAATAAATGGACCAACCGTAACTCGACAACTCGAGACTATAGTGGTACGAGTAACGTGGGATCACCCCACCATCATTCTCTAAAAAGGAAATAAATAAATAAAAAAAGAAAGAGGAAACACGTTAAAAAAAAAAATTAGGAGGTTTTTTTTATATATATAGAGAAGGACGTCTTCTCTATGGGGGTTTTTTTTTCCTCGGTCCTCTTCTCTTTGGCGATCATCTTCTCCGTGGGCTGAACGGCGGGACACCTACAACTCATCTTCTTCACCTCTCTCTCACGTTCTGCAAACCTCTCTATCCTTTTCTTCTTCACCTATCTACTGCAACCCAGCCCTTACTGCAGAAAACGTGGCTGCTGCAGCCACTTCTTTCAGCCCTCTTCTCTCAGACCATCTTCTTCTCCAACGTTTTTTGGTCTTCCTCTCTGCCTGCAACTGCTCTCCCCAGCCCTTATTCACGTTCTACCCTTCAACAGCCCATTCGTATTCATCTTCTTTGGCTGAACCTACTACATAGCCCACTGCTACAGCATTCATAACGCCCAGCCTCTGTTCTACTCGTGGTTGCCATACCAGCGCCCCCAGCCATTCATCCTGTGCTCTACAGCACTCATAACTCTCAGCCCTCCTCTCTCTCTATTGGTAGCTGTACCAACACCCAGCCATTAATCTTATATTCCATAGCACCCACAACACTCTGCAACGTCTTCTTCTTTGTTGGTTGTTGCACCAGCACCCTTCCACAACCATCTTCAACACCCTCTCAACCTCTAAAATGACATCTCCTTCAGCCTGCACTATCTCCAACGTCCGTTGCTACCCCATCTCTATTACAAGCACCCACAGCACCCTCTCTCCAGCATTCCTCATTTCCATCATAACAGCCGCGACAAGGATTCACAAGCCTTCGCTTGTACCTGAAGGAATCAAGCCACCATTCTCTGACTAATAACTTAGCAAATACTTGCAGGTGGAATTTCTTAATTGATTTTAGATCATGGAGCTAATCATGGCTTTTTCAAACCCTTCCATATTTTGTGGAATTCAAATAATGATCACGTAATAATTGGGACAATTTCAGCCATAGGATTTGTTTGGCAAACCCAATAGAAGTTGATGATGATGATTGGACTGTGACCTTGACCGTAGTCTTTGTATGTTGACCATAGGATGATCTTAGATTGTAGTAGAGACCGATCATCTTGATCGGGCGGGTTCAGTGCCTAACACCTTCCAAAACCCGTAATCTGACCCCTTACCCATTTCTTTGATCTGTGGATCGACTCATATCCATTTGGAGTTATTTATGGTTCCTAGACCTAAACTAGGTGGCAACTCCCATTTTTCAAAAGTCCCCCATTTAATAAATCGGACCCATATCCACTATTTAGTGAAAAAGGGTCAAGACTATCCTTAAGTTGACCTATTGCTCGAGTTGACTCAAAGTGACTCTTGGATTTGATTAGATTTTGTCCTTTCTTTCATTGGTTTGTGATTGGATGTAATCAATTGTTGTATTCATTGTGATGGGATTGATGATTGAATGTATGTGGTTTGTATGGATGGATATTCGCAAAAATGCCCCAGACGCACTTTGTCCCTTTCCACACACTCACAAGCATGCATATTCATATTTGCATCATAACATGTCCCTCCAAACCCCGTAGCCGGATCCAAGCTAACCCTATCCTTCGGGACACGGGGGATGACAATGAACGCTACAACTTCAGTACAGTACTTTCAGGTATATTAAACTAGAGCACCACGTACTGCTTGACCAAGTGAAACTGGGATAGTATATCTGTGTTCTGGGCTGAAGTAACCTAAGCTTTGTCCTAACCTAGCCTCAATTATATAGTGAGCTTAGAACCTTGAACCTAAGTACGGTCCCACTAGGCCACGACTCGAATCGATCAATAGTGCTCCCGGGTTGCTTTACTTAATTTAACCAAAAGGTAAAAGGGGTGGACTGGTCCACACTGCTCAAATTGAACCTGCAATACCGGTCCAACCCAATAAATGTAATTGATGAGATATACCGATCAATGTCAAGTTAAAACAGTTAGCCCAATTGGTAAATGGATCTTATGGATCAAGACGTGGACCGGTTGGACTAATTGGCTTAAAAATAGTACATGAAATGATTCAAGTAGAACATTCAGACCAATTGGGTCGAACCAACCCAAACTCAAATGGGTACATAGTCCCAATCATTTTTATTGGCCAATTTAATTCAATGAACTGAATATTTTATAATCAATAAAATCGAGATTAGTAAAATCATTTTAAGGGATGTATCGATTGGTACAATTTGGATCTTACTTTTTTGAAGGTCGTGCAATCCTTAATTATGATTCAAAATTTTTCTAAAATCCTTGATCAATCAGCAAATCATTTCATTTTATGTAATCCCTTGCTCGGAATGTTTCATCGATTAAAGACTTTGAATCTAAGGGGTTAATTTAATAAACGCTATAAAGAGGGACCTTTAGTTCTAATTGCTAATACCTACCATCGGGTCTTCAACAAATAATCCACCTTTGATGGGGTTTCAGGATATCATTACTCTTAAGCTTAAGCGTCTACCACCTAGTTGGAGTCGAGAGTCAGGTCGTTTGGGACGAACATCTGCACCAAGTGAACCATCAAAAATGGCCTCCGAATCTAAACTTGTAGAAATTCGTAAGATTTTGACCGTCTTTGCAATGGATATAAACAACATCAAAAGTAAGGTAGAAGTGCTATAACAGATCTCTGAATCGACAAGAAATCCCCCTCATGATCAAAGGGACAAAGGACCGGAAAGAAGCACAGCTAGAAATTTAGAAGATGTCTACGAACTCGATGGGAGTGAAGAACACTTTAACGAAAATCCAATGCTAGCTAATAGAATGACTCAGTTGGAAACGGCTTTGAAAAATATCAAAGGGATTGATGAAATCACAGCAGGCATCGAGGCCCTAAATCAAATTCCTAGAATTCGTCTGCCTGAAAAGTTCGTAATGCCAGAAATGGAAAAATTCAGTGGAGTGAGTTGTGCAAAAACGCATCTCAAGGTTTATGTCACCAATATGCGCACTCTGGGCTTAAGTGATAAACATATGATATTATTATTCCAACGTACTCTATCAGGATCAGCACTATGATGGTTGATATCTCAGGATCCGGCTGCAATAGGGACATGGGAAAGTATGTCAAAGTCATTTTGGCACCAATACAAGTACAGTACCGAGATTGAAACCTCTGGAAGGGATTTAGAGTCAACTAAGAAAAAGAACGGGAAAACATTTATTGACTTAATTGCTCGTTGGAGGGCCAAAGTTGCACAAATGTGGGATAGACCATCAGAAAAAGAACAAGTGGTGATTATATTGAAAAATCTTTCACAAGGGTATGCTCAGTATTTAGTCGCCCAATTCCTCCCCACATTCGAGTCCTTATTACAAGTCGGTAGCCAAATAGAGGAGGCTTTCGCTTCCGGAGTCCTTTCCAACCCTTCAAACAATAAGCTCAAAAAATCCTTCCCCAATTCCAAGCCTAGTACTAATCATGCCTATGTAGCCAATACATCTGTTACACCCATCCATTCTACTACCTTGCAGATTAACCAAACTAATCCCAGTCAACCTCGGCTGCGCAGGAAGTTCACTAATCTTGGGATGTCTTTGAGCGTGATTTTTCAGAAACTATTAAGTAAAGGGCTTATTACACCTCTTCAACCTCGACCTCTACCAAGTCCACTCCCCGCTTCTCACAATCCCAACTTATTTTGTGAGTTTCACCAAAATCCTGGTCACCTTACTGATCATTGTGTCGTCCTTCGACATACCGTTCAAGACCTCATTGATGCCAAAAAAGTTACTGTCCCTACCCCTGCGCAACCGAATGTTACCACCAATCCTTTACCTACGTACCAACCTCCCCAGACCTTGAACATGGTGTCCAATACCCATCTCCCATTTGACCCAGTCATCCTCATCCACCCGGTCAATCCTAAATCACCTAGCCCTCTACTTATTGGAATGATAGTCCCCAAAGAAGTTCTCTCCAATGGCTGTGAACCATTCAACCTAACTTCAGATGGAATATATTACTTGTCTCCACCTCATTACGATAGCTCTACGCCCATCACTCAAACAGACTTGAAAGAATCTAATTTCTTAAAAGATGAAAATCCTTACTTATTGGACCAAGAATACGAATGTTTTTCCCTCTATTGCAATGAACGTGAATGTGTGACTTGAGAAAAAAGAAATTTCAAAATATCTGAACTTGATACAACCTTGGCCAAGGGGGAAGAATCAAGTCTGAATAAGAAAATGTCAGAAAAGGACAAAGAATCTGAAGAAGAAGTTCACGACTAGCAAATTACCACAGAATCTCTCAATATTGCTCAGTTGTTCCTTGAAGATTACCATGTTTCAGTCCCACCGGTTGAAAACGATGTCTTGAGTCCTCAGTCTGTAATCAAACCCATTGTGGGTACTTATCTATAATTTTTTATGAGTCATGTGATTTAGTTTGGGTCTTGTCTTTTTTATTATTTATTTCGCAATGTCTTATTCTTGTTAGATCGAGTCTAACCTTTTAGTCAAATCAGACTTGGTGCATCTCCATCTACTTCAATACAAAATCCAAAATGGCCACAAATGCAAAGAGATCCATATATTATTTTGTGCATGTGCGCCAGATTGAGTTACTTGTATGTGGTGTCATGCGCATGAGGTCAGGGATGTTTGTTAATGAGGTTCAGAGCAAAACCCTTATGCAAAATTCCTCATTGTTCCTAGAAATATTTCAGGCTCAACAATCAGACTCCCGTTATGTTGTAAACCATCTACCCATTGCTAGTGCAGCAATAAGCATCACTTGGTACAATCAAACCCCTGAACTCCAAGGGTGTCCCAATGGCACCAATGCCACTAATTTGGGCCTAAGACCTTCATATTTACTTCCCCAAAACCAATAATCTAGCTTCTAGGACATGAACATTTTTTGTGCTAGGTCTTATATTCCATGAACATCTACAATAGAGCTTCAAACGTAGGAAGTTCTTTGCTCTTCACTAACCTCCCTAGTCATTTGTATGAGCAAAGTTGTTCTTTATCCTAGACCAAACTTCAAACTTGCCTATCTTTGATATCTTGTAGGTTTTGTTGGGGTATCTAGACTGAGAGAAACAAGCTTGTTTTCTATGGAAAGAGACATCCAGTCCACGAAGTCATCATCAGCATTTTAGATCATATTGTCTTTTGGTGCAAAGTTTTATGATTTTAGGAACCTCCATTTTAAGGATTTTAATTTAAATTTTAGGTGGAATCTTGGTTCTAAGGACATGATATTCCAAAAAAATTCTCAAAGGATTGATCATTTTTCATGGATTGGAAGAGAATACGAGATGATTAGAGTATTTGGAGAACACTAAAATGCTTTCTTTTTTACAGTTTTTCAACTTAGATTTTAACATATTTCAAGTGTTTTTCTAGGTTCCATGTGAGAGAGTTGAACATAAGTCTCCAAAAATTCTTTGAGAATTTTTTTAGAATATCACTTAAATATTTCAAGTACCAAGACATTTACTGGAACAAACACAATGTTGCTTGACTAGCAAAGCAACTCATCTTCATGTTCAGATTTTACCATGTATAAATTGTGCGCAAACAATAAAATTAAGAGGCATAAATCTTTTGAATTGATTGTCTATTGTTAGCCCGAGGATAACTTCTAGTTCTGTGAATTTATATACTCAACATTTTGTTTCTTCGTTAAAGAGGTCATCAATGACAAGTGAGGAACACAAGAAAGTGAAGTCTGTGTGGGTGAGGGCATTCATTTGAATTTACATGACTTGTAAGTCATCTATGTCAATATGTAAGAATCCTGAATATTCTCTTTACATTACTTATTGTTGCATTCTTCTGTAATTGTGTCAAACATGGCGACATTCTCCCTTCTTACATCTGACTTGTTGATTGCTTTGTCTAATATATGCATATCAATTCATAATTTTTATAATATCATTATGCAAATAGAAAGTAAATGAAAATTATATACTTGGGTATTAATTATGCCCCCCAAAAAATTAAAAATCTCCTAAGTTTATCCTTCCTAATGGAGTTGTTAACAAGAGTTTTTCATGCACGACCAACTTATGCATGCGTGAATTGGTACTTTTTCTTTAAGGAATGGTTCCCGTTGTAAGCAACTTTGGAACTCAGGTTTGGGATGCAATGTAATTTCCAAAAAAAAAAACAGACAGATTTATTGGCTTAACAAATATGTTATATTTGAAGGGCATTGGTTTACATGTGAAATGATATTGAACGTATATAGTTTGGACTTTGATGTGGTACCACCAGTGATCTTGGGTCCTCAATTTAACACTAACAAACTAGTGCTACATAGTTATTAGTTACAAACTCAATTCTTCTGTCTATATTGTTTTCTTGTGCCTTGAATATATCAGTTAGGATCTAACTTGACTAGTGCTGCAGGTCGCAAAATTTGGGTCTGTGAAGGTGGAAAAACTCATGGCAATAGAACAATACTCCCATATCATGCACATCAGCTCCACAGTGAGAATAATGTCTGCTTCCAATTTTTAATGTGGGTTCAATTTGTAACCATTGACTGATTTGAACTCTGTGAATCTTAGCTACTTAACAAGAGATATTATAAAATTTTGTATAAATGTGAACATGAATCGAGTCTCTAACCATTCGTTTACGTAAAGAGTGATGATAAGGAGGAAAGAAGTCTGAATAATAGTTTCAAATGGATGAACTCGTACCGTTTTTGTACCCATGAAAATCATTGCCCATGAGGCAATATTTTAGAATATCACACGCACATAATTCTACTCTATCCATGCTTTCTTCTGTGTTTATTTCAAATTGTAGTAGTATAATAGTGGTTTATGTTCGTTGACATTGCTTTGTCTTTCGTATTACCATATTTATTCTGTATTTCTCAATCTTCAGAGGTGTTTATGGTATGAAAAAGGTGTTTCCATGTAGATAGGCTCAAAGCCCTTAAGAAAAAATTCTATGCCTTTTATAGGTTACAAGAGAATTACTTGAGGATCTCACGTGCTGGGATGCCTTATGTGCAACACTTCCTATAGGAATAGTTAGTGGGCCACTTAAGGTTCAGTAATTGACCATAAGGTTCTGACTTAGTTGACTGAGTTTCATGATGTTACTAATTCTAAACTCCGGTTATACAAATGTTGGAATACTCGAGCAAGGATGGGGGATTGAGAAGAAACTATCCTCCCCTGATTGTGATTGAAAGGGCCCACCAAGGAGATAACCAAGTTGATCTTAACTACCCATGTTTGTAATCTTGGGCTTTTACATGAGAAATCTCAACAAATTGGATGGTTAGGTTCCCAATCAGACCAATGTGAGGCTCATTGCATAGTGAGTCCAGAAATGGCACTGTTATGGGATTATGCTCCTTGGTGCCTTTTCCTGACATGGGAATTTCTCATCTGAAAAGTTGGTCTTGCTGATGATTTCATGGCCAAAAAAGTGGAGTCTGAGTTTCAGATTAAATTTTTTTACCAATAATTATCTTATCCTTTAATATTTGCTGATAAAAATCTTCATAAATCTGCAACTTGGTCTAGTACCTATCAAAGAATAATGTGGATCTTCATAAGTGTTGAGGTACACATTTCTTTCTTTCTGGGTTCGCGTGTAAACTAGTTGAATAAGAATTTATAGTGCTAATGCTGAATGAAAGTTGTTTTATTTTTCACTAATTACATTTTTTCTAATGGTTCATTGAAATCAAAGAAATGAACCAATAGTCCACCAAAACTCTAGCCTTGCCCCAATGCGTTCGAGCTAATTTGTAAGACAGGCCATCTGGACTACCCAATAAGCCCTAATATCAAACTCTAGCCTGTGATAAAAGCTAAAAAAGGCTTAGTGGTGTAACTACACTCCCAATCACACTTCACTCTCTTCATGGGTTTCAGTAGTTAATGTTACATTTCAAAAATGTGGTCTTGGTTTTACTAATTTTGAAACCCTTGGACTGCAACACATTTTACATAATTATAGTTTTACATTGACTTCCTCTCTAGTCTCTTCAAATAGTACTACGTCATATTCAAATATCAATAACAAAATAATTAAATAAATTAATGTTTGTATAAAAAATCAGTCAACATGCATCTGACATGCAAGAATGACACAATGTCCAACACAAAATTCTTAGAAAATGGAATGTCATTGATACATATGTTCATATTTTATAATAAATTTACCTTTTTTAGGTTACAAAGCCAACATTTCCATCTACTAGGCTCATGACATATGGTTGAAAGTAGAAATCGATCATTTTCTTTCCTCTCATATAGGTATGATTTCATTTCTATAACAATATTGCATTTTAGCATAGTGTCACCAAATTGGTTCCCAAAGAAAAGCTTACTATGGGGACCTTTAGTGAAAATGAAGGGGACAAGCTGTTGAATCTTTCTGAAGTTGAGACTTGTTTCTATGACTTAGGCTTGAAGAGAAACTTTCCAATATGGAGTCTGAGAATCAAGTACTTCGTCAGCAAGCACTGGCCATTTCACCAACTAGTAAAGCTTTAGCTTCACGGCAAAGGACAACCATCATTCAGGTACCAATGGCATAATTCATTGCATATTTTCTTGAATATTCACATATATTTCATGGAAGACATCTTTGAGGACTCTTTATAAATTGGCAGATGACTCTAGAGAATGGAAATGTTCTAAATGGGGAAATGAAGATGACATTAGTAAGAAAATCTTGTTACTTTGAGATATACTATGCATTTGGTGTATTTTTTTAAGAGTAAATTAAAACAATATATGGTGTTTCATCCATCTAATAAATTTCTTAGGATTTGAGTCTTTCCGCATCTAATCCACGGGGGCCAGAAACTGAGGAAAAGCCACAGAAATCGCTTAATGAGAAGCAACAGGTAAGAAACACTTGGAATTTTTTCTGCAATGTATCCTTGATCATGCCCTCCCTACACCTTATGTTGATTTTGGATTTAAATTTCCACCTTTTGAGGATTAATTTCCTTTTGGTGATCTTAGAAGAACCAGGACTTACTGATAAAGTGCATTTCACAAGACCTAGGATTCTCTGGGGCCAGGCCCATTGCTGCATGTATCACATACAAATGCCTTTTCACTGGAGGTCATTGGTTTGATTTTACCTACTAACAATAGATAATTTATAGTAGGTGGTTCAGAAAATAGTTAGATTTATGAAAGTTGAATACGAGGGGCATTTGGGTCTTTTCATGTTGCTAGTTGGGGTCTAGGTCATCAATTTCAAAACATAGGGGTATTTCCATTATTCAGCAACATGTGAGGGGTGTAGGTGTAAAATTAAATTTTTTTTTCAAAAGTTCTTGTAGCAACGGTCGTGACTGTTGCTAAAGACCTAATACTTTTTTTTTTTTGAAAAAAATACCTTATAGCAACGGTTGGCGACCGTAATTAGACCAAAATTTACATTGTAGGACTGTTCACCCTTTATTTAGACTGATTCACTACTTTTCTATTTAATAAGGAGTCAAAAATTCAATCTCCATGTTTTTGTACTTATATTTTTGTTTTTATTTATCTTAAGTGAAATAAATATATACTTATATTTTACACATGTTTTTGAAGCATGTGATGAGGTAATACAACGACAAACAATATATTATTGATGTATTTGTTAGGGAGAACAACTTATTTCAACATAATAGAAAATGTAATTCCAGTTTATGTTCTTTGATTGTCATCATAACTTTTCTATTCTGTTGGTAGACATCATAGAAACTTCAATTATCTTCTTTATTGTCCCATTACGCAGATGTGGTACAAATAAGTTAATAATAGAAATATGTATTTTTTATGCACAGCTAATTCAAATGAAAAGGGGGTGTCGACAATAAATTTCAACGGATCTACCTCGAGATCCATGAAATATGATTGCAAATGATTTTATTGATTTTTGATGAAAAGAAGATACAAATCTCAGTGTTTCCTCTGATTAACAGTCAAATACAAAATAGTGATGATGTATGTAACTTTTCTTCTCTCCGGGCTTCGCGCTTTATCGGCTGAGAAGGTTGCTTGGGCGATGTATTTGCTTTGTGCTTGATCTTTTGTAGAGGTTTCTGTAGATTTTTTTCTTTCTAGGCTTCGCGCTTTATTGGCTGAGAAGGTTTTCTTGGTTTCCAGAGAAAAGCTTTATGCTTGATCTTCTCTTCAGTCGGAGTCCGAATTTCTGAAGAACTTTTGCTTTGTCTCTAAGGAAGAGAGTTTCTTCTTCTCTAAATGGAGAGCTTCTATCTTCTGAGAGAACGTGATCCAGATCCCATCTCAATGATAGAGGCTCTTGTATTTATAGACTTAAAGGTAATTTAGCTTTTCAATTATACCCAAATTTAAAGAGATTTAATTATTTATTTAAAAGGCTAAATTTGTCCAAATCCAATTTTAAGGATTTTTATGGATCATTATTGGGCCGAACTCATTTGTTTAGATGTAGGACCCAATATTTAATGTGTGGATCACTTGATTTTTATTTAGATCATGGGCTTTATCTACGGAAACCCAAAACCCAGGCCTGTTAGAGGCACATTCCCATTTAATGGACTCAACTTGGATTTGAGGCCTATTAATAAAATTATGGATTTTTATTTATAAAATTTGTAAAGGCCTCCTTAAAATTTTGGTGCCTACAAATGCCCCTTCAATGATGCATCGTCGAATGTGAGGTTAAGGATGAGGTATCCTTGATTATGTCGGTTGACACGTGAAGGCTTCGAGTTTTGAGGGATTTACCACATGTCTTTTGAACCTTGTAGTAGGACGTCTTTCACTAAAGGATGGGTGATCCTTGAGAACAATTTATCCCACATGAAGATGTATAGTCCTCATATACTTACCTTTTCTATAGTTGAGATGCATGAAATTAAATCCACGTATTTGGTATATGCATGTACCAGAAGGTAGTATTAATACTTCATCCAAAGCACTTAGAAATATTTGTTGGGCTGCTTGATTATGAACCCCTACCAGTTTCAACATTGAAAGATTTGTGCGAATATTTATTGTGAGGATCTTGCTGATGAAGACTTAACTAAAATTGATAATGATGTATGATAATCATTGATCATGGTATTTCTCATTTAAACTCCATCCCATACAAACTAATGGCCCATGTATTGGCTTTAGAGGCCCACGTATTCAGGTCCACTACCTTTTTCTTAGGTAACCAAAAATCAAAGCCCATTAATTCCTTAGAGGCCTAGAATCATTAAACCCAAAGTTGATTATGTGAGAAGCACAAGATCATATCTCTTTGTCATGATCTTCAACACTTGAACATAACTCAAATTGGGGACTCCAAAAAAAAAAAAAAAAAACCTTTATTGTGGTTCAAAGACATATAAAGCATCCAACAGCGGCTTACTGATCCATTCATATGGAAAAAAATTTAGTTCTCATTTTGATAAAAAGAAGAAAAGTTGATATTGGGGGTTAGACTAGATAATGAAACCAAGATCTTGAGAACAGATTTGGACTGAAGGATCGAAGGATTTGGTCAATCATCAAACATTTGTGTTTGAGTCAACTAGCTAGAATTTCGGAATGATCTCAAGGGCTTCTGTGAGTTGCATCTGAGTCACCTCAAATTTAATTGGGCCGAGTTAAATGGGTAGCAATGGACCCAATTTGTTGATTGTTGGCCCAAAAGGAGTGGGTCATGCATTCGGATACCACAAGGTGAGCTCAACAACTTTAGTAAGATTTGAATCTTCTTAAGTTAGTAAGCTTAGACTACCGCCTTCTTCTTCTATTTTTTGTTTTCTTTTACTGATTTATTTATTTATTTATTTAATTTTTTTTTTTTTTTTTTGACGATTTTGTGTAAAACCTTTGAAGTTTAACAATTAATAGTTGGGGTGCCTAAATAAGGTTGGAGTTTAAGAAGTAAAAAGTTGGGGTGCCGATATAAGTTTTAACAAAACTAAAACCCAAAATCTCTTTCATGGTAGCTCATTCTTGAAAGTTTGACGAATCTATGTGTTCTATTTTGCTCTTTGGCGAATAAAGGCGATTCTCGTCATCGCCTCTCTCTCAAACCTTATTTTCTCTACTTCTTCTTCACGTCTCTGCCCCACAACCGTGTCTAAGAAGGACCTCTTCTTCTACAAGCCGATCAAGCCGGTTAAGCGAATCTCTTTCAATCCATCTGCTGTTAATGGCTGGTTCTTGAAGGATTGTTGTTGCAACACATCGATTCTTGGACTATTACGTGCCCACAGGTACCCTCTTCTTCTTCTTTAAATTTTTTTTTTTTAAAAAAAGAAAAAAAAAAAATAGGGGCTGCGACTTCTACCCTCTCTCTGTTGGATCAATGCTGACAAAAGGCAATCACGCAATCCATTATCACGAAATTGCAAGGACTTCTCTGTGTTGAGAATATCTTTAAAAAAAAAAAAACAAACTCACCTTCTTCACTTTGAAGAAATCAGGAATCTAATCGTCCATCACGATTTGAAAACTCTATGATTTCTTCTTAATGCTCGTCTGGGCTGTGATTTGATTTCAAAAGAACCATTGTTGGGTTCGTTTGAATCTGATCTAAGAAGGGAGAAATTAAGAACGTTCGTCGATCATAAGTTGAGGACGAAGTTTCAATCTGTGATGAAGAAAAGATCGAAACTGGGTTCTTTTTTTTTTAAATTTGAAAACAGGGGCAATGATCTCCTATTTTTATTTTATTTTTTTTGTTGAATGGAAAGGCCCCTAGAGGAGATCATACCTTGCACTCAAACGGAACATGTGGAAGTAAGATCTTGAAACGAGACGCCTTCAAATCTTCAATATTCAGTTTTTTATTTTTTTTATTTTTTTGTAACAGGGCTCGAGATATTGCACTTGGCATCTACAAATATATACATATATCTTCCTTCTTCCTCTAGCTTTAGAAGTTCAACCTAGATGCAATCCGAACAAAATTAGCAACTGCACATTGGTTCTTGAAGTGATACATGCGTACAAGTAACCTCCTCCTTCTTCTTATTCTTCTTTTAAATTTTGTTTTCTTTTGCATAAACAGGGGATGCTCTACACCTATACACACAGCCAAACACGTGATATGTGCACACACGCGCAGACTCACTGATCCAATTTGCTTAGATGAAAACATGAACACTCTTTCTAAGTCTTTTCTTCAAATTTCAGAATTATTTTTTTTGAATTCTTACATTGTAGCAACACCATATGTAAAGGGCAATTTTTTTTTTATGTTCACTGTTAGTAAATTAGAATTTTTTTTTTTTTTTTTTTAATTCTCAGCCCCCCCTTTTTTACTTCCATACCCTCTACAAATAATAGATTCTTCGCATCGCATGCTAGTGCTTTGTATGGTGGGGGCACCTCCATTGGAATAGTTTTAGGTGTCAATGCATTGTTGAACCAACAGGGGCTGCCAATGTCTTTCCATGCAATTTTTGTCAACATCTTTATACCACCAAGAGTAGCCCCTTCTGTTTTGAGATTTGAATTTTATTCTATGTTGTTTCTGTTGCCACATGATCCAGTAACTTCCACTAAAGTATAACAAACCTTTTTTTTTATTTTATAAAAAAAGGTGTGTTGAACGATATGGAGGTCTTGAGCATATATAATACCCTTCTTGAATTGATTCCAACTTTGATAATTTTGTCATACTTTGTCTCTTTTTCTCATTGGGTCTTGCCCTTTTTTTTCAGAACTTGTGGATGAATTAATATTGAAACTTCTCTTTTTTATTGTTTTATTTTGTTTTTTATAGATCCAAACTATCAATAATATTGATACAAGGATCTGATCTTTTGAATCGATTGCAGCTCAATTAAAGTTTCAAACCACAGGAAGGTATGGACCTTAGTCATTCCTTCCCTATATTTTTTGAACTTTATCATCTTCGCATATCCCTTTTTTTCATGAATTGTAGCAAGAATTATAAATCGAAAACTTATAACCCTTGTTAGCCAATCTCTGGAATATCTATTTGTTAATCTGCTTAGTTTTAGACAATGTTGACTTGTTAAAAAATATTGTGTGATAAACGATGTACATGTAGAAGAACCATGCGATGAACTATTTGTCCAGCTAGTTGGTCAATCTCTAGCATAACTGTTCATCAGTAGTGCTTAGGAGGTGACAACGCCAACTAGTTGACAAACGTTAACTGGCCTGCAGAATCACGAGACACAAGATTTGTATACACAAAAGAACCATGCGACAAACTATTTGTCCAGCTAGTTGGCCAATCTCTAGCGCAGATGTTCATCAGTAGTGCTTAAGAGGTGATGACGTCAACTGCCTTACAGAATCACGGGACACAAGATTTGTATACGCAGAAGAACCATATGACGAACTATTTGTACAGCTAGTTGGCCAATCTCTAACGAAGCTGTTCATCAGTAGTGCTTAGGAGGTGATAACGTCAACTGGCTTGTAGAATCACGGGACACAAGATTTGTATAAATAGAAGAATCATGCGACGAATTATTTGTCTAGTCTCTAGCGCAGCTATTTATCAGTAGTGCTTAGGAGGTGATCACGCATATGCTAGGAAAACATAACTTTGAAACTTAGAAATAATCACGTTGGAACTAAAAGAAACCTTATGCTAGAATTCGTAAAAATCAGCAAAAATTTACAAAATGACGAAAATACTCTTCATAAATTTTGGACCTCCGAAAGACCTCGAAAGTACCTCCAATGCACTCAGAACATGATTTCGAATCTAACAGGACCCAAACTGATAAAAACGGAGAAATTTAGGAAAAATCATAAAAATGATCGAAATGCCCCTCGACCTCCAAATTCAACTTAGAGATCTCGATCCTTAGGAAAATGTGATAAAAATCGAAATCAAATTTAAAATATAATTTAATAAAAATCAAACTCAAATTCAAAATTAAACAATTAAAATCTAATTTAAAATTAAACAATTAAAATTTAAAATCTAATCCAAAATTAAACAATTAAAATCTAATTCAAAGCTAAATAATTAAAATTTAAAATCTAATTCAAAATTAAACAATTAAAATCTAATTCAAAGTTAAATAATTAAAATTTAAAATCTAATTCAAAATTAAACAATTAAAATCTCATCTAATTAAAAACCAAACGATTAAAATTAGAAATTAAATCCAAATCGAAATCAAAATAAAATCGACAAACAAATTAAAACTGAAATCAGACTCCCACCCACAAATTCAAATTGATTGACAAAAGAAAATATAAATCAAAATAAATGAAATGATCGACTAAAACTCAAACTAAAAATTAAAATTAAATTTAAACCAATAAAATTCAAAACAAAATTATTCTATCAATAAAAATCCAAAACAAAAATAATTAATTAAAACTTAGTTAGAATCAAAGACTAAACTTACCAATCACATTTCATCGAGGGAGGGCTATGGTAGTACGAATAGCGTGGAATCCCCACCATCATTCTCTAAGAGGGACTTAAAAGCAAAAAAGAAAGAGAGAAACACGTTAAAAAAGAAAGAAAAAATTAGAAAGTTCTTTTATAAATAGAGAAGGACGTCTTCTCTATTAGGGGTTGAACTTCTTCTTCTTCTTCCTTCATGTCTTCTTCTCTTCTTCTTCAACACATCTTTCTCTTAGAAGACCTCTCTCTCTTTGGTCTCTCTCTTGTCTCCTTCGTCTATTTTTCTTGGATGTTCTGATCTTGGGCTAGACACAACCCTCTCCACATTTTCTTCTCTTTGGGCTGGATTCTCTCCCACGCATGTCGTCTCTCTTTCTCGGCCTTGCACCTCTCCCCTTCTCTATCTTATATTTGACTTTTTACACATCTGCAATCTCTGTTGGACAGTAAAGAAAAGAATAACAGAGAAGGGTGGCTGAACGTGGTCCTTCTCTACTACACTAATCTTGCTGCCCAGCCCAAACCACTTCACCATTGCTGCAACTCAGCCTGCTGCAACACTCCATAGAGCCTGCAATTCATCTCCCTCACCTCTCTCTCACGTCCCACCTTGCTACAATACCCCATAGGACCTACAACTCATCTTCTTTACCTCTCTTTCATGTCCTCCCTCGCTGCAACACCTTAACATTGCTGCCCAACGCCCATTCATCTCTCTCTCTCTGCCTAAAAAAAAATGTCTTCTCCTTGCTGGTTAATGTACAGACGCCCAGCCTACTTCCCTATCATCCCAACCCATCTCCCTACACGTCTTTGCTCTTCTTTTTCACGTTCCTCACTTCTCTCACGTCTCTGCAACACCTACGTCTTTTCCATCGACCTCTCTGTCCACAGCACGCCCAGCCAACCCTTGTTTTCACTCGTTACCATGATATCCAATGCCCTCCACGACATCAATGCTCACAAGTTTTTGGGTTGTGCCTGAAGGGATCGACTTCTATCATCTTCCTATAGGTAAGTTTACCTTTATTTTTTATTTATTCTTGCATATCGAATAAGATCCGATAGTTTTTTCTGGTAGGGTTAGGAGAATGTTTTTTCGCTTATGTATCTCTCTCACTTACTTTTATTTATTTATTTTTTATGTGTTAATATAATTAGGGATTTTTATGTATCTTTCTCGTTTATATTTTCTTATT
Source organism: Akebia trifoliata (assembly GCF_017979445.1). NCBI lineage: Eukaryota > Viridiplantae > Streptophyta > Magnoliopsida > Ranunculales > Lardizabalaceae > Akebia > Akebia trifoliata. Next base: position 17,425,730 of record NC_141386.1, read on the forward strand.
CTCATATGTGATTAATGCACATCATGTCTTGACAAATATACATGCTCGTTCGGTTAATTTAAGATTTTGATGAATGTGGATTTTCTTTTGTGTTATCTATAAATTTCCAACTTGGTGATTTATTATGAATTACATGATTTTCTATTTTGGGAAAACACATATTTGTAAATTTCTATTTTAGAAATTTCACGTTCTGACAATTTCCTAATTTAAAAGATTTGGTATTTTTCCTTTCAAAAGTTCATGTTCATAGATTTGGAAATTTCTAATTCGAAAATTTGATCTTTTTTGGAAACTTCTATTTTGGGAGGATTCAGTTTGTAAACTTCTAATTTAAGGGCTCACCATATAGTTTCGGAATTCTAATTTAGAAAATTTCATATTTTTAATTTGGAAATATCATAAGTCCCAATTTAGTAGGTTTCTATTCGTAATCTTCCTATTTAGAATATTTTCATGAGTTTCTATTTTGGACAATGTGGAAAATATGAGCACGTGGATTTTTCTTAATTGATTTTAGATCATAGAGCTAAATTAAGGCTTTTTCAGACTCTTCTATTTTTTCGAAATTCAAAGAGAAATCATGAAATAATTGAATAATCTTGGCCGTCGGATTTATTTGGCAAACCCAACATAATTCGATAATGATGATTGGACTGTAACCTTGACCGTAGTCTTTGTATGTTGACCGTAGGATGATTTTGGATTATAGTAGAGACCGATCATCTTGATGGGGCGGGTTCGGTGCCTAACACCTTCCGAGACCCGTAACCTGACCCCTTACCCATCTCTCTGATCCGTGGATCGACCCATATCCATTTGGAGATAATTTTGGTTCCTAGACCTAAACTAGGTGGCGACTCCCATCTTTCAAAATTCCCCATTTACAAATCGGACTCCCATCCACTATTTAGTGAAGAAGGGTCGAGGCGATTTCAGCGATGCTTGAGTGAAAACACTCTTAAATCTCCTCTTTTCTAGAATAGACGTAGTCTATCCTCCTAGTACCATAGTATATCGGAGCAGGATCTCGTTTAGGCACTGGTTTTGACCAAGAAGTGCAATTGATGTATTTGGATCGTCTTTGATATGCCTATGGGTACGAGTCAAGAGTTGTAGCTTTCGTAAATAATTTGGCATCCCACAAGGGGACCGACCACGTACTAGTACTACGTTGGCAAACGAGACATGTGACTGTGCGACTTACAATAGGTCAAAGGCTCAGGTCGCTCCAGCCTGGGTGCATCGATATACCTTTCAAAGTCACCTGATTAGACGGTACAGATGCCCCAGTCTGATATACCCTAAGGTACGTGACTGGAGTTGTGGTTTTCATGAATGACGTCGTATCTCCGAAGAGACCGGGCCACGCACTAGTGCCACGTTGGCTATATTGGGATATGCAAGCGTGCAAAACAGTAAACGTGCTTTTAGTGTGTGTAATATAGGGTGGGGTGTGCCCGGGGCTTTTTTCAAACAAAATGGGCCCATGGGCCTGATCATAGAAAACTAATATCAATCCAATCACATCATTAAGATCAAAATAAGCATATCAATCATACATCTTAATCCGGATCATGGCAATGTTAGATAAGCAATCAATAATTGGATTCGATCGTCGAAGCAAGCATACAATTCCAAAAATATTCCTTTATATGGTCCAATCAAGGTCGTTTTGGGGTGACCCCAAACGAATCGGGATTTCAACGAATATTAAATTGAGGATAGAACATTGAATTAATGATGCTTGTGGAAATGAAGATTTATTTTATTATTTTTATATTTATTTTTTTAGAAAAAACAAACTAAAAAACCAAAAATAATAAACTAAAAAAAAACCACTAGTGAGTCGTTATGACCATATCATCTTTTACTAATGTTTCCCCAATTTTTATGTAAATCACGAAGTAATTGCTATCATTGAGGTAGCATTAAAAAAATTGGTACGCCAAAAAGAACTCTTTGGTCACATAGAGGGTTGCCAATAGTATTTTACAACAACACCCATTTTTTTTTACTCACAATACACCAATTCCTTTGAACATAAATAATCATTTAAATGCCAATTGGTGTGTTATAAAATTAATGGTGTGTTCATAAATAAAAAATAAAAAAGACCGAGATGAATTGAATAATCACAATTTTCATAGTTAAATTAAGCGAAAATTACACAAGAATACACTTATTTAACCATGATTTCTCGTTTAAACCATTGGTTTTGATCCCCAAAAATTTTATTAATTTTCCGAAAGAGTCAACCCCAAAACCTCCCTGTTTGAGTGATCCCTAAATTGAACCAACACCCAATGGGTTACGATTTTGATATTCGAGGTCAACGACACAAACAAGTCCAATCAAAGGAGTTTTTTTTTTTTTTTTTTATGGATGGAGAGGAAAACTCACACTTTTAGCGAAATCTGAAGTTTGCACGCCAATATCTAGCAAAATCTGTTTTCAATAATCTACCAGACTTGAATTTGAGCAAAACCAACAAGATAAAATAATCATTACTATTGTGCAACAAAGATGAAGCAACATCACAGTACAGTGCAACGGCCCCACTTTGTGAATTTTCAATTCTCCTTCAGAACCGTAAACAATCTCAAAAGTTTTCAGTTCAGTGAGTTGGAATTGCACCTTTATCAGATGGATCAGGGACGGCATCTTCGAGCTTCAAAACCAATAATTGATGCAATATAGATTCTACAAAACCCCATAAACATCAACGATCGTTACGGGAAAAAAAAAACTCCAACAAGTTCAGATCGGGGAAGAAAAACTCGAGAAAAGAACCTCAAATCAAAGCACTGATCACAGACTTCAAATATATAAAAAAAACCAGAATTTCCATGACTCGATTGAACAAACCAAAACAAACGTAGTAAATAAAACAAAAACAGAGGCTAAAGAGATTGCCATGAAAAACGAGGTTCAAGCTTCTCTAAGGTAGGAATGGAAACTGATTTGAAACATCTTTACTTTTGATCTTAGGTTCGAATCTTTGAATCTTTAACAATCCGAGCCGGTGAATCCTGAAATTCCATTCGAGAGAAGGAAGAAAGGTCGATTTTCCCTTGATTAAATCGTTTGAACTCAAGTCAGTTTCAAGAGGCTGTAAACTCTAAATCACAAGAGATCAGTGATTTAATATAGAGTTCTAAATCAACCGGACTAACTTCAACCAATCGGATTGAGAGACTAGATCAGTCTCTGCTGAAAAAAACGATGAAAACATGGGTGGAACCTTTTAAGAAGATGGTGTGGAAAAAAAAGGATTATGTTACGCATGACACACCACTCATATTAGCATGTTGTTGCTATTAACATAACCTTGAAATTTTTTTTATTTCATTAATTTTCTTCTTGCTGTCAATGGACAGCACGCTAAAATTTAAAAATAAAAAAAATACAAAAGTGTTGTCGAAGGATACATCGCACACCCTTAAAAAAATTTTATTTTTATTATTTTTTTTAAAAGAAAAAACTTAAAGCTAGAACCCAAAAAAAAAAACTTCATGGTTCATTAATCATCACTCCATCCTCAATTAAATCTCTTGATCTCTTTAACTATTTAGGGTCATTCTAAATAACCCTTGATTGAACCATAAGAAAATTACATGCCAAATAAGAATATTCAAAATTGAATCAATAGAGGATAATATAAAAAGAATAAGATATCCCAAATAATAAAAATGGGCTATCAACCATTCTCATATCCTTAACCTCCCAATATCATGCCTTATTTGGGGTTATCCCAAATGTCCCTTAAATAAGTCGTAGCAAATAATATCCAAACAACGTTGAGAGAATGCAATAGTCCTAAAACAAAATAAAAAATAAAATAGAAAAAAATTAGGTCTAAATGGTAATATTTCCAAACTTGCGATTTTTCAAGTCTGATCCTCAAAATTCCCTAGTGTAGTCGCCACTGAAAGCGCCATTGATCTGTGGGGTGCGCGAATCCGCTTTTGACCTTTGAGATTTTGGAGTCGTCACCTAGTTATTGCGGTCTAGGAACCGAATATCAACTCGAAACGGATATGCGGTCTAGGAACCGAATATCAACTTGAAACGGATAAAAGAAATAACTAATCTACTACAAAACATACTGAGTTCGAGGATCACATTACGAGGTTGGAAGGTGTTAGGCACCAACCCCGCCTGGCAAATGCTGATCTCTACTAATTTTCAAATAAAACTACATTGCTAAAAAGACCTAACCGTTAAAACAAGATAAGAAATATATACATTTCCAAAGACAACGGTCTTGTACCCTTAGATCTGGTAAAATAGTTTTTCGTACAACACTCCTCGTTTCGTTCAGTCACTGGATCTGCTTCAGATATCCAAGACAAGGTACTTTTTCTTAGATATGAATTTTCTGACTTTTTTTCTAGATTTCTAGGTGTTTTTGAAGAGCTTCTAGGTGTTTTTTGAGCTAAAGTTGGGGTATGGATGTCAGGTAAGGAGTTGGGGCTTCAAAATTAGGGTTTATGGGAGGTTAGGGAAGCTTTTTGATCTACTTTTTTTAGGGTTTATTTTTTTCATACGAAAATAGGTTGTAGGGACCCCTATTTATAGATTTTTTTGAGTGCTTGTTTTGATAGAGTTAGTGTTTAATTAGAATTATTTTAGGTAGAGTCAGTGTTTAATTAGACTTCTTTTAGGTAGAGTTATATTTTAATTAGAATTGTTTTAAATAGAGTTATAGTTTAATTTGAATTGTTTTAAATAGAGTTACTATTTAATTAGAATTCTATTAGGGTTTTGACTTTTAGTCTCACTTGATTGACTTTAAAATTTTGACATTAGTCTTACTTGATTGACTTTAAGATTTTGACTTTAATCTTACTTGATTGACTTTAATTTTGACTTTAGTCTTACTTGATTGACTTTAAGATTCTGACTTTAGTCTACTTGATTGACTTTAATTTTGACTTTAGTCTTATTTGATTGACTTTGACTTTAGTCTTACTTGATTGACTTTAAGATTTTGACTTTAGTCTTACTTTATTAACTTCAATTTTTACTTTAGTCTTACTTGATTGACTTTAAGATTTTGACTTTTAGTCTACTTGATTGACTTTAATTTTGACTTTAGTCTTATTTGATTGACTTTGACTTTAGTCTTACTTGATTGACTTTAAGATTTTGATTTTAGTCTTACTTTATTGACTTTAATTTTTTACTTTAGTCTTAATTTACATTAATTAATATTTTAATTATTAATTTCAGAATTTTTAATTATTAAAATTGTAAAATTACCGTTTTACCCTCGGAGAGGACTTTTTGCGTTTTAAGTCATTTTTTAATGTTTCAGGATGTTTTGGAATCGATTTTTCTTAAGGAATTCAATAGGAATATTGGTTTGTGTCATTTATGAAATTTTTTGTGTGAAATGGTCGTGAACTTTATGAGGGACATTTTCGTAATTTTGTCAAATTTTGTGAAAATTGGCCAAATGGTATATTTGATTTCAATTTGTCGTTTTATGTATTTAAAAGAGTTTTACTAAGCGTAATGTAGGCTTTAAGGATGTTTTGAAGTTAGGGGTATTTCGATAATTTGAGCATTTCATAGTGACTTTTATCTTAAAGCTTCTTTTTATTGGCAAGATGATGATTTCTACACTTTTGGGGTTATATTTTCCTAGCGTAATGTGATTTCTATAGTTTTATCAGTTCGAGATACCTCATCTGAATTTCTAAAATATATCTAGTAACAAATAAAGTATTGGAATAAACATCCATCATTGGGAACCGTTGCAATCGGGTTGATGAGTTGATTAATTTGGCGAATGCAAAAATGGGATGTCTACAATATTGAGCTTTATATGAGTTTTGTTATCCCGAGACTAACATTTTTATGACGGGTCGTGGGAAAGTTGGCATTTCTTTATGGGAAATGCGGAAGATTTTTGGATTTTCTATTACGGGTGAGTATTATAAAGAGGCGGTGCTTAGTTTTGATGAACTCATGGGTTGCAACGGTGTTTCAAGGCTTCCTTTCTTTTGCTAGTATCTATTCAAAGCATATGCTTTACTGATTTTTGAAAAGGGAAGTGATTGTGTTAGCCGTAGTGAATGGCTTGATTTCTGGTACACCAAAGTTGAACAGATTTCTAATCCTCGTTTGAGTGTAGAGTATAAAGAGAAGGTAAAATCATTTTACTTTGATCATCATGGTCGTCAGCATCCTAGAATAAAATTATGAAGACCCTTTTCTTCTCGGGTTACTTTGGCTAATGGGGGTTGTAACGAGGAAAAAAATTCATTTATTAGACTCGATTTTCCTATAAATCAAAATGTTGAAGATGAAGCCATGATAGCTGCATATTTCTCATTATGATTATGTCGTTTTGTTCTCCCTTACGAGGATGGTGATGTTATTCGTCTAGGCACTTTCAAGGTAGCAGCATTGATGGCCCTAGTGTCACGGCCCTATTCTTTCGAAGTGAGGTCGTGCGGCGCAAGGGGGTCAAATCCACTTGCAAGCCTGTAAAATGATCGTATACCACACACACGTAGCTAGCAAAAAAGTAAACGAGGCAACACGAGGCAAAGTCCGGAGGCAACTTTGTTGATATAATATTGAATTACACGGCGTAACGCGTTACAAAAGCAATAGATGCATTACAAGCAATAGATGATCCTATGACACGCGGGACTTCCACGGAGCTGGGCTTCAAGGGCTTCAACAACGTGGGTGTAGGCCGGGGATTGGGATAGCACTGACACCCTTCCTACAAGGTAGATACTTTTCCCTTCCCAGGTTTCCAGAAGGAAACATCAAAAGTGGAGGTCGGTCATACTCCTTTATTATGAAAATGTCACTAAGCTAACAAGTATGCCCTGGCACAGGGTTGACATGTACCCTAAGCTAACAGATATGCCCTGGTACGGGGACTGACATGGCTTCATAACGAGCCTTACATAGTATTAGATGGGTGCTCCCAGGTGACTTCGGGGCGAGCTACACCTAAACTCTAGGTGTCAGAGTACATGGCCGTTACAGTCTCCCCTACCTATTCTGTAGACATCCTAGTGACATTGTCTCTGACAAACTCTTCAATCTTCTGCTTGAATGGTTGTAGGTCTCTACTCTCTCCCAGGTGGCTTCGCATTCTGGCAAGTTCTTCCATGTGACAAAGTACTCCATGTGCTGCTGCTTGCTTGAACTGCTGCTGACTTGACGCTCGGCGAGAACTTGGTCGACAACACGTTCCGGCTGGATTGTTAAACGAGAGGGTGAACGTGTTGGAATGCTGCGTGCTGGATCTGCTGGATCTGCATGGAATGGCTTGAGACAGCTGGCATGGAAGACAGGGTGGATGTTGCGTAACCAGTGCGGTAACTTCAGCTTGTAGGAGACCTTGTCGACTCGAGAGAAGAAGAGCATTAGACCTTCATAACGCTGTAGTAGTCCCCTGTGTGCTCTCTGTACTCAGTTGAACCTTCTCAACTGATCTATCTTGAGTAGAACTAAGTCACCAACTTTGAAATTGGTCGATGATGTCCATCAGCCCATTTCTTCATCCTCTTCGACATTTTTTCAAGGTAAGATTTGGCAATTTCATTGTTGTCCTGCCAAAACTTATCAAACTTGTACGCCCTTGGACACTGTCCCTGATATCCTGAAACAATAGTATGAGGAGTTAAAGGTTGTTGGCTAGTAAAAAGTTCAAAAGGACTCTTGTTGGAAGAAGAGCTCTTCTGAAGGTTGAAATCGAACTGTGCGACATCAAGTAGATTCGCTCAATCCTTTTGGTTGGCAGTGACAAAATGCCTGAGATATTCCTCCAACATGGCATTAAATCTTTCAGTCTGCCCATCTGTTTGAGGATGTCCGCTGGTCGAAAAGTCAAGCTGAAACCCAAGTAATCTGAACAGTTCGGTCCAAAACTTCCTTGTAAATCTTGAATCTCTGTCGCTAACAATGTTCTTGGGCACACCCCAATACTTGATGACATGCTTGAGGAACAAGTGCGTTGTTTCTTCTGCTGAGCAATATGTCGAGGTCAATATAAATGTAGCATATTTGGAGAAACGGTCCACAACCACAAGGATGGACCCATATTCTGCAACCTTTGGCAAACCTGAAACAAAGTTCATAGAAACACTTTCCCAAGGCCTTTGGGGGACTGGAAGCGGTTCCAATAGCCCAATTGGTTTGTCGCGCTCGATGTTGTCTTGCTAGCAAATGAGGCAGGTCCTCACATAATCTAACACATCATCGCGGATGTTCGGCCAGTAGTATCCTCGCTCCAAGAGAGCTAATGTACGGCGCCAACTAGGATGGCCAGCCTATGGAGTGTGGTGACACTCCTTCATCAGTTCTCGTCTTAGCCCGTCCGCACGTGGAACAAACATGCTGCTCTTGGTGGTATATAACAACCTATCCCGAAGCCAGAAACGGCATGCTTTCCCTTTCTGCACCATATCCAATATGGCCTTCGCCTGGGGATCACTGTTCAAACCATCATGAATTCTCTGCTGTAAAGTGCTGGTAACCTGAGAAACTTGTCGCTGAAGTACTGCTAGCTCTGCTTTGCAACTCAAGGCATCGGCCATGCTGTTGTTCTTTCCTGGCTTGTAATCCAAGGCCAAGTCAAACTCTGCGAGGAATTCTTGCCAACGAGCCTGTTTCGGTGTCAACTTCTTCTGAGTCAGGAAATGGCTCATTGCCACATTATCGGTCTTCACATGAACTTGTGATCCCAATAAATAATGTCTCCAAACTCTCAAACAGTGGAAGACGGCTAACAACTCTTTCTTCTATGCGGTATAGCGTCTCTCAGCATCATTGAGCTTCTGACTTTCATAAGCAAGCGGATGCCCATCCTGTAACAACACTCCTCCAATAGCAAAGTCAGATGCATCTGTCTGAACTTCAAACGGCTTGGTGATGTCGGGTAGAGCTAAGACTGGGTCTTGCATAACAGCAAGCTTGAGGTCTTCAAATGCCTCATGACACTTGTCCGACCAGGACCAAGTGTGATATTTCTTCAACAGGTCTGTGAGAGATGCGGCCCTTTTGGAATAACCTTGGACGAAACGTCAATAATAGTTCACAAGACCGAGGAATAACCTGAGTTCTGTGACAGTAGAAGGGGTTTTCCATTCATCAATAGCTCGCACTTTCTCCATGTCCATCTGGATCTTTCCATTACCCACAACGTGGCCAAGAAACATAATCTGCTCTTAAGCGAATGAATACTTCTCTAGCTTGACATACAATTGATTGTCGCCAAACACTTGGAATCCCTTGCGTAAATGTTGAACGTGTTCTTCTAAGGTAGAACTGTATACTATGATATCATCAAGATATACCACAACAAACTTGTCGAGGTACGGTCTGAAGAGGTCATTCATCAAGGTGCAAAATGTCGCAGCTGAGTTCGTAAGGCCGAAGGGCATGACTAAGAACTCATAAGCACCATACCTGGTAGATAAGGTAGTTTTTGGCTCAATTGGTTTATGGTAAATCTTGTCATCTCCCAGTTGAGTTGGAACATAGATCATATTGGGCTGTTAAGTTCTTGAATTTCAATTTACAAGCTGTAGGGGAGAAGAGACTGTTACAACTAAATGAGATGGAAGAGTTCCGGAACGATGCTTATGAGAATGCTAGGATCTATAAGGAAAAGACGAAGAGATGGCATGATAGGCACATTCACAAACGGGAATTCAAAGAAGGACAACAAGTTCTCCTCTTCAGTTCAAGACTTAAACTTTTTTCGGGAAAATTAAGATCACGGTGGTCCGGTCCTTTCACTGTCAACAAGGTCTTACCATCGGGGGCAATAGAAGTCAAGCATCCATCGAAAGGGATTTTTACAGTAAACGGGCAGCGATTGAAGCACTACTTCGGAGGAACTTTAATACCGAGCGGGTGTCCATTTTGCTTTCAATTCCAAAGTGAAGATTCAAGAAAGTCTAGCTAAAGACTTAAATTTTAGCAGTTCTCGGGAGGCAACCCGATTTATTTCCAAAACTAAAATTTCAAGGATTTAACATTTCATTAGTTTATTTTATTTTAGTTTTAGTTGTTATTTTATTTTATTAGGTAGTTTAGGATTTATTTTACGTTATTTATTTTGATTTTAATTATGTTGGTTTTATTTTTCAGGTGAATAAACGATTTCAGTGCTGCCCAGTCAATTCCGCCGCAGCGGTGGGTACATGTGCGCCGCGGCGGTTTCTCAAAATCAGAAAAGACGCCAAGCTCAAATTGAAGGAATTAGGGCACTAGTCGCGACAGAAATGACTTACCTGCCGCGGCGCGAGTCGCGAAGTCAAAATTTTAAGGGATTAAACCCGTCATTTGGTTCAAATCTCTCACATTCTCTCCGCCTCTTTCTCTTCTTTTATCAAAAATCTCTCATTTTCCTTCACCTCTTCATCTTCCTCAACCTTCTACCTCCCCTAACTCTATTTAAATCCACAAAATTTCTTTTATTTGTTCAAATCACTCTCACTATTCTTGTTTCTTCTTAGAAAAATGAAAGATTGCTACTAAGTTTGGGGGAAGGAAGGTGATTGCATAAAAGTTTGGATTCGATATTTGAAGAAGAGGTTTGAGGTTTGCAAAAGTGGATACTGCTTGAAAAGAAAGGAGAAAATGTCATTGTACCGGAGATAAATCGAGAAGGGAGTTATTCTATCATCTAATTTCCTTACTTTAGTTTGTTTGCTTTTGTTCATTGAGGGCAATGAAGATACTTAAGTTTGGGGGGGAGAAAATAATTTGATTCTTTTATTCTTTGAGTTGTTAGCTGCATTAAAGTCATACTATCATTCTTTTCATTCTTCTATTTTTCAATTTTTTTTTATTTTTTTCTATTCTTTTATTTGTTTTCTGCATTGAAATTTTTAACTTTTGAGCATTTCTTTTGTTTTCGAGTCAATTCATAAAATCAATGATGATAACTTGATTACTGTGATATGTGGCTGTTGAGTTGGAATTCGATATTACTTAGCCTTTGAGGATAGCTTAGACATTTGTTTTGTTTGAATTGGATATTCAATGTTGGTCTAGTATGGTAATTTTGAATAATGATCCTATTTTGCTACTTAGAGACATTTTATTTAGACATTTGTGAATGAAAAACAGGAAGTTCTCGAGCTCTTTCGCATTGCGGGCACTACTGAAGGCGCGTGGCTCGGGGACTCGCAAGCGCGAAGGAGAAGCATCACTACCGGTAGGCCGCTCGTTACCAATGGCTCTTACCAGGAGGCCTACCTTAGTAGTGAGCTCCGTAATCTATTCCTGTAACGTGGCTATGGATCCTGGGGTATCTTCCTCGAGGTCAGTCATTCTGGCTCTGAATGTCTTGGTTCTTTCCTCCAGCGTGTTCTGGCGGCCATCTAATTGCGCAATACCATCAACAATATCGGATAACATACCTATCTTTTCCTCCAATACCTCAATACATTCCTTGTTTGTACGTGATGCTGGTGTGTTTGGAACGGGTTGGTCCGCGGTACTAGTAGTTCCTCTTGCTATCGTTCGCGTGAACTAAATAGAATCTCAGGGGAATAGCTAGGGGGAATACCAACTGGGCTCAAACAACTGTAGCTCTGATACCAACTGTCACGGCCCCTATTCTTTCGAAGCGTGGTCGTGCGGCGCAAGGGGGTCAAATCCACTTGCAAGCCTGTAAAATGATCGTACACACACACACGTAGCTAGCAAACAAGTAAACGAGGCAACACGAGGCAAAGCCCGGAGGTAACTTTGTTGATATAATATTGAATTACACGGCGTAACGGGTTACAAAAGCAATAGATGCGTTACAAGCAATAGATGATCCTATGACACGCGGGACTTCCACGGAGCTGGGCTTCAAGGGCTTCAACAACGTGGGTGTAGGCCGGGGATTGGGATAGCACTGACACCCTTCCTACAAGGTAGATACTTTTCCCTTCCCAGGTTTCCAGAAGGAAACATCAAAAGTGGAGGTCGGTCATACTCCTTTATTATGAAAATGTCACTAAGCTAACAAGTATGCCCTGGCACAGGGTTGACATGTACCCTAAGCTAACAGATATGCCCTGGTACGGGGACTGACATGGCTTCATAACGAGCCTTACATAGTATTAGATGGGTGCTCCCAGGTGACTCCGGGGCGAGCTACACCTAAACTCTAGGTGTCAGAGTACATGGCCGTTACACCTAGGTACTACATTCAATTTGGTACCTCCACTTTTGTGTTGTGGTGTAACTCAAACCTATTGGGGTATTAAAACATAGATAGTTGTAGGTGCTTCCAAAAGTTATTGTCCCCTTCATTACTTGTTTGGGTAGGTTGGACTTCATTTTCCTTGGGAAGTGTTTAGTGATCTTGATGCTGACTTTGGACCTCCGTATTTGGTTCGTACAGTTGGTGTTTCGAACTTGTACTTTTATTGGGAAGATAGTGCTAAGGATGCGAGGGATTTAATCATCACCATGAGTTCTAGTGATTTTAAATGGCATCCTGAGGAAGTTTGGCTGCGAAAAGGTCATAGAAGGATACGGACTGAAAATGGTGATGACCCTTTTGAGATTCAAGCTTTCATAATAAGTTGTCGTCCTGGATTTGTCGTGTTTCGATGTGGTAATGTTTGCAGGGTGGAAATGTATAGTCCTCACAGGTTTGCTCGTTAACAAGCCTTTCGTCAACGTATCCCTAGAACTCCGATTCATTTTACAAGATCTTTGGACGTGATAGAGTTATAAAGTTTGTGGTTATCTCTGACCCAGACCAAGAGTAGTTAGCTTTTTTATTCTTCCAAAAGTGCAAGACATGAGTCAGTAATTTGAGTTATAAAGATTGGTGGGTTCAAGACGTAATGCCTCACTTGGATGCCCTTGATTTCCGCCATCTTAAGGATAGCGTCTCTGTTCCACACTTTAATTTTGATGAAAAAAAGGAGTTGAAGATCATGAGGCTCGTCGTACTTTGCTTGTCAAGCAAAAATCTTCTCGAAAAAGAAAAATAGAACACACGCGAATTGATGAAACGTAGAATGTCATTGCGGAGCCTAGATTGAAATTGCGTTTCAAAAAAATACTGCTGACTCCAACGACTACTCAAATGGAACATGCCAACATTCTTGGGGTAGATGTAGAACAAGCTGTTCATAGATCAAGTCCCGTGGATTCTTTGTAGCATGTTTCAGACTGAGACTAAAGATACGAGTGTGACTCTGGATAGGCCAGAAGCTGAAGCTGAAAATGATGTGTTTACGAGGAGAAGTAATTTTACACACTTTTTCTTTTTTGAAAATTTCATGTTTCTTATGTATATACATAATTCTTTATGATTTAAGCATTCTTACTCCATTGCAGATTTGTTCACCTCAGAGGATTTTATAGTCCTCCCTGCCTTCTTGGGTATGGGAGATGTTTGGAATGTCAGTTATCTTAGTAGGGGGATTTCAAAATTAGTTGGTTCTGAAGACCCCTGAACTTCAACTACACATACAACTCCTATCGTATTGGCGTTACCTACTTCTAATAAGTTGGTTGATTCATCTGTGATTACTCCGAAGTCGCATGGAATGCTTACTGTTTCTACCCAAACTCGACAAGCTTCCTTGCCTGATAGTAACATCGACTTATGTGTTTAACAAGCATTATATAGAGCTCGTGATGAATTTCTTCGATCTAGAGTCAAGTTGATGCTCAATATTGGTTTTTCCAACCTAAGAGAATGACAATCTCTTTATATGCCTATCATCATCTCTTCTCTCAATGATGCTTTCAGAACTGATCCTATGCATTTTGTAAATTTCTTCGAATCACTTATAGCTGGAGTGGAGGCGTATCTTTCAAGACGAGAGAAGGTTTTATCATCTTTGTCAGCAGATGATATGGATCTTCAGTTATCCATCTTAGATCAGGAAGCTCAACTAAAACATCAATCAGTGGATAGTTTACGTACACAACTGATTGAAGTTAAAGATAAAGGAGTTGAACTGACTAAACGAGAAGCTAAGTTAGAAATCGAGTGGACTTAGATTAAAGAAATGCTACCACAAGTCGCTGCTTTTAAAGAATCTCTTAGTACTCAAGTTCAAGAAGAGGAGGAGGCTCTACATACTGTTGAAGCGGCCCAAAAGATAGTTTTCCTTTACCACACATAGATGTTCTGGTAAATAGTACGGCAGGACATGCTTTGCTATCCTTCATGGATGGTTTTTCAGGGTACAATCAGATAAAAATGGATCATCGGCATGTGCAAAAAACGTCCTTCATCACACAGTGGGGAACCTTTTGTTAAAGGTTATGCCCTTTGGTCTGAAAAATACTAGAGCTACTTATCAAATAGCAGTCACGACTTTACTGCATGACATGATACACAAGGAAGTTGAAGTCTATGTAGATGATATGATAGTCAAATCTAAGGAACGATTGGGACATGTTGCTGCATTAGAAAAGTTTCTTACAAGGATTCAAAAGTACCAACTCCGACTCAACCCGCAGAAATGCGTATTTGGAGTAACTTCTGGAAAATTGTTGGTATTTGTGATCAGTTAAAGGGGGATCGAAGTGGACCCTATGAATATTAAAACTATCCAAGAGATGCCACTGCCTGAAACTGAAAAGCAGATCCGAGGTTTTTTGGGCAGAATCCAATATGTCACTAGATTTATTGCTCAACTCACCAACATCTGCGAACCTATTTTCAAGCTTCTCAAGAAGAATGAACCAACAGTTTGGAATGAGCAATGTCAAAAGGCTTTCGACCAAGTCAAGGAGTATCTCTTGAACCCACCTATTTTGGTTCCACCTACACTAGGTGAACCACTTCTTCTTTATTTTTCAATCACAAAAGAAGCTATGGGATGCATACTTGCACAGTATGACAAAGATACTCGCAAAGAAAGGGCTATCTACTACATTAGCAAAATGTTAAAGTATTCGGCTCTCGAAAAAACTTGCTTAGCACTAGTATGGGCTACTCAGAGACTCTGGCACTATATGTTATCTCATTCAATTATCTTGTTATCTCAAATGGATCCTCTCAAGTATCTTTTTGATAAACCAGCACTGACAGGGAGAACCGCACGATGGTTACTGTTGTTATCAGAGTCTGACATCACGCATGTTAGATAGAAATCTATCAAGGGGAGAGCTGTGGCAGAATACTTGGCAGATCACCCAGTAGTAAAAGGAATAAGGCTTGTTGATCAGTTCCCAGATGAGAATATCTTGCACGTTGAAGAAGAACCGCAGAACCAAACATGGCAGCTACTTTGATAGAGCCGCCAATCAGAACAGGTATGGAATAGGGGTAGTTCTTTTTTCTCTGTAAGGATGCCACATTTCGATCGCCATTAAGTTAGCTTTTTCTAATACCAATAACACAGCAAAATATGAAGCATGTATCGCTGAGCTCGAAGCTGCTTTGAACCTAGGCATTATAGAAATTGAAGTTTTCGGTGATTCAATTTTGGTCATACATCAATCATTGGAAGAATGGAAGACTAGGGATGAAAAGTTGAAACCTTATTATGAGTATTTATTAAACTTAGTGAGTAAGTTTAAAGCTATCCTTTTCCAACACTTGTTAAGAGAAGATAATAGATTTGCTGACTCTTTAACCACTTTATCTTCAATGATCCATTTGCCCCCTGGTATGGAATTGAGGCCGATCACCGTCGAAGTCAAAGACAAACCTGCATATTGCCATCAGATCAACATTGCTACTTGACTACCCGATGGAAAGTCATGGTATACAGATATAAAGATAGTATTGGAAAAACAAGAATTCCCAGAAGAAGCATCGAGGAAGGAACGACAAACCCTACTAAGATTAGCATCTCAATTCATCCTATACGCAGGAAGCTTATACAAAAGGTCTTATGATGGGATTCATTTGTCATGCATTGATGAAGATCAGGCCGAACAGATAATGGTTGAACTACATTCAGGAGACTATGGTCCTCACATGAGTGGGAAAATGTTAGCTAGGAAAATTATGAGACAATTACTGGCTCATGATGGAAATAGATTGTCACCATATGTTCAAGACCTGTCACAAATGCCAAATACATGTAAACCTCATACATGTGCCACCCTCTCAATTAGTTTGTTTGAGTTCATCGTGGACATTCTCAGTTTGGGGAATTGACATTATTGGTAAAATATCGTCAAAAACATCAAACGGGCATGAATACATTGTAGTTGCTATCGATTATTTTACTAAGTGAGTCGAAGCTGCCTCTTATGCTATCCTCACAGCATTTCGAGTTGCAAAGTTTATCCAAACGAACATCATCAGTCGATACGGGGTACCTTCGAAATTGATTTCTGATAACGGGTCACACTTCAAAGCTGAGGTTATTACATTGTGTTCAAAGTTGAAAATCTCATACCACAAATCATCTCCTTATCGTCCTCAGACCAATGGAGTAGTCGAAGCAGCTAATAAGAATCTTAAGACTATCATCAGAAAAATATGTCAATCACATAGAGATTGGTCAGAAAAATTGTCATTTGCACTATGGGCATATCAAACTTCAATTCGATCCTCTACTTGAGCTATTCCCTACTTCTTAGTGTATGACATGGAAGCAGTCTTGCCAGTCGAAATTGAAATTCCGTCTTGTTGGAAAGTCAGTTGTCAGAAGCAAATTGGGTTCGTCAACTGTACGAAGAATTAAATCTGATCGAAGAAAAACGACTGAGAGTCTATACCGTGTACAAGCTTATCAAAGAAGAGTTTCCCGTGCGTTTGACAAAAAGATCAAGGTCCGGCACTTACAAATAGGAGATTTGGTACTCAAAGAAAATCGAGCACCTATCTTTGACCCTAGAGGGAAGTTCAAATCAAATTGGGGAGGACCGTTCATCATCAAGATAATATTACCAGGAAAAGTTGTCAGACTTCAAGATTATGATGGAATCGAATTACCAGAATCAACCAACCTTGACCAAATTAAACGATACTACATTTAAGGAGACCATATTTAGCCAAATCAATTATCCTATTATCTAGTTCAATATATCATTTCTCAACCCCTTTGCAGTCTTTTTTAAAAATAAAAAAAAAATTATACCTTTTTATTTCTCAGCCCGATCACCTAACCTAGGGGAGGGAAGAATTCGAACTACGTTTTGGTCTAATCCCAAAATTCTTGGGTACGTAGGCAACCTGAGAAGTTAATTCAGGCCCAACCACATCAAAATAATATATATATATATTTCCTTACAAAAAAATATATAAACAAAAATAAAATAAAATATTGTCAAATAGGGAAGAAAGTTCAACGAAAAATAAAAAATGCCACACAAAGGGCATTCGGGTTTTTGAGCCTCAAAATCCCTTTCCTTTTATACCCAGTCCTAAGCTTACCCATAAAAGTCCTCCTAAGTACCGTGCGAAAAGTTAAGGAAGATAGCAAAGCATGGTTAGACGGTAATATTAGAAGTTCAGAATGGAAGAAAAAAAAAATTGATGAAGCCTGCTAAGTTGAAAACCCGAAAAGCGCAACTTAGGCAAAAATTAAGGCAAGCTCGCAAGGTTGAAAATTCAAAAGAACAATCTTGGCAACAATCATAACAAAAAAAAAATAAAAAATTGCTAGTTTGAAAACCTGAAAGGGCAATCTAGGCGAAAGTTAGAGCAACAAAGAAAAATAGAAAAAAGTTTCTAGGGGTTGAAAAAGTTTAAGAGCGTTCTGAACTGAAACATCAGAAGTCCGAATAATCAAGTTCAATACTTAGCTTAAACCAAGCATAGACTCATAAGCCACAAGTATCTCATCTACGATCGATCTGAAAATTTTTACTTCTCCAAGTGAACCAAGGGAGAAAAAGGTGAATTCTATGATATTTTGTTTTATTGAGTCTGACTCAAAACCTTCAATAAAATTAATCAAAAAATAAAAGTTAAATCTTTATTGCGCTTGTGGTAATCAATTATTTCAAACCTTCATACAAGGGGCATTTTCTTTCTTCTTTGATATGTAGCTTTTCCCACTTATACTAAGGGCATTTTTTAATTTTTACATGATGCCATGTTTCCTATCAAACTAAGGGCATTTTTATTTTTATTTTTGAGCAATGTTAATCCTAAAAGATAATGGGAAACCCAAACTTAAGGTTACCCTCTTGATAACAATTTTTTGAAAACCCTTATGGTTCAAAAGAAATAAAACTTAGGTTTTAAATTCATAAAACTTTTGGATAAAATCTTGAGGTTCAAACAGAAGTGTTTCTGATCTCATATTTGGTTGTGCCTAGAGATTAACTCATAACCCTTTCACCTAGAATAGGAGATAGGGCATTCATTATTTCCCAGATCTATTCATTCTCAGATTCAATCACTCTTTTCTAGATTCATTTTCAATCTTTCTTTCCCAAATTTATTCCTTCATTTTCAGTTTTACTCAGCCAGATACCGCCTAGGGTTATCTTGGATTTTTCTCAGTTGTCTTATCTTGGATTTTGCTCAGACGCCGCCAAGGGTTAACTTGGATTTTGCTCAGTTGCCGCCAAGGGTTATCTTGGTTTTTACTTAGATGCCGCCAAGAGTTATCTAAGATTTTGCTCAGTTGCCGTCAAAGGGTTATCTTGGATTTTACTCAGTTGCCGCCAAGGGTTATGCTCACTTTTTCTCAGATTATGCTCAATTTTTACTCAGTTTCACAGTACGCACACTCACACTTGCACTTTTTAACCAATGAGAATTTTCTAAAATTCAAGGATCTGATACTATTAGTGAGAGTTCGTGCTCAAGGACCTAACAACCTTGTAGTTTGGAGAGAGTTTTACCCTCAAGGATCCGAACATCTCGACGAATTATTAAATCAGGTTGCAAAATGAACTGTCACTAGCTTTGTCATTTGGATATCGCACTATCTACCAAAATAGATTTGCTATCTAGTTTGCTTCAACCCTCTGCCAAAGAGAAGCATCTATAGACACCCCATTTTTGCATTCGCCTGATTAATCAACTCGTCAATCCGATCGCAATGGTTCCCAATGATGGATGTTTATTCCAATACTTTATTTTGTTACCAAATATGTTTCAGAAATTCGGGTAAGGTATCTCAAACTAACAAAACTGTACAAACCACGCTACGCTAGGAAAATATAAATCCAAAAACATAGAAATCTTCATTTTGTAGATAAAAATAAACTTTACGATAAAAATCACTAAAAAATGATCAAATTATCAAAATACCCCTAATCTTAAAACATCCCTAGAGCCTAGATTACGCTTAGGAAAACTCTTTCAAACACATAAAACAACAAATCAAAATTAAATAAATCATTTCGCCAATTTTCTCAAAATTTGACAAAATTACGAAAATGCCCCTCATAAAGTTCAAGATCATTTCACCCAAAAAATTTCATAAATGAAACAAATCAATATTCTCATTGAATTCCTTACAAGAAATCGATTCCAAAACATCTTAGAACATCAAAAATCGACTTAAAACGCAAAAAATCTCTTTGAGAGCAAAACGATAATTTTACAATTTTAATAATTAATAATTCAAAATTTAATTAATATATAGTGATATCCTAATTAAAATTAAAGTCAATCAAGTAAGACTAAAGTCAAAATCTTAAAAGTCAATCAACTAAGACTAAAGTCAAGAAATTAAAGTCAATCAAGTAAGACTAAAGTCAAGAAATTAAAGTCAATCAAGTAAGACTAAAGTCGAGATCTTAAGGTCAATCAAGTATGACCAAAGTCAAGATATTAAAGTCAATCAAGTAAGACTAAAGTCAAGTCAATCAAGTAAGACCAAAGTCAAGATATTAAAGTCAATCAAGTGAGACTAAAAGTCAAAACCTTAATAGAATTCTAATTAAATAATAACTCTATTTAAAACAATCCTAACTAAATAATAACTCATTCTAAAACAATTTTAATTAAAATATAACTCTACCTAAAATAATTATAATTAAAATATAATTCTTTCCAAAATAATTATAATTAAACACTAACTCTATGAAAACAATCACTTAAAAAAATCTATAAATAGAGGTCTTTACAACCTATTTTCGTATAAAAAAATAAACCCTAAGAGAAGTAGGTCAAAAAGCTTCCATAGCCTCTCATAAACCCTAATTTTGAAGTCCCAACTCCTTACCTAACACCCATACCTCAACTTTAGCTCGTAAAACCCCTAGAAATCCTTCAAAAATACCTTGAAATCCATAAACAAATCTGAAGAATCTAGATTTAAGAAAAAGATACCTTACCTCAGAGATCAGAAATCAGATCCGGAGATAGAACGAAGCGAGAAATACTATACAAGGAGTTACTCTATAAAATCTGAGGGAATGAGACCGTTGTCTTCAGAAAGGTATTTATTTCTTGTTATTTTTTATTACTTAGGTATTTTAGCAATGTAGTTTATTTGAGAATTAGTAGAGACCGGCGTTTGTCGGGCGGGGTTGGTGCCTAACACCTTCCAACCCCATAACGTGATCCCCAGACCCATTTCTTTTATTTCGTAGATTAGTGATATTTACCTTTTTAGAGTCAGTATTCGATTCCTAGACCATAATAACTAGGTGACGACTCCTAAACCTAAAAGGTCAAAAGGGGATCCACGCACCCCGCGGATCGAGGGTGCTTTCAGGTGGTATTTAAGCATAATCTGAGAAAACCTCGATGGCATCTGAGCAAAATCCGAGAAGACCCTCGGTGGTATCTGAGCATAATTAGAGAAAACCCTCTGCGGCATCTGAGCATAATACGAAAAAACCCTTGGTGGTATTTGAGCATAACCCGAGAAGACCCTCGGCGGCATCTGAGCAAAATTTGAGCATAATCCGAGAAGACCCTCGATGGTATTTGAGTATAATCTAAAAAAACCCTCGGTGGCATCTGAGCAAAATCTTAGCATAATCTGATAAAAGCTTCGGCGGCATCTGAATAAAATCCAAGCATAATCCGAGAAAACCCTCGGCGGTATCTGAGTAAAATCCGAGAAGACCCTCAGTGGTATCTAAGCATAATTCGAAGAAACCCATTGCGGCATCTGAGCAAAATCCGAGAAGACCCTCAGTGATATCTGAGCACAATCTGAGCATCACCCGAGAAAACCCTCGGTGGCATCTGAGAAAAAAGTTGAATGTCTTACTCTACAAACTCAGGGTGGAAGAGTAATGAATTATTTTGGGCAAAACAATTAGGAGATTAACAACACTTTCAAAAAAAGTTGAATTTTATGAAGGTTCGGTCAACGTTTTAACTTTCTTTGAACCTCGGGGGTTTCAAAAAAGCTGTTATCAAGAGGGTAACCTTTAATTTAGAGTGAACCTTATCATTTGGGGTTGAAATTGACTTAGTTTCAAAAAAAATGCCCCTAGTTGATAGGGAGCGTTGCACTGAGGATAATTGAACATGTTTGAAAAAAGAAATGCCCCTAGTGTAGGAGGAAATATACTTCTAAAGAAGAAGGAATACCCCTCAATGTGAAAATTAGAAGTCTTAGATTACCATAAGTGCAATAAGGGTTCACTCTTAATTTTGACTTTATTGAAGATCATGAGTCGGGCTCAATTGTTAGAACCAGATATCCACTCTTGAGATTTATCTTGGAGATCACATTCTTTTCCTTTTGGTTCGCTTAGGAAAGTAAAACTGTTCGGATCAATCGTAGACAAGATACATGTGATTTTTGAGTCATTGTTTGGTTTGAGCTAGGAATTGAAGCTTGGTCATTCCGACTTCTAATGCTCTAGTTCACCTTACTTTTTAACTCAACGGATATTTTCTTTATTTTTTTGATTGCTCTAATTTTTGCCTAGATTGTCTTTTCAGTTTTTCAATCTAGCAAGCATGCTCTAGCTTTTGCCTAGATCACCTTTTCAGGTTTTTGATCTAGCGAGCTTACAATTTTTTATTTTTTCTTTTTTCTTTTTCCTCTACTTTAATTGTTGCTAAGGCCATCCTTTCGGATTTTCAACCTTGCGAGCTTGCCTTGATTTTTACCTAAGTCGGCCTCTCGGGTTTTCAACTTAGCAGGATTTATCTTCCTTTTTCTTCCTTTTTGAACTTCTGGAATTACTGTCTGATCATGCTTTACTTTCTTCCTTGAATTTTCCGCATGGTACTTAGGAGGACTTTCATAGATAAGCTTAGGACTAATATAAAAGAAAGGAATTTTAAGGCTCAAAACCCAAATGCCCCTTGTGTGGCATTTTTTAAGTTATTTTCTTTTTCTTTAAATTTTCTTCCCCATTTTGACAGTATCATTTTTTTGCATTTTTTTCTTTTTGCATTCTTTCTTTGTAGGGGAACTTTTTTTTTTATTTTAATGTGGTCGAGCCTGAAGTAACTTCTCAAGTTGCCTACGTACCCCAAAATTTTGGGATCATACCAAAATGAAGTTCAAATACATTCCCTCCCTTGGGTTAGGTAATCAAGTTGAGAAAGAAAATTTTATTTATTTATTTTTCTTTAAAGAAAGGCTGCGAGGGGCTGAGAAAGGAGATGTTTGAACTGGGTAACAGGAAAATTGGTTCGGCCAAAGATGGCCTCCTTAAATGTAATACCAATTGATCTGGTCAAGGTTCGTCGGTTCTGGTAATTCAACACCATCGTGATCTTGAATTCTGACAGCTTTCCCAAGCAGAACCTCTTTAATGATGAAGGGACCTCCCCAATTGTGCTTGAATTTGCCTCTAGGATCACAAATGGGTGTTCGATTCTCTTTAAGTACTAGATCCCCAATTTGCAAGTCGCGAACTTTAACTCTCTTATCAAATGCTCGAGTGACTCTTTTTTGATAAGTTTGCACGTGGTACAGCGTTCTAAGTCATTTTTATCAATTAAATGTAGCTTTTCATATCGATGACGAACCAAGTCTGCTTCTGATAATTGACTTTCCATTAGGATCCTGAGGGAAGGGATTTCCATTTCAACCGGTAAGACAGCTTCCATTCCGTACACAAGTGAATATGGGGTGGTTCCAGTGCAAGATCGTATCGAGGTGCGGTACGCCCATAATGCAAATGATAATTTTTCAGACCAATCCTTGTGTGATTGACATATTTTCCTAATGATCGTCTTGAGATTCTTTTTGGCTGCTTCCACTGCTCCATTAGTCTGAGGAAGGTAGGGAAATGATTTGTGAAGCCAGATCTTGAATTTTGAACACAGTGTAATGACTTTAGCTTTGAAATATGACCCATTATCAGAGATCAGTTCAGAAGGTACCCCATATCGACTGATAATATGTGTTTGGACAAACTTGGCAACTTTAGATGCGGTGAGAACAGCGTACGAAACGGCTTCTACCCATTTTGTGAAGTAATCAATGGCCATTAGGATGTACTCATGTCCATTCGATGCCTTAGGTGTAATTTTGTCAATTATATCAATTCCTGTAATAGAGAATGGCCATGGCGAAGTCAAACCAACTAGCTAAAATGGGAAAAAATGTATGAGGTTAGCATGTATTTGACATTTATGGTAGGTCTTTCACCAAATGATGACAATCTGTTTTCATTGTCGGCCAATAATACCCTTGTCTCATGATTCATTTGGCTAGCATTTTTCCACTCATGTGCGGTCCACAATCCCCCAAATCCCGTTCTAACATTATCCGTTCGGCTTGATTTCGTCAACACATGATAAATGGATTCCATCATATGATCTCTTATATAAATTCCCTCCACATAGTATGAATTGTGATGCGAATTTCTGAAGGATTTTTCGTTCTTTCTTAGATGCTTTAATTAGGAGCTCTTATTTTCTAGGACTTTCTTAATGTCAGTATACCATGGCTTTCCATCATGGAGTCGAGCAGCTAAGTCGACCTGGTGGCAATATGCAGGTTTATCTTTGATTTCGACTGTGATGGGCCTTAGTTTCTATGCCTGGAGGTAAATGGATCATTGAAGAGAGAGTAGCCAAGGTATCCGCGAATCTGTTATCTTTCTTTGCTAGATGTTGAAATAAGATGGTTTTGAATTTTCTCACCAGATTTAACAGATATTCATGATAAGGTTTCAGTTTCGCATCCTTGGTTTTCCACTCTTCCAACGATTGATGTATGACCAAGGCCAAATCTCCAAATACTTCAATTTCTGTGATACTCAAATTCAATGCAGCCTCGAGCTTGACAATGCACGCTTCATATTCAGCTGCATTATTCGTATTGGAGAAAGCCAGCTTAATAACGATCGGAATGTGGCATCTTTTGGGAGATAACAAAACTACCCCTATGCCATACCCATTTTGATTCGTAGCTCCATCAAAGTATAATTGCTATACTTGGTCTTGCGGTTCTTCTTCGAGATTTAGGATATTTTCATCTGGGAATTGATCGACAGGTCTTTTTCCCTCTATTACGGGATGATCGGCCAAGTACTTTGCTATTGCTCTTCCCTTAATAGACTTCTGTGTAACATGCGTGATATCAAATTCTGATAATAGTACTAACCATCGTGCAGTCCTTCCTTTTAATACCGACTTTTCAAAGAGATATTTTAAGGGATCCATCCGAGATAACAGAATGATTGAATGGGAGAGCACGTAATGTCGAAGCCTTTGAGTAGCCCATACTAATGCTAGGCAGGTCTTTTCGAAAGTGGAGTATTTTCTTTCGTATTCTAACATCTTCTTGCTAATGTAATAGATGGCTCTCTGTTTATGATTGTCTGTGTCGTACTGTGCCAATATACATCCCATAGCTTCTTCTGTGATTGATAGGTAAAGGAGAAGAGGTTCACCCGAGGTAGGCGAAACCAGAATAGGCGGATTCACGAGATATTCCTTGACTTGGTCGAAGGCTTTTTGGCATTGCTCATTCCATATTGTCGGTTCATTCTTTTTAAGAAGTTTGAATATCGACTCACATACATTGGTGAGCTGAACAATGAATCTGCTGACATACTGAATTCTGCCTAAGAATCCTCAAATCTGCTTTTCAGTCTTAGGCGCTACCATTTCCTGTATGGCTTTGATTTTCCCAGGGTCTACTTTGATTCCTCTTTGACTGACCACGAATCCTAGCAATTTTTCTAAAGTCACTCCAAATACGCACTTCTGTGGGTTGAGACGCAACTGGTATTTTTGAATCCTTGTGAGAAACTTTTCTAGTACAGCAGCGTGCCCCGTTCGTTCCTAAGATTTTACTATCATATCGTCCACATAGACCCCAACTTCCTTGTGTATCATGTTATGCAATAAGGTCGTAGCTGCTCCTTTATATGTGGCCCCAATGTTTTTTAGACCGAAAGGCATGACTTTGTAACAAAAGGTTCCCTATTGCATGATGAACGATGCTTTTTGCATGTCGTGCGGGTCCATCTTTATTTCGTTGTACCCCGAAAATCCATCCATAAACGAGAGCATGGCATGTCCTGCAGGTTGTCAACCAATACGTTTATGTAAGGCAATGGAAACCTATTTTTTAGACTTGCCTTGTTTAGATCTCTGAAATCCACGCACATTCTCACTTTTTCATCTTTTTTAGGAACCGAGACTACGTTAGCTATCCATTCTGGGTACTCTACCACTTCCAAAAATCTGGCATTGATCTGCTTGGTGACTTCTTCCTTAATTTTCAAAGTCCATTCTGGCTTCATACTTCAAAGTTTCTGCTTTACTAGCCGAGCGTTGGGATACAGTGGAATCCTATGCTGAACAATGTCCGTACTCACCCCTGACATGTTCTCATACGACCATGTGAACATGCCTTTGAATTTTCTGAGCAAGTCTACCATTCCCTTGCGTTCTTCGGGAGACAAGGTGACACCAATTCGAATCTCTTAAGGGTGTTCTTTAGTCCCGAGATTGACTAGTTTTGTTTCTTCTATTACAGGTTGAGCCAGATGTTCATCTTCTTGTTCGAGTAATTTGATTAGTTCGATAGGGGTTTCTTCATCAGAAGATTCTTCTTTTGAAGCGAGATTATTAGTTAAATCATTATTGCACTCGGGATAATCAGTAACTTCTTATATTTCATTAAAGATGGATGGGGTGACAGGACTAACTGCGGACTCAACAGACTTAGCAAAAATAACTTGACTAAACTCAACGTAAAGCAAATTACTCATTACATGGTAATTAGAAAGAGACCCAACTGCGGGTTTGATTACAGACTGTGGACTTTGAGCACCACCTTCGACTGACAGGACTGACATATTTACTTTTTTGATAAACATTTGGGTGGGTGAATCTATGGTTATTTGCCAATCGTCAGCTTCTTTCAGTTCTTTAGATGCCTTATCTTTTTCCTTGTCAGGCCAACTCATCCCAAAGAAGATCTCAAGCCCTGGTTGGTGAGTACCCGTGAGGTGGTCAATGAAAGGTTCAAGGAAACCACAGTAAGGGAAGTTTTCTCCTATTTTCACGAAGTGCCCGTTAAGGGTTTTTCGATAGGACTTCATATTAATCAAATTTACGATATGCCCTTCCCTTTTCGTATTTGCCTTGTCTCTCTTTATCTTCTAATACCGGGCCCAATTTTCATTGGTAGGTTCATATCCTAATCCAAAAGTCCCAACTACTTCTTGAATGACTGGTGCAGCTATGATCCCTTGTTGTCTACGACTTAAGCCCATGCCCGGGAAGAATCTCATGTCTTTGAACATAATGGCCACGCAACCGTTGAATGTGTTATCGATAGGAACAAACTGTTTTGTAGGGTTATCCAATTCGACGGCATGAATCTTTTCAAATTCAAACCCGTTGAGCTGTATTTCTTGTTGTTCGGGTTGGGTTTCGAGTAGTGACTTATCCTTAGTTTCTATGTCATTGACAACCCCCATGATTTCAGCATCCACATGAAGTGTGATCACTAAACGTCCTTGATGAATTTAATCTTTTGATGTAGAGTAGACGGTACGATTTTGATCTGACGTAGCCATAGTCTCCCTAGTAATAGCTTAAATGATGACTGGATATCCAAGACTTGGAATTCCACAGGGAAGTCTTCTATACCCATGGATATTCGTAGGTGCAAAGTTCCCAGTACATCTCTTTTCGTATTGTCATAAACTTTGACACCTTGGCTAGTTGGTTTGAAGTCTTCTACTTTGAATCCGAACAAGTTACGGTCTTCAAAGGATAAACATTTAGTGTGTTTCCATTGTCTACCAAGACTAGAGGAACTCTCATTCCATTGCAGTCAACTATAATATACAACGGCTTCGTGTGGTTTGGTCATTCTTTCGGGAGGTCTGAGTCTAAGAAGGACAAATTATTCTCAGCATATATTGCTCCTATTATGTTGGCCAATTGATCTGGGGAACTGTCAAGTAAAACTTGGGCTGCGCTTAATGCTTTGAGAACAACTTCCCTATAAGCTGTGGAAGTCATAAGTAAACCCCAAACTGAAATATTGGCACCTGCCCTTTTTAACTGTTTTATCACGATGTCATCCTCTTCAATAGTTTTCTTAACTTGGTCCACTTTCTCCTATCTTGCCAAGGCTGCAAGGTTGTCAACACTGAGTTCTGGTGGTTTAAAGACTCTTCCTCCTCGGGTTACATGTCTGACTTCATCACAAGAGAATAGAAATGGCTCATCCTATTCAGCCAATAAGTAAGGGTCTTCACTTGTTAAGGAGGATGAACTTTCTGGGATCATTTGTGCCAAGAGGTAACTGGTGTATGACGGGCTATCGTAGCAGGGTGGGGATAAGTAGTACGTCTCGTTCTCAGCTAGGTCAAATGGGTCATGGTTTGTGGCATAGACCTCGTCAATGAAAGCTATTCCGACAAGGGGGTAACTGGGTGGCTTGATGCACACTGGATAGATGAGGGAGACTGGGTCAAATGGTAATTGGGTTTTGGAGATCATATTCAGTGTAGGGGGAGGTCGATACACGGGTAATGGATTGGTAGTGACGTTTGGTGGTGTTGGGGTAAGGACGGTGATTTTTTTGGCATCAATGAGGTTTTGGGTGGCATGGCGAAGGGTAATACACCGATCAGTACGATGGCTAGTATTTTGATGGAATTCACAGAAGAGCGGTAAGAAGGCCTTTTTTCAATAGTTTTTGGAAGGCTATGGTGAGAGTCATTCCTAGATTTGTGAACTGTCGAAAAGGGGCTTTACCCAAATTTGCTTGATTATTGGTTCGCGCTGGGAGTTGAACTGCTGTAGTGGAAGTGTTGGCTATATAGGCATGGTTGATGTTAGGTTTAAGATTGGTGAAGGGCTTCTTGGGTTTATTGTTGGAAGGGTTAGACAAAATCCCCAAGGCAAAAGCATCTTCGAGTTGGCTTCTAGCTTGTAACAAAGATTTAAATGTGGGGAGGTATTGGGCGACCAAATGCTGAGCATACCCTTGTGTGAGGTTTTTTAGTATGATTGCCACTTGTTCTTTTTTTGATGGTCTATCCCACATTTGTGCAGCCTTGGCCCTCTAGCGGCCAATGAAGTTAGTAAACGTTTCCCCATTCTTTTATTTAGTCAATTCCAAATCCCTCCGAGAAGTTTCAATCTCGTTGCTATATTTGTATTGATGCCAGAACGACTTTGACATATTTTCCCATGTCCCTATTGCAGCTGGATCCTGAGATATTAACCATCGCAGCGCTAATCCCGAAAGAGTGCATTGGAACAACAATGTCATCTGTTCATTACTGAGGCCCATGGTGCGCATATTGGTGACATATACCTTGAGATGCGTTTTTGCACAACCCACTCCACTAAATTTTTCCATTTCTGGCATTATGAGCTTCTCGAGCAAACGGATCTTAGGGATCTGATTTAGGGCCTCGATGCCTGCTTCGATTTCATCAATCCCTTTAATATTTTTTAAGGCTGTTTCCAATTGAGTCATTCTATTAGTTAGCATCGGATTTTCATTGAAGTGTTCTTCATTTCCGTCAAGCTTGTAAACATCATCCAGATTTCTAGTCGTGCTTCCTTCTGGTCCTTTTCCCCTCTGATCATCAGGGGGATTTCTTATCTATTCAAAGATCTGTTCTAGCACTTCTACCTTGCTCTTGATGCTATTTATGTCTATTGCAAATACCGCCAAGATCTTTCGAATTTCTACGAGTTCGGATTTAGAGGGCATTTCTGACGGTTCACTTGGTGCTGATGTTTGCCCCAAACGACCTGACTCTTGACTCCAACTAGGTGGTGGACGCTTGAGTTTGGGCGCAATAGTATCCTGAAACCCCATCAAAGGTGAATTAAGAGTTGGTAGCGGATAAATGATCCCTCTTGATTGCATTTTCTTTTATTATTACCCCATTTTTATGTGTAATTGATGAGATGTGATGGTCAAATTTATGTCTGACGAAATGAATTATTATCAATTAGGACCTTGTTTATGCATTAAAGCTCGTACCAATTTCTGAATTTGTTCACATAAAAGACAATTTGGCATGAAACAAATCAAATTCAGCACAAAAGACATGGAAAGACTCTTCTATTATTACAAAGAATAAAAACGACTCGATCTAGGACCTTACTTTTTCAGACATGTTCTTCTGCTTCTCTTCTCTACTTCTTGAATGCTTACTGGTCCTCCAATTCCACAAATGATCGCTGATCCCAAGTTGTAGCTATATGTTCCACTAATTGCATGTTTAGTCCTTTAATGGGATGTCGATTTCTTGGGTACACTAAGATCCACGAATGGAGTCCCATCTGTCTTGGTTTCATCATTGGATAGTAGAAAAATGTGTTTAGCAGTCCGACGAGCCTTACATGATCATATCCTTTTGAAGCTAGCACGATACCCTCTCCTATCTTTGATTCCAATCTGTCCCAACTAATGTCTCGGGCAGTCAAGTTTGAGTGCCAATCTTTCCAATCTTCTACAAATGCGAAATCAACCAATGTCTCTTATTCTGGGAATTTATCCCATTTGTTTTTTTTATTCGTGGGAATTCTACGATACGGAGTCGAATACACAACCATATATAAAGAAAGTGTGGGCTTCCTCGGAATCTTGTCCCCTTTGTACATTCACGTCGGATAATCCTTTAAAAGTTTTAGTGAGTATTGTAGGAACTGGGTTAGCCTTATTTTTGAGTTGTTCGACAATGTCTGCAAAGAAACCTGGTAACTGATAGGCTGTCTTGAAAGAAACAAAAAAATACGCTAACAATACTCCCAAACATAAGGTAAAATCTCTGGCCTTCCT
Source organism: Akebia trifoliata (assembly GCF_017979445.1). NCBI lineage: Eukaryota > Viridiplantae > Streptophyta > Magnoliopsida > Ranunculales > Lardizabalaceae > Akebia > Akebia trifoliata. The sequence goes on from NC_141386.1 coordinate 17,455,804, forward strand.
ACAATGTTCCGGAGCAAAATCCCCAGGATGTTCAGGTTTGGGAGTTTGGTGTACTTCTAAGAGTCTTTGCATATTTAGTGAACCCTGATTGATGAATCTTCTTATTTTGTTGAGTTTGAATCCTAATCCTTTTGTGAATTCTTCCATACATTGAGATGGTAATGATTGGTGGGCGATTGGACCTAAAGTGCTTATCCCCATAATGCTATAAAAATCCTCGTGAGTTGGACAAAGTATAATCGAACCAAAACGAAAGACATGATAGTTACGATCCCAAAAACTGGCCGCGGCATGTAAAAGGTTCTAATCGATATTCACAGACTTGAGGGAAAATACACTATGAAGCTCTAATGTGCCGAAGTTATACTTTTCCACAGTGGTAAATACTTCTAAGGCTTGATCCATTAATCGTTGAACTTCATTGTGAGCCATCTATACAAATAACTACCCTCAATTATTGACATATTAACAACAAACCAAGTTTTTTTTTTTTTGGCACGATCTTTAATGTGGTTCACCCATTTTGATTTAAATGAAGGTTTGATCTATTTAATAGAACTGGTAAGACCAGAGAAATTTGATTGTCAGATTTGGACCCGCTCTACCCAAGGGATTCAAAAGAATAATATATCACCTCATTGACATTTTATTAAACCAATTAACTCGATTGGCCAGTATATCGATCTAAAGATTGATTTACCAATCGGATTAATGGGTTCAAAAATTTGGCCTACACATCTTGTCAATTATATCCCTTGGGTTGGACTGATGTTGTGGGTTTAATTTGAACGGTGTGGATTGGTTTACCCACTTACCTTTTAGATAAATTAAGTAGAGCAACCCGGGAGTACCCTTGGTCGATTCGAGTCGTGGCCTAATGGGACCACACTTAAGTTCAAGGTTCTAAGCTCACTATGATTGAGGCTAGGTTAGGACAAAGCTTAGGTCACTTCAGCCTAGAACACTGATATACTATCCTAGTTTCACTTGGTCAAGCAGTACGTAGTGTTCCATACCCGAATGTACTATACTGAAGTTGTAGCATTCACTGTCGTCCCCCGTGCCTCGAAGGGCAGGATTACCTTGGATCCGACTACGGGGTTTAGAGGGACATGTCATGATGCAAATATGTATATGCTTGCTCGTGAGTGTGTGCAAAGGGACAAAGTGTGCCCAGGGTGTTTTTACGAATATCCAATCATACAAAGCACATTCATCCCATCATCAAACCAATCACAATGAATACAATAATCAATTACATCCAATCACAAACCAATGAAAGAAAGGACAAAATTTAACCTAATCTAGGAGTCTCATTGAGTCAACTAGGTTAACTCGAGGGAAAGTCAACCTAAAGATAGTCTTGGATAGGGTCAAGTTTGACCCTAAAATCCCTAGTGGAGTCGCCACTGAAATTACCTCGACCCGTTGTCACTAAATAGTAGAGAGGGGTCCGATTTGTAAATGGAGGATTTTGAAAGATGGGAGTCGCCACCTAGTTTAGGTCTAGGAACCAAAATTAATTCCAAATGGATATGGGTCGATCCACGGATCAAAGAGATAGGCAAGGGGTTAGATTACGGGTTTCGAAAGATGTTAGGCACCGAACTCGTCCGATCAATATGATCGGTCTCTATTACAATCTAAAACTAACTTATGGTCAACAAGGAAGACTACGGTCAAGGTCACAGTCTAATCATCATCATCAATTTATGTTGGGTTTGCCAAGCAAATCCTATGGCTAAAATCGTCCCAATTATCACATGATTATTCTTTGAATTTCATAAACTATGGAAGGGTTTGAAAAAGTCCTAATTAGCTCCATGATCTGAAATCAATTATGAAATTCTAAATATAAGTATTTTCTGAACCGTCCAAAGTAGAAATCGCCAAATTGGAATTCAGGATCTCTAAATTTGGAATCTGAAGTTTCCCAAATTAGAAATTTCAAAAGATACATTTTCCAAAATAGAAAGTTTCAAAAAATATAAATTTCTGAATTAGAAACTCTCAATTTTCCATAAATATGTGTTTTTCTCAAGATAGAAAATTATGCAACCTCCTATTAGAAGGTTTCCAAATATGAATTTTCTAATGATTTGCAAATAATTTCCTAAAAGAAGAATTATATGAACATGAAATCCCAAATTAGAAAATTATGAATTTGCTAAGAATCACCAAATTGGAAATTTATCAAAAACAGAGAAACCACGTTATCATACTTACAAAATCGGAGACCCGTAATTACCAATGCTTACAAAATCTCAAAATTGGAGGAAAAATCACACTCAGCCAATCCTCAAAACAATAGATGAACTTGAATATCATCATAAATTATGCAAATCCAATTCGAGCATAATGATCATGATATATAAAAAGAACATCCCCTAATCCTACTAATGTACAAAAAGTAAAATATATATATATATACGAATAACAAGATAAATGCATGAAAATGTTCTCCTAATCCTGTTAATACAAAATGAAAGAAATAAAAACTACTCAAATTTTTCTAATCCTACTAAAACAAAACAAAATAAAAACACTCTCTTAATCCTAACAATATGCAAAAATAAATGAATACATAAAATAAATAAAAAATCTTTTAATCCTACCTACGTGTAAAAGCAAATAAAAAAAATGAAAAGTTCATAAAAATAAACAACGTGCCATGAAAACGAGGAGGAAAATAAGAGAAGAAAAAAATAAAAACAGACTTACCTATTGGACCGAGACAGCAAGTTGATTCCTTCAGGTACAACTGAAGGCTCGTGAGTCCCTATGATGGTTGCTGTGATAGAGAGGAAGAGTGAGGTGGTCTGCAATGGTTTTGTGCTAGAGGTTTTATGAAGAAGATGAAGATAGCTGTCGAAGGCGATGAAGGCAGCAAGGTAGCTGCTTTGCAATGTTGCGATGATACTATTGAAGATGAGATGAAAGTAAATAGGAGACTAGGGAGTATATTAGACGTAACAGAGAAAATTAGGAGATAAAGAATGGTTGGGAGTGAGAGAGGATGTTGAGAGGAGATGGGCTGCAGGAACATAAGTTACAGATTTAATAAGGAAGTGGTCCTTGCAGGCTTAATAGAGATAAGGGGGGACTTAGTTGCAGGTTTAATGGAGATGATGGAGGGGGCAGCAAGGGATGAGGTTATTGTAGATTTAATGGGGGAGAGAACGGAATGGGCTGTGTTACAGGGCAGTGGAGAGGATGAAGTTTAGCAAAGAAGGAGCACGTTCAGCCACCCGTCTCTGTTATTCCTTTTTCTTTTTCTTTCCTTCTCTTTTCTTTGCTGTCCAACAAAAACTACAGATGTGCAAAGGGTAAAAAAGAAGATAGAGAGGTGAAGAGGTGCAAGGCAGCAAAGTAGGGGCGTGAGAGAGAAGTGAGGAAGATGAGACTTGCAGGTTTTATGGAGTGTAGCAGCAAGGGGAGGACGTGAAAAGAGAGAGACAAATGAGAGAGGAAGAAGAAAGTGAAGAGAATCCCCCCAAGAGAGAAGATGTCCTTCTCTTTAATAGAAACCGAACTTCTATTTTCGTTTTTCTTTCTAATTTTTTCTTTTACACGTTTTCTACCTTCTTCTTTTAAGAGAATGGAAGTGAGGATCTTGTGCTACTCGTAGTATGATAGTCCCCCTATGGTCGATTGGTTATTTTTAGCTTTGATTTTTTATTTCTTATTAATTGGATTTTAATTTGTTTTTCACAATCGATTAGATTTTGATTCGTTTTGGTTGGTCAATTAATTAAGATTTTTGATTTTGAATTCCAAGTTTTTTAATTTGATTTTTCATTTTAGTGGGTTATGTAATTTTTAATTTAAGTTGATTTGATTTTGGTTTTGTTGGTTGATCGATTAAATTTGGTTACTTAAATTTTAATTATTTGATTTAATTTTAATTGATTGATTTTAAATTTGAATTTAATTTTTTATTTCATTAGATTTTAAATTTTAATTATTTAATTTTTACTTTGATTTTTATTAGGTTAAATTTTAATTGTTTAATTTTGAATTAGGTTTTAATTGTTTAATTTTGAATTAAATTTTAAGTTTTTATTGTTTAATTTTTAATTTGAGTTTGATTTTTATTAAATTAGATTTTAAATTCGATTTTGATTTTTATAACATTTTCCTAAGGATCGAGATCACTAAGTTGAATTTGGAGGTCGAAGGGAATTCTGGTCATTCCAAGGGGAATATTGGTTTTTGTCATTTATGAAATTTTTTGTGCGGAATGGTCGTGAACTTTATGAGGGGCATTTTTGTAATTTTGTCGAATTTCGTGAAAATTGGCGAAATGGTCTATTTGATTTTAATGTGTTATTTTATGTGTTCGAAAGGATTTTCCTAAGTGTCATGTAGGCTCTAGGGTTGTTTTGAGGTTAGGGGTATTTTGGTAATTTGGTCATTTTTGATGATTTTTATTGTGAAGTTTCCTTTTGTCTGAAAAATGATGATTTCTATGTTTTTTGGAGTCATGTTTACCTAGCGTAGCGTGATTTCTACAATTTTGTTAGTTTGAGATATCTCATCCGAATTTCTAAAATATTTCTAGTAACAAAATAGAGCATTGGAAAAAACATCCATCATTGGGAACCGTTGCAATTGGGTTGACGAGTTGATTAATCAGGCGAGTGCAAAAATGGGGTGTCTACAGTAACAAAATCGATGTAACAATGCACATGGACGATATAATGTATTGTGTTGCAACCAGACAGGCTATGTGTCTTGCAACTTATCTTCTACATACCATTGTTAGTTTTAAACATTCCGGTCACACATCTGGGAATTTGCCCTACGGCCATCTCATATCTTAGCTGGTCGTATTTTGTGGATTCCCGACTGACACAAGCCCAATTATCCATGAAGAGACCTTTGTTGCATCCACCCTCTCTAAGATGTGCATTGAGATCCCAACTACCACAACTCCTCCACGTCCAGCCCATCGAGCACTAGCTCCACCACCTCTGGATAAGCTTATAGCTTCACCTATTGCTCCTCTTGACATTGAGTCTCGGTTGACTACTCTGGAAGTAGTTCAACATGATCTGGTACAAAGGCAGACTTGCATGGAGTTTAGGATTAAGAAGATGAATCGTTGCCTAAAGAGTCTGCTCCATGCATACGTTCCAGGGCATGCCACTTCAGACGACAGCTCGGGTAGCTCCTAGACCCTATAGGATTCTCTATTCGGATGGCTGTTAGTTTCTATGTTCTTTGATACTAGATGTAGTCATTTTGAGTCTATGCCCCCAGCATTGAATTGGGTGACTTATGCCTTGATCAATTAAATTTTGCACTTGTATATGCTTAGTGACTCTTGATGTATGAAATGAATATGTGTTTGCTTTATGATCAGTTCTTTTCATATTCTTCTATCTCTGGTTGCATGCACAACTTTTTATTAGCATATCCATTTTTGTACCTATATGCATGTTTTGACACTACTATTTTTCGTTATATATTTACTGTGTCATTTATCATACCATGCCCATGCTTATCTCAAAACTCTATAGTTGGCATGTTTATGATTGCTTACATCCTACATGTCGCTCTGATAGTCATATAGCTTACATACATGTACCATGATACCCCTGTTCTAGTTTGTATATTTTTGTATTGGCTTTGGGTTGATTACACCCTCTGTCAAATACTAACAAAAAGGGGGAAAACAAATACCATTTGTGAAATAATGACTTAATGCAGGATTTTATAATGCAGTAGTAAGGGGGAGAAATTCGACTTCTGCACATTCATTACCTTGGGATGTATTTGTAATCGTTTAAGAATTTTATAGTTTTATATTTGTATATCGATTGTAAAAACTTTGCTTTTTTTGGGATGTGTACGTCTTTGATTATTTTTGGGAATGTTTCCCAGTTAGTAGTCTATGATTGATTTTGTCTCGTAATTGACAAAGGGGGAGATTGTTAGTACCTCAATTTGTCAATTTCGAGTTAGTCGAATGTTGTCGAGTTGTAACCACAGGAAAATCTTATTCAAGACACATTGTCACGCAGCACACTAATGACCAATCATTCGTATGCCAAAACCAATTAGAGACATAGACCATCATCGAAATCACTTTCATACCCGTGAAGCTTTAGAACATTTCGTTATTGGAACATTTCTTGGGTGTTTGAAGCTTACCCCAAAATTGGCTCAATTTCCAGTGAAATTGGGGCTATTGGCAGGAGTGAAGGTTCCACCACCAACCACCGACAACATAGATTGAAATTCAGTTTGTTGGTGGTAGAAGTAGATTTCTGTCGGTTCCACCGATGACAATTGTCGATTTCACCTCCATCCATTGACAACACAGACTAGAATTCAGCTTGTCGGTGGCAGAAGCATGTTTCTGTTAGTGCCACCGATAGAATGCTCATCAGTGCCACCGATGCCATTTGGAGGTCCCACCGCCAGTTCTGCCGACAGTGCTCAATGATAATATTTTTCATTGTTGAGTTTGGTCAATGCCACGAACAGAATGAAGGTGCCATCGACAGGAAGCCTTTGAAATGCAAATTCTATAAATTAGAAGCTCTTGGCTTCATTGTTCTTGATCAACAACTCCTCAACAAAGCTTAAGCTCATACGTAAACATCAAGAGCTTTAACAAAAAAGGAGACTCGTTGGGTGAGGTCGAAACTTCGTACATCATGTCGATTCATCTGAGTTGATCAAGCTTCAGTACCTTCATTTTCCTTGCAACCATACATGAACATCCAACTAAGCAATGGGCGAAAGACGAAGAAAGAAGTGAAGAACCAAGGACGAACAAACTATCCACATCTAATAACCGAAGCCATCGTTGTGAGTTTTGTCCTTGTTTATTTTTAATTTCAAAAATACTGTAACAGTTTCCTTGATTTCTATCTTCAAAATCAAGCACTTGTTTGAGTCGCAGACTCAAGATAAGTATAAAAGGTTGTTGAGTTTTCGAAACATAAAACTCAAACATTTCAAGTGGGAGTGGATGTGGTTTACTCGATCTTAAGATTTCAGAATTAGCCTAGTGAAAATTCTATGTACAGTTTAAGGTAAACGATAAACCTCTGTTTGATTGAACTCCAAAGAGCCAATGATTGGGTTCTCTTGGGAGTGGATGTAGGCATAATTGCTGAACCACCATAAATTGCTTGCCGTGTGCATTTACTTAACTTCCGCAACCTCATGCAAATCAGAATGTATGTCATGAAGAAACCTTGTATGTTTAATCCCTTATTTCATGAATGACTTGGTGAATGTTCTAAATAGATTCTACATAACTTCCTTTTACACATTTGAGACTTAGCACACATATTAGGAAATGGTGAATTGAGACTTAAATCGAATTCATAAGAAATTCAACATCATGCAAGTGCTCATATTTAGAAGAAATTTTAAATGTCCTATTCGCCCCCTCTAGAAGTAGACATGGTGAAAGCCGGTAATTTTACGCCAATCTCTACTTTTTCAAAAAATTACATTGCAAAAATAACCCAAAAAAATTAGAATATACCTTTTTTACCTGGGTGATGTGACGATCAATTCCCTTAGAACTGGTGGAGTGCGTTCCTCACGTGATTCTTCTTACTTTTTCTTCGTCACTAGATTCGCTTCCGATCTCTGAGATAAGATCTTTTCCTCCTAGATCTAAATATTTTCTGGCTTATCTGGTGTTCTGAGGGTTTATGGGTATTTTTTAGGTAAAAGAATAGGATTTTGGTGTTAAGTATAGACATGGGGCTTCAGATTTTGGGTTTTAAGATGGTTGGAAAGAGTTTTTGGCTTCTCTTTCCTATTATTTTTATTGACCTGCGAATTTAGGTTGTGGAGACTCCTTTTTATAGAGTTTGTTGGGAGTTTTCAGTTTGACTAGGTCTCTTTAAGTAGTTTAATTAGGATTTTGAATTAGGGTTTTAATTCTTACGTGAAATTAAGACTTTTAAGTTTTTAGAGAACCCATTAATGGAGAGTTCTTTATTATATTTTAATTCTTTAAGACCCCGGTGGAAGGTTCTTTTAGTAAATATTATGTGGGCCCTACTTAAGTAAGTGAGCCACCACTTAAAATTTGGCTCATGGGTTTAATTAATTGGAATTTAACTATTAAAAATTTTAATTTGATTTATTAATATTTTAATTTATGTTAATTAATGTTTTAATTATTAATTATTAATTTTTTATTTTTAAGGATTGAAAAATTATTATTTTTCCCTCAAAGAAGGTTTTTGTGTTGAGAGATTGATTTTCAACAGTTTGAGATGTTTTGAAATCAATTTTTCGAAAGAAATTCAATGAGAGTATCAATTTGTGTCACCTATGGGTTTTTTGGCATGAAATAATTGTGGACCTTATGAGGGTGTTTTCGTAATTTTGTCAAATTTTGTGAAAATTAACTAATCGATATATGTGATCTTAATTTGTTGTTTTATATGTTCGAAAAGATTTTTCTAAGTGTACTATAGGCTCTAGGGATGATCTGATGTCAGGGGTACTTGGGTAATTTGGTAATTTTTAGTGATTTTTCTCGTAAAGTTTCTTTTGATTTGAAAATGATGATTTCTATGTTTTGGGTCATATTTTCCTAGCATAACATGATTTATAAAGTTTTTTTTGCTTGAAATATCTTATCTGGACTTTAGAAATACATCTGCTAACAAATAAAAATATTTCATCCATCATTGGGAACTGTCGTAATCGAGTTGATGAGTTGATTAATCAGGCGAGTGCGAAAATGAGGTATCTACAGATGCCCTTCTTTGGCAGAGGGTTGAAGCAAACTAGATAACAAATCTACTTTGGTAGATAGTACAATATCTAAATGCCATAGCTTGTGACAGTTCATTTTATAGCCTGATTTACTAATTTGTCTAGGCATTCAGATTTTTAAGGGTGAAACTCTCCCCGAACTCAAAGTTGTCAGGTCGTTGAGCCCGAGCTTTCATTGACAGCGTCAGATCCTTGAATTTCAAAAATTTCTCCCTGATTGATGCAAATGTAATGAATGTGTACGTATGTGCAATTGTGTAATGATGATTTTGTAAAAGGCACCTCCATCTTGTACATTCATGATGTGAGGATTTTAAAATGAAAACTAAGTATGGTAAATCTGAGTAAGGTCTGAGTAAATCTAAGAAAAATATGAGTAGAATGTAAGCATAATCAGAGAAAAATCTAGGCGGGTTCTAAGCAAAATTCGAGAAAAATCTCAACGGGATTTAAGCATAATTTGAGTAAAATTTGAGAAAATCATGGCAAGTTTGAGCATAAACTGAGAGAAATCTTAGTAGGGTTTGAGTAAAATCTGAGAAAAATCTCAGTGGGGTTTGAGCATAATCCAAGAAAAATCTCGGTAGGATCTAAGCATAATCTGAGCAAATCAGAAAAAAATCTCGACGATGTCTGAGCAAAATTCTAGAAAAATCTCGACGAAATTTTGAAATCACCTCAACCCCCCGCAGTCACTAAATAGCGAATAGGGGTCCGATTACGGAAATCGGAGATTTTTAATGAATAGGGAGTCGCCACATAGTTTAGGTCTAAGAATCATAGAAAACTCCAAAATGGATTGGGTTGGTTCACGAATAATGGGTAAGGGTCAGATTACGAATTTCAGAAGGTGTTAGGCACCGAACCCGCCTGATCAAGATGATCAGTCTCTACTGCAATCCAAAAATATCCTAAGGTCAGCATTCAAAGACTAAAGGTCAAACTAAGGTCCAATCATCATCAAATCGTGTCGAATTTACTAAACAAATCCTATGACTAAAATAATTTACATGGTTTCTTGAATATCGTATAGTGGAATTCCATTATTTAATAGGGTTTTACGTGGCACTAAAATTTAGTGAATCGATTCAGTCACATTTTAAAGAATGTGAAATCTATTTTTAATGCCATGTACAGAAAATTAATGAATTGGTTCATTGGCGACATTTTATCAAAGAAAATTCGATTTTTGAATCGTCACGTGCATTAAATTAGTGAATTGACCCACACATTTGTTATTAAAGAAATTTGATTTTTGAATCGCCATGTGCAATAAAATCATTGAATCGACTCACACATTTTTAATCAAAGAAATTTTGATTTTTGAATTGCCACATGTATTAAAATTAGTGAGTCAACTCAACAATTTTAATAAATGAAATCTTGATTTTTTGAATGACCGCATGTATTAAAATCAGTGAGTTAACCCACAAATTATTAGTCAAAGAAATCTTGATTTTCTGAATTGCCACATGTATTAAATCAGTGAGTCGACTCATACATTTTTCACTAAAGAAATTCGTTTTTGATTTGCCACGTGTACTAAAATCAGTGAATTAACTCACAAATTATTAATCAAAAAAATCTTGATTCTATAAATTGCTACATGTATTAAAATCACTAAGTCGACTCACATGCCCATTTCGTAGAAAATTTCTTTTTTAAACTTCTAATGTATACAAAATCAATGAATTGACTCACGTGCCCATTTCATAGAAAATTTCTATTTTTAACTTCCAATGTATACAAAATCAGTGAGTTGACTCACGTGCCCATTTAAAAAAAAATTCTATTTTAAAATTTTAATGTACACGAAATCAGTGAATTAACTCACGTGCCTATTTTATGGAAAATTTTGATTTTAAACTTCTAATGTATACAAATCAGTGAGTTGACTCACGTGCCCATTTCATAGAAAATTTTTATTTGAAACTTCGAATATACACAAAATCAATGAGTTGACTCAACAATTAGTGAATTGATTTGATTATGTCATGAAAAGTATGAAATCGACTTTTAATGCCACGTGCACAAAAAATCAGTCAGTCGACTCAACAATTTTGATTAAAAGAATATGATTTTTGAAATCGCCATGTGCACAAAAATCAACGAGTCAATTCAATAATATTATTAATCAATGAGATGATCCATTAACATCACAAAATCTGTGAGTTGATCTGATTAAAATATCAATCAATGGGTTGAATCATCACAAAATCAATGACTCGATCCGATTAAAAAAACATCAATGAGTCGGCACTCTAATTTTTTATAAAAAAATTAACTTGATCGATTATCAACATTAAAAATTAATGAATCAATCCACTAATAGTTCGAGAACTCAAATATTGCTATTAATGCCACGTATACCAAAAATCGACGAATCCATTCGGGTACATAAAAAAATTATGAAATCAAAAATAAATAAATAAAATAAAAAAAGTAAGTAAAAAAAAAATTACCTTTGCCAAATGATTTCGGACGCTTGGATTCCTTCAACAAAAACTCGAAATAGCCTATGACTAGTACTGTGATCTTGCGAGTTTGCTGTGTGAATCTTCCTCCAAAATCAGTATTTTTTTTTGGGTCATTTGAATGGTTGAAAAAAAAGATGTAGTGAAGAGGAAGAAGAATAGAGACAGTAAAATAAAGAAGATGGTTGGGGGGTATCTTTTATTTTTGATTTCTCTTTTTTTTTTGTTTGAAGAGGGCGAAAAAATGTTAATGGAAGAAAATAATTGTTGTAGGTTTTTTTTTCTTTTAAAGTAGGGAAGAAGAAGGAGTGAGGTTGCCGTCCAACATGGGAGAGAAGAGTTGAGGATGTGGAGAAGAATGTGTGGCTGTTTTTTATTTTTAAGAAAGAAGAAGAAGGTTGCAGGTTTAATGGTGAAAAAATGTTGCTGTTTTTTTTTAGGGGCAGCCTTAAAAATATTTTTCTCCTCTTAATGGTTCCTTTGATCCTCTTTTATGGTGGTTCTACCATCAAACATTAGAGAATGAGAGATGAGAGAGATGGTGGAGGAAATAAGTAGTTATGAGAAGTTGGAAAGAGGGAAATGGATGACATGAGAAAGAGAGAGTTGGAAAAGAAAATATGTGCCCACATTTTTTTCTTATTATATTTTATTTTATATTTGGAGAATAGGGGTGGTGATCCCACGCTACTTGCCTTAATGATTTCTCATAGACCATTTTTAAATTGATTGGTCGGTTGAAACTCGATTTTAATTCATTCGGATTTGGATTTCAAATTGATCGAGTGGATTTTACTTTTGGTTGATGGATTTAATTTTGAATTTGATTAGTCGATTTTAGTTTTGAATTTGATTGATCGATTTTAATTGGTCGATTGGATTTTAATTTCAATGTTAATCGATGGATTGGATTTTGATTTAAAAGTTTGATGGATTTTAATTTTTACTTTCCTTAATCGAGTGGATTTTAATTTAACTTTTGTTTGATTATGATTTGATTTTGAAATTTTTTTTTAATTTAATTTTGAATTTCAATTTTATTTTAAAATTTGGTTTAGTTGATTAAATTTGGATTTGATTTTGATTTTATTTCAAATTTGATTTGGTCGAACGAGTTCGATTTTGAATTCAGTTGGGTTCCGTTTTGAATGTACTGGTTGGTTGTTTTTATTTTATTTTATTTTTTAATTTAATCGGTTTAATAATTTTAATTTTGATTTTCGATTTGATTTTGCATTTTAATTTGTTTTTTAGTTAGATTTTAATTTGATTTGAATTTTAAATTGGTTTCTTGATTACATTTTGTTTAATTTTTTATTTGAATTTTATTTTGATTTTCAGTTTGAATTTCATTTGAATTTTTAATTGATTTCTAAGTTAAATTTTAGTTTAATTTTCGATTTTAATTTTATTTTATTTTTTAATTTGAATTTTATTTTCCTAGGGATCAAGGTTTCTATGTTAGAGTTGGATATTGATGGGCATTTTGATCATTTTTATGATTTTTCCAAAATTTCTCTATGTTCGTCGATTGGGGTCCCGTTAGATTCGAAATTACATTCTGAGTAAATGAAAGTACTTTCAAGATTTTTCGGGAGTCCAAAATTTATGAGGGGTATTTTCGTCATTTTGGTAATTTTTATAGATTTTTCTCGAATTTAGAGGTCCAAAATTTATGAAGGGTATTTTCGTCATTTTTATGATTTTTATAGATTTTTGCGGATTTTAGCGTTAGATTTTTTTCAATTTGTGTGTGGTTATTTCTAAGTCTCAAATCCAAATTTTCCTAGCGTAGCGAGGTTTTTAAGTTATCGAACTGTGTAGTGAACCTATGCCTACATGCTTGCTAAATCGGGCGTAAAGTGTAGCGATCCTAAGTGTGCATAAACTTCTATGTTGAGTCGTGACGAGTAAGGGGATGAAAGGAAACTAGAAACAAAAGGAATCAAGAACAGTACTCACAAGCCTGCGAGTTCTTTTATGCTCATCATTAGGAATCCATAACAACCGGGTGACGAATTGTCGAATTAGGCAGATGCAAAAATGGGGTGTCTACAGATTTGAGCATAATCTAAGCAAAATCTGAGAAAAATCTCTATGGGTCCGAGCAAAATTCGAGAGAAATCTCAATGGGATTTGAGCAAAATCCGAAAAAATCTTGACAGGATCTGAAAAAAAATCTAGAAAAATCTCGATGGGGTCTGAGAAAAATTCAAGAAAAATCTCGACGAGATCTAAGAAAAAGTTGAATGTCTTACTCTACCTACCCTGGGTGATAGAGTAATGAACTATTTTTTCGGGGAGTCCTACTCTATCTACTACGGGGTGAAAGAGTAATGAATTATTTTTTGAGAGTCCTACTCTACCTACTCGGGGTAGAAGAGTAATAAACTATTTTTTTGGATTCCTACTCTTCTACTTGGGGTGAAAGAGTAATGACCTATTGTTTTGGGAAGTCCTACTCTACTTACTTAAGTTGAAAGAGTAATGAACTATTTTTTAGGAGGCTTACTCAACCTACTCGGGGTGAAAGAGTAATGAACTATTTTTTGCGAGTCCTACTCTACTTACTTGGGGTGAAAGAGTAATGAACTATTTTTTTTAGAGTCTTACTTTATTTACTCAGGGTGAAAGACTAATAAACTATTTTTAGGCGGAGTCCTGGTCTACCTACTTAGGGTAAAAGAGTAATGAACTATTTTTTGAGATTCCTACTCTACCTACTCGGGTGAAAGAGTAATGAACTATGTTTTTTGGAGCCTTATTTTATCTACTTAGGGTGAAAGATTAATGAACTATTATTTTAGGGAGTCCTACTTTACCTGCTCAGGGTGAAAGAGTAATGAACTATTTTTTGGGAGTCCTACTCTACCTACTGGGGGTGTAATGAACTATTTTCTAGGCAGAACCAAATCTGAGATCAGAAACACTTCTGTTCAAGGTTATTCAAAAAATTTATGAATTTTAAACCCAAATTTTAACTTCCTTTGAACCTCAAGGGTTTTCATAAAATTGTTTTCAAAAGGGTAGCCATAAATTCGGGGTTCCCATTTTCCTTTAGGATCAATATTGATCAAGCTTGAGAACAAAATACCCCTAGTTTGACAGAGAACATTGCACTAGAGATAATTGAACACAGTTTCAAAAAACAAATGCCCCTAGTATAAAAGGGAAAATTACATTCTATAGAAAAAAAAGTGCCCCTTGTTATGAAGGTTTGAAATATTTGATTACTAAAAGCGCAATAAAGATTCAAGTTTTGATTTTAACTATTCTTATTGAAGATTTTGAGTTAGGCTCAAGAGAATAAAATATTTTCTTTTGAGATTCATCGTAGAATCTACCCTTCTCTATTTTGGTTTACTTGGGGAAGTAATTTTTTTTCAGATTAGCCATAGACAAGATGCTCATTGCTTCTGAGTCTTTGCCTGGTTTAAGCTAGGTATTGAAACATGGTCATTCGGACTTTTGATATTTCGGCTCGGACCGGCCTTTTAGCTTTTCAACTTAACGAAGATTTTCTTTTGATTTTTGTTTGCTCAAATTTTTGCTTAGATTGCCCTTTCAGGTTTTCAATTTAACGAGCGTACTCTAACCTTTTCCTAGATCTTCCTTTTAGGTTTTCAATCTAGTAAGCTTACAATTTTTTATTTTTTTCTTTACTCTGATTGTTGCCAAGGTCATCCTTTCAGATTTTCTACCTTGCGACCTTGCCTTAATTGTTGCCTAAGTCGGATTTTCGGATTTTCAACTAGTAGACTTTTTTCTTTGCTTTAATTGTTGCTAAGGCTGTCTTTTCAGATTTTTGACCTTGTGAGCTTGCCTTTATTTTTGCCTAAGTTACCCTTTCAGGTTTTTAACTTAACAGGCCCCATTTTTTTTTCTTTCCTTTTGAACTTTTGGAGTTACTATCTAATCATGCTTTGCTACTTTCCTTGACTTTTTCGCATGGTACTTAAGAGGACTTTCATGGATAAGCTTAGTATTGGGCATAAAAAGAAAGGAATTTTAAGGTTAAAAAATCCGAATGACCCTTTTGTGGCATATTTTTTGAATTTTTTTTTGAATTTTCTTCCCCATTTTGACAATATCTCTTTTTTTTGGAATATATTTTTTTCATTTTGATGTGGTTGGGTTTCAAGTAACTTCTTAAGTTGCCTAAGTACCCTAAAATTTTGGGATCGAACCAAAATGTAGTTCAAATCATTCCCTCCCCTGGGTTATGTGATCAGTCTAAGAAAGAAAAAAAATATTTCTTTTTTTATTTTATTTTTTGAGAAAAACTGCAAAGGGCCGAGAAGGTAGAAATTGAGATAGGTAACAGGAAAATTAGTTTGATCGAAGATGGCCTCCTTAAATATAGTACCGCTTGATCTGGTCAAAGTTGGTTGATTTATGTAGTTCAATTTTATCATAATCTTGAAGTTTGACGACTTTTCTAGGTTGTATTTTCTTCATGAATGAATATCTCCAATTGGGTTCAGTCTTCTTCCTATGGTCAAGGAGGAGTGTTCAATTTTCTTTGAAGTTTAATGATTTTCCCAAGTAGTGTTTCCTTGCTAATGAATGAATCTCTCCAATTGGGTTTAGACTTCCTCCTATGGTCAAGGAAGAGTGTTTAATTTTCTTTGAAGTTTGATGGTTAAATCTTTGACTTGTAAGTGGCGAACTTTGTCCTTCTTGTCAAATGTACGAGTGACTCTTCTCTAATAAATTTACATGTGGTACATAACTTCTAGGTTGTTTTTCTTCAATAAGATTTAGTTCTTCGTACTGATGACGGACCCAATATGTGTCTGACAACTGACTTTCCAACAAGACCCTAAGAGGCGGGATTTCCATTTCAACTGATAATACTGCTTCTGTACCATATACTAGAGAGTAAAGAGTGGAAAACTGCATTGAAATGCGATATGCCCATAGCACAAATGATAACTTCTCTAACCAATCTCGGTATGATTTACACATTTTCTTGACGATTGTTTTAAGATTCTTATTTTCTACTTCAACTGCTCCATTGGTCTGAGGACAGTGAGGAGGTGATTTATAATACGTGATCTTGAACATTGAACATAGCGTAATGACCTCGACTTTGAAGTGTGACTCGTTATCAAATATCAATTTTGAAGGTACCCCATATCGATTAATGATATTTACTTGGATGAACTTTGTAACTTGAGATGCAATGATGACAACAATAATACATTTTGTAACATCTTCTTTAATCTCATCAATATTTTCGTTTTATCGGACGAGTATCCATTTCGTATTGGACAACACCCAAGGTTACACCCAACATATCCTCATAAGACCATGCGAACAAGTCTTTTGAAATTTTTGAGTAAATTGATTATCCCTTCGTGTTCTTTTAGGGATATGATGGTTTCTATATGAATTTCTTTAGGAATTTATTTTTATTCTAAGGTGAATGACCTTTTCTTTCTCGGCTAAAGGTTGAGCCCAACCATTATCTTCTTATTTAGGAGCGAAATCTATCTTTGAAGTCAGATTATTAGTTAATTCGTTAATGCGCTCGAGGTATTAAAAAATTTCATTTATCCAATCAAATTCAGATGAGGCAATAGACACTTCTATAAACTTGACAAACTAACTCAACTCAATAGAAAAATAGTAAACTCAATCTAGAGAAAATATGACATTGATGAATTGATAAAAAGAATTGGACTCACGACTCATGAAGGACAATTACCCACACACAACAGGCTTGACTATAGACTGAAGACTCGAGATATTGCTTACAATCGACAGAACTGAGGCACTGTGATCTTCAGGGAACAACTGTGTAATTTTGAGAGATTTTGGGGGAACAACTAGGCAATACTGAGAGATTCTGAGGTCATTTTTTATTGTTGACTTGATGTTGACATTTATTCTAACCAACCAGACTTACGACCCAGCTTGGCGGTGGACACTTGAGTTTAGGTACAATGATAACCATGTAATCTTATCGAAAGTGAATTTAATAAATTTCAGTGTTACCCTCTTGATAACATTTTAATGAATCCTAAGATTTTAAGTAATTCTGTGCACCAATCCATTAAACAATTCATTCATGCAATGACTATTTCAAAAGAAAAAATAATTTTATTGAATTATTGAAAATCATTGACAAATAATATTTTCATTGAATAACAACTTTCAATGAATCTAATTTAAATTATTTTTTCCTTTACAAAATCATATAATTTTCTAAGGTCGATGCAAAAAAATATATCTTTTGTAAAAATCATTTTCTTCATTTTCTTTTCCTTTGGAAAAATATTTTTCTTCTTTTGAAATGGGTTGGAACCAAAATTAGTAAAATATTGTAGACACCCCATTTTTGCACTCGCCTGATTAATCAACTCGTCAACCCGATCGCAATGATTCCCAATGATGGATGTGTATTCCATTGCTTTATTTTGTTACCAGATATATTTCAGAAATCCGGATAAGGTATCTCGAATTGACAAAACCTTAGAAACCACGCTACGCTAGGAAAATATGACCCCAGAAACATAGAAATCATCATCTTGCAGACCAAAAAGAAGTTTTACGATAAAAATCACTAAAAATTGACCAAATTATCAAAATACCCCTAACCTCAAAACAACCCTAGAGCCTACGTTACGCTTAGGAAAACTCTATCGAACACATAAAATAATAAATCGGAACCAAAAAATCATTTCACCAATTTTAACAGAATTTGACAAAATTACGAAAATGCCCCTCATAAAGTTCATGATTATTTCACACAAAAATTTTTATAAATGACACAAACTAATATTTCCATTGAATTTCTTACGAAAAATCGATTCTAAAACATCCTAGAACATTAAAAACCGACTTAAAACGTGAAAAGTCATCTCCGGGGGCAAAACGGTAATTTCACAATTTTCATAATTAAAAAATTCGAAATTAATAAATAAAACATTAAATAATTAAAGTGAAACATTAATGAAATTAATTTAAAATTTTGAACCGAAGAAATCGATCAATCGGGTTTTCAAGTAAAATTGTTGAGGGTTCGTGAGATATTTCTTTAAGGACCCCTCCATTTGGGGGTCCAAAGAATTAAAGATATTTTAGAGGGGGTTCTCCAAAAATTTAAAGTAAATCAAGCAAGACTGTAGTCAAAGTATTAAAGTCAATCAAGTGAGACTAAAGTCAAAATTAAAGTCAATTAAGCAAGACTGAAGTCAAAATATTAAAAGTCAATCAATTAAGACTAAAGTCAAAACATTAAAAGTCAATCAAATAAGACCAAAAGTCATAATAGAATTCTAATTAAAAAATAACTCTATCTAATAAAGTTCTAACTTAAAAACAATTCTACCTAAAATAATTCTAATTAAAACACAATTCTACCTAAAACAATTTTAACTAAAACACAACTCTAATTAAAAGATCTCTAATTAAACACTAACTCTATCCAAATCAACCTTAAAAAAATTCTATAAATAGAGGTGCTCACACCCTATTTTCGTATCAAATGATAAACCTTAAGAGAAGTAGGTCTAGAAGCCCCCCTAGCCTCCCATAAACCCTGGTTTTGGAGCCCCAACTCCTTACCTAACATCCCTCCTTCAATTTTAACCTAGAAAACACTTAAAAGTCCTCCGCAAACACTCCCAAATCCGTAATAAACTTGAAGAGTTCAAATCCAAAAGCAAGGAGATACCTTGATCTCGGAGATCCGAAGTCAAATCCGGAGAAAAAACGAAGCAAGGGAGTACGGTACAAGGAGCTCTTTTTGTCAGATCTGAGGGAGCAAAATCCTTGCAATCGGAAAGGTATCAGATTTTTTTTATTTTTATTTCTATCTAGGTTTTTAGCAATGTGATTTACTTGGAAAGTTAGTAGAGACCGGCTTCGGCCGAGCGGGGTTGGTGCCTAACACCTTCCAACCCCATAACATGATCCCCGAATTCAGATTTTTTATGGTAGATTAGTTTTTTTTATCCATGTTAGAGTCAGTTTGGTTCCTAGACCACAATAACTAGGTGGCGACTCCCAAACCTCAAGGGTTAAAAGCGGATCCGCGCACCCCGCGGATCGAGGGCGCTTTCAAATATTTAAATAACATTTTGATTTGAATGGTCCAACCCATCGTGATTGTTAGATTGAGATGGATTGGTTCATTATGAATCATTGCCACAATTAAAATAGATTATTTATTGGGTTGGTGCACCCAAAAATATGATAGTCTTGAGTTAAATTAAATAAAAATTTGACATCTTGAGAACAAAATCGTAGTTTTCTAATATTAACATTTGAAAAGTCCCTTTTTTAAAAGGCACCTCAGGAACACACACGATAAGTTCGAGTCGTGACCTATAGGGGGGTTTTTAGACTCTATGTTCACTATGCGCAATGCAATT
Source organism: Akebia trifoliata (assembly GCF_017979445.1). Classification (NCBI taxonomy): domain Eukaryota; kingdom Viridiplantae; phylum Streptophyta; class Magnoliopsida; order Ranunculales; family Lardizabalaceae; genus Akebia; species Akebia trifoliata. The sequence continues at coordinate 17,475,419 of NC_141386.1, forward strand.
TATCTGGCCACCCTTGCCCAAATGCACCTATATACTTTTCAAGCATACTCAATCAGACGGTACATGGTGACTTGGTTTGATGTACCGTATAAGTATTCAAAGTGATAATATGAGCTCCAACTCAAATCTCTAAAATCGAAAACAACAAGTTTAATCCCCAATTAAGAAGTGGCACATAATCCCCAATTGAAAAGTGGCACATGATTCTGGGCAAAGGTACTCTTAAATCACCTCTTGTCTAAAATAGACATCATCTCACTACAAAAAAAACACGATTTAGATTTCAAAAATAAGGCATTTTTGTAAAATGCCTTCAAATAGAATCCTTTACCAGTGTTTTATAGAAAAAAGCCCCTAAACCCACACATCTTTTTGTTTTTTCTCTCTAAATATATTGGATGGAATCTTAATGGCTTTTTTGCAAAACTACCACAAAATACAAGAGCCATTGGAGGCACTCTTCGAAAAACCGCCTGAAATTTCAGATTGTTGTGGCATTTTTTGTGGAGATTCTTAAAACCATCAAAATGGGGGATGAAGATAGGGTTTCGAAGACTGTAAATCGTGATTTCATAGTCAGCTATGTGAAGCGTCACGATCGGATATCAATAGGCAGTTGTTCCATTGAAATCGCCTTTGAAGATGGAATTAGCTAGTGAACCCAGCTGATATGAGTTTTGTGGAAAAAATATATGGTGTTGTTGCCCTAAATCGAGGTGTTTTAAAGAAATTTCTTCAAATACGTCATTAAAGAGATGAAGAATCGAGGTGTTTTTGTTGTTGAACCCATCTATAATTGATTAACAAATTTCGCGCCTTCACTTTTTCAATTTGGTGGTACTTTTTTTCGATTTCTCTACTCCTTTCTCCCTTTCTCCCATTCCCACTATATATATTCATTCCATTCCCTAACCATCCCACTCTATTTCTATTTCTCAAGGTTGAAGAAGAATAAGAAGAAGAAGAAAGGAATTTTTAGCAAACGCCTAATCTTTGAAGAGTTGGAACAAGTCAGTAAAATTTTAAGAGGGTAATTTGTGTTTTATTTTTAATTTTTTTCTCTATATCAATTGGTTTTGAATGATTTATTTATTTATTTTTAATGTTTAGAATACAATGCTGATTTGAATGTTAATTTAATTTTTTGCCAGAAAATTTGACTTACAACATTTGGTCTATCCTTGAGAACCAAATCACCTAAATTTTTGTTCTACTGCTCTCTAACTTGATTTCTCAAGGTTGAAGAAGAAGAAGAAGGAGAAAGGAGGATTTTAAGAAGGTAATTTGCTTGGATCAATTGGTTTTGAATGATCTAATTATTTATTTATTTATTTTTATCTTTAGGGTACAATGCTGATTCGAATGTTTTAAATGTGCCAAATAAAATGTTAAAAGCATTTGTTGAATTAAAAACATGATCCAATGCCACAAATTCTAATAATTTTGATAAACAAAAGAAAAAAGTTACTTTTAATCGATAAATTTTAATTTTAACTCTTGGAAACTTAGTAGGCATCCATTTCAAAACCTTGGATTTAGTTGAAAAGAAATTGTTTTTGGAATTTTTATTTGTCGAGATTTAATTTTTTTTTTTGTGAAACTTGCTATGGTGTAGGATTTCTGATTTTATTTTTATGGATTACTAAATAATTATAATTTCTCCATTAAAAAAAATCTCCTTATTTAGACTTGTTTTGAGTGGGTTTTGGACATACTTTCTACAGAAAGGCATAAATTCCAAATTGCAGAATTTTTCCTAAACTGACTTTGTAAACAAAATTATTTTATTTTTAGTTGTTTTATGTACATATTTATATGAATTTTTTTTTTTTATATAGATTGTGAAAAAATTTTAAAAATAAAATATTTTACGATTTTGAATGTGAAATTTAGATAGTCGTAACTTTTGATCTAGTTATCGGATTAATTATTATAATATATAGGCGAATGCCAACTATGTAGAGAACTTTAAATTAATATTAGATTTCCCCATATTTATATTGGAATATGAAGGTATCAGCTTAATTACTAAGTGAAGTTCAAAATTACCCACCTTGGTCTACTAATTATTGACTAATAATCCCACAAACCTCACCAAAAAATAAAAAAGAATTACACTAGAAGACACTATTGATGGTGCTCTTCAATTTCATGCTTTTCTTTCTATTTTTGGTCGATTCTGTTGGAATTTTTGCGTTTTTTTCTTTTTTGATCTATAGATGGTATGGATTAGGGTTTTATGAGTGGTTGCGAGAAATTTCTTGGTTTTTGAGCTCAGATTTGTTTTTAGGGTTTGAATCTAGGGTTTTGTTGATTTATTTTATTGAAATCTCTAGAGAAATTGAAGATTGGTGATATTGATGATTTCATGTGTGTAAGATTTTGAAAAAAATCTTTTTTTTTTCTTGTGAATATTTCTAGATAGATATCCATATCATATGTAGTCCAATTGCATGGGTTATGTGTTCTAAAGGTTTGAGGAATTTCATATATCATTTGATAATGATGTAGATTTGATGTGCTATCGTATGTAAAAATTATGGTTTTTGACATTTATTTTCGATCAATTGGACATCAATCTCTTGTTTTTTTCTGAATAAATATTGTTCTTTTTTGATACTTAATTATGTTACATTCCTAAGTGGTTAAGGTGGTCCAACTGGTCTAGGCCTTTTGGAGTATTCGTTTAGGTTCTTAACGTTTGGTATTAGAGCCAACCCCACATCCAGGGTTCTGTGTTCTATAGGTTTGAGGGCTTAGAACAAAACATTGGGAAATTGCAAGTTAGTTTCACTTATCTACTTATAGAGATAGAGATAGATGGTAGCAAAACTTTTCTTTTCATTTAAGAGTCATTTATTTATCTTTTTTTTCTTTCAAAGAGAGTACTAGAGTGTAGAATTTGGACTTTGGGTGGTTTAACATACCATGAATCCTTACACGTTAAAAAAAATACTAAACATTGGTGCGGATTATCATCCCTAAATGAGCTATTCACATAGTTGGTTCGTGAAATCCTTGAAGAAAGAGCTTCCAATATCTGAGTTTAGAGTTTCTTCGGTATCAAAAATGGCTTGGGATTTCAGAGTTGTATTGTATTGCTCGTCTTGTGAGTCGTATTTTAAGTGTGCATGGTCTTCTGGAGTTTGAGGACCATGGCGTGTGGATGGCCAGCTAGGATGGGGAGTTCTTTGTCAGGTGTTACTACCAAGCATTAACACAGTTGCCCCTGATGTCATGTTCCTATATGGTTATTTGGAGCCTAAGAGTTCCAGCCACTTTTTTCCATTTGAGCGGCTGTGTAAGGATGATCAAGATTTAATGGAACATTTATTTTTCCCATTACAAGTTAGCTTCTGAAGTTTGGTCTCACTTTTTATCTCCATTTGGAGTTCTCCAATGTTATTCAAAGTCCATCCTGTCATTATTCGAGAGTTGTCATTCACATGGGAATACTTTTTGGGCATTACCCCATTACAAAGATAAACTTAGAAAAGAAAAGTTGTTGAGTATGTTTTTCACCTTTTTCATGTATTAGTAATGTCGTTGATGCCAATCAGGATTACTGGAAAAATGGACATGTTTGAATGTTTTCAAAGAAAATATACATCTTATTGCCATTTCTATTTTATGATCCTTTAATATGACTTTTTTTACCTAGTTTGATTTTGTATACAATATATTATTAGATAATTTTTGTGGTTTTGAGCATTTGATATGCTAGCTTGTGTAATATCATGTATTTTGGGCTTCGAACCTTGGATAACCCTTGGATCACTAATCTTGGATTTTGACATATATATTGTTTTGAGTCAAATTCTGGGCCAGTCCTTTACACAAACTCCTGATTTTATTCCCAATCCCAAGCTGTTGGGTCCACGAACCCCTAGTTCAGCCCAACCAATCCAATTCATGACTCAATCAATAGTCACTACACTCAAAGTGTGACTAGAAATTATTTATCTTGGGGCTTTCTAGAGTTTTGTTGACTTGTTATTTCTAAATTATTTGGAATTACAAATAGGTTGTACTTTATCTATGTAGATATAGATGACAGGGATTTGGCTTTGTCCTTCGAAATTCTTCCGGAGTTTTCTCTTAACTGTTTTAAGAAATAAAGCTCTTGGTTCAACTAGCTTAATGTACTACGGGTCCTTGTGCATAAAAAAATTATTAAGTTTACATTTTTAATATAGAGTTCTTTGTTCTGGTTATCTTTTCAACCGAGTAAGGCATAATGCAACAACAATGTGTTTTAGAGTTTTTGTTATATTTGGCACGAGGTTATGGACACTTGTGTCTACATGTCCTAACCCACATCACGACACATGCAACACTGATACTTTTATTTTAGAGAATTTTTAAAAATAATTTCTAAATAAAGGAATTGTATGCTCCACCCTACTTAATTGAGTTGTTAAACATTAACTGTAGTTGTTTGGTATTCTCTCCACTTACACATTTTAATTGTATTTATGAAGCTACTTACCAACTTAATGCTATACCGAATGTTTTATTTATTTTTTCATATGTTCTTTTACTGATATTTATTAGAAAAGCATTAAAATTTTTAAATAAAATTGAATATTAAAATATAGTGCATGAGTGTGGATATGCCAGCATTCATGTTTCTCAATGCCAGCATGTCAGACATCTTGTATATGTGTCGCACACCAACATATGATAGTTTCATTATTATGTTGGTCCTATGATAGTTACATTATTATATTGGTCAAAACACGTTGGGGTTCTAGAAGCATTAATTGTTGCAAGTACCTTAGTATAGCATTTGTAAGGTCGCTATGTGAGAAAATGACTGATTATGGTAATCTGATCAGGCCGATCTTTTATCTTGAATACTTGGTGGGGCCAATAGTTTCCTACTGAGTCTGACTAGCCTTACTAAGTAAGGATTTCACCCTTACTAAGGGTCGTTGGGCTCAACTTGTGGCACCAAAACCATGATCCGATGCTTCAGGATTATAGAGGACATATCTATTAGCTCTGAATTTTTTTTTCCAAAAAAAGTTATTTTTCATATTTAAATTTTGATTTTAAATTTGGGAGTTATGTGGAAATTCAGCACCCTTCCATTTTCAAAATGTTGGATTCAGTCCAATGGTTGGTAGACTAGAGATGAGGGCGTAGAGAAGGTTTTAATAAATTTTATGTGTAATGTAAAGAACCTCTCTCAAGAGTTGAGCTCACCATTGAAGGGCCAGAGTTGAGTGAGTGAAGTTTGTTTCCTTCTCGTGTCTCTTCCCTACCATTCATGCCTTAATATAAGAGTTCCTTATTAACCAACCAACTACTCCATAAGACCGATCTGTGGAGGGGAGAATTATGAATATAAGAGGTCATGGGGTTTAACTGTGGGTATGACACACCCTACCTATGATTGCACTGCTGACCCTTTTGCGGTTGAGGAGTCCTGGTACCACCACCATTGTCATCAATAAAATACCTGAATTTTATTTTTGTTTTATTTTGATTTTCCACTCCAAACATGATTGACTCTACCATAAATCAGGAGATCATGCCCATTGTGGAATAATTGGTTTGAATTTGGTCATGATATATCTCATCTAAGAAGTTTCATTTGATTAGTTTCTGAGTATAAGTTTCAACAGGGGGCTTCACTAGGAGAATAGGTCTCAAGTTCTGAATATCTTACTTACAGTGTAAATGTTTCCATCCATAAGATCCCTTGCTACTTGTAAGTCTAAGATGAGTTGACCATGCAATTTTTTGAGCAACTTATTAAGTGTACATATTCCACATGAACATTATTTGAGTTATGCTTAGAAGAGTTACAACGGAGTAATATATTTGATCTAGGAGCGCGTACTGTCAGGATTTTTTTTATATAAAAGACGAAAAATCATAATCTTGCATTTTATGGTGTATATATGTTCTAAGATTCGCATCGATTCCATCTTAATTTTTTTACATTTGCAGGTCCAAACTGTGCATTGGAGACCTAATTGTAGCATCGGGAATTACAGAAACAATGCTTGCAACTTTCTGAAACTATATGTATTTTATTTTATTTTATTTTTTGCCTCTCTTTGCCATCTCTTCATTTTGTTGCATTAAAAAGGCTAAGGCAAAGAAACTAAGAATATTATTATTATCAATGCAGATGGTACTCTGCCCACAAAGAAGCCATACTCAAGCGAAAAGTACTTAAAGACCACAAAAGAGCAGCTAAAAGTTTTTGCTGCCCAACAGCAGACACTTCCTCAAAGACCAATCTGAACTTGAACCTTAGCCTCAAGGTTTGTATTTCTAACATGGCTTTTTGGGGAAACCCATCTATTCAAACCAACACTACAAAATTTTAGGTTTTTAACGAGGGTCAAAAACCACCGCAAATACCAAAAAATCACCGCTATTATTAATAGTGTAGCCATATGGAGCCCTATAGTGGCCGTAAAAATCGCCGCTAATTGATTGTATTACGGTCACTATAGATATAAATGAGATCTATAGTGGCGGTCAAAAACCATCGCTAATTACCGTCACTATAGATATTATAGATATAGATGAGATCTATAGTAGCCGTCACAAACCACCGCTAATTACTTGTATTACTATTGCTATAGATATAAATGAGACCTAGTGGCCACCGCTAATTAGGTTTTTACCATAGCTATAAATACGATTTGAATGCCTATAGTGGTGATAATGGCCGTCGCTAATAAGAATTTTTTTTAAAAATTTTTAATTTATTTTATTTTAAAATTATTTGTAATTAAATACCTATTTTTATACAACTTGATAATTAAACACAATTACTTAATAAATCAAATTAGTTAAGAGACAAGTATAACAAAATAATAAGTCGATTGAATTAAGAGTCAATACTTATAAATCCATGTTTGTCACTCAAAAAACAAAAACTATCTATCATGGTGGTTGTTGTGGGCACTGATCATTGTCGAGCTAATGTGCTGCTCATCAACCTACAATTCATATACATTAATCAAATTAGTCATATCAATCAATAATTATTTATTAATAAAATATTTTAAAACATAACATATTTAATTATCAGTGAGAATTTATCTTTCTCATTAGAGTCGTAATCAATTCCTTAAGTCTTTCCACCTCAGCATCTCTCACAATTTGTTGTTACTCCGAAGACACTAGTTTCTCCTTCAACCTATGTGCCTTAGCAGAATCGATAGAGGAATTTTCAGAAAATGATGCAAATAATTTGTTGGGAGTCGATCCAAGGCCGACACCACGAACACGACCATGTCTATTAGGACCCAAGACCTGAGATAATACATAGAATTTTGACTTATCTCCCTATTAATAGACAATTTAGGCATGATATTCTAGAAAAGATTGATTTACTTGACTCCCTTGAACATGGAATTTTGACCAAGTCTAAGATGAAATAACAAAAACGCATGTTTTTCCACACAGACTTTGTTAATGGTCAAGAGAGCTATATCTAAAAATTTTAAACTATCATCTAATTTTCATAATTAAGGAGTAAAAATAAGGTAATAAATACAACATTAGAGTCAAATGAAATCAAGACTTCAAAAATAAATTTATACTCTTTAGACCCTAACATTGCTCTTTAAATAACAACAAGAGATCCATCTCTCCTCCATACCTTCTTCCCTCACTCTTTTTAGAATCATGTAAGGTTTTCTGTCTCTTCTTTCATATTTCAAATTTATTTATTCCTCGTCTATTTTATTTTGTTTTTGTTCTCCTAAATCATTTTGTCTCTCTTCACCGACACTTGCATCAGAACCCAAAGTACATTTTCATTTCTTTTGATCTGCCATGCATTCTTCTATTCTGCTGGGTACATTAGTTACAAGTTCAGAAGTATTGAAGTACAACTACCTCTGTTATTGTTTTAGAAAACTATAGTGTTAGTGGACCTGTTATGCTCAAAGTGTGAGGAAAAGGTGATGAAGTTAAATGCTGCAATAGAAGGGATAAATCCTATAGTCCTCAACTTGTCGAAGAATACAGTGACTGTGATAGGTGAAGCTGATCCATTCCAGGTCATAAAAAAGGTGAGGAAATTCAGAAAATCTGTAGAGTTTGTTAGTATTGGTCCTCCCAAGGATGAGAAGAAAGATATCCAACCTTATGTTCCTAAGACATGTCAGAAATGTGATGTGTGGTATGTAGTTGGGGAAGATTATAACTACTGCAACATTCTATTATCAAATTTCTCTCTTATGTCATTAGTTATAAATAACACAACTAGAGAGTGGTCTCAATCAGTCAGCTCTGCACAGCTATGAAATGGCTTGAATTCTCATTAATTTGATCTCTATTTATTTTGAATAAACGTTTCAGTAGTTCTCATCCGAATCCCTTGGAAATGAAATTATACATTTTGAAATTGTATACAATCACTTCCTGTTGTCATAACTCTTTGAGTTATTACAAAATATGTTTTTCAATTTTCATACCTTAAAGAGACGGAGATGTTGCTATTGCTTCAGGCTTAGTGCTTGATTTAGCCAAATTGGATTCTACTGATGGCGGAGTATAGATACATTATTTCTTCAGAATTTCTACAACAACCCAAAGTTTTCGTTTGCTTAATGGCCTTGAAAAATCCAATCTAACCTGAAATATAAATTCCACAAATCAATCCAATTCAATTTCACTCAGATTAAGCATGGTCTTGCAATCACTACTGTTCAAAGACAACATTAAACTAAGTGGAGATGCATGGTCCTGCAAGATAATAGATACATTGACAAATAGATAGATGGACAAATAGATTTGATCTTTGCATGCATGGCTGGCAGTCTGGTCCATACCACTTGACCTAACACACTCAGTATGGAAGACAGTTTTTTTAAGTTTTTATGGTGTTACATACATACCTTGTCATCATGAATCCCTACTTACTGTACCTCCTTCGATGTTCTGTCCATAGATGTTTTTAGTGTACATTTTCTTGGATGGGGTGGTATCTGATTGGTTTGACATTTCCATGACACTCTTGGGTTGTGTTCTTTGTTGGACTTACATTTTCCAATTGACTGACAAACTGTTTTACGTTTGTGGCTTTTCTCTTGGTTTTGAGAGATTTGTCCCTTGGTTGGTGTCCTGTCTTTAGAACTTGAAGGCAAACTTAGTCTTACCCTCTCTGCCCTTGCCTGAGAGAGGGCTTCTATATCATATAATGCTACCATCTTCCACATTCAGAAGTTGCGGATAGGATCTCTCAAATCATATATAACTGCAGCTGAAGTGGGAGGTCTAGTCTGAACCGAATTGGTATTGTAATAAAAAACCGCTGTTCGAAATCCCTTTAATGGTGACATTAAGAATCTGATCTCTTGGAAAGAGCCAATTGGGAATTGGAATTGATAATAAAACGAATAAGAATTGGTATTGTTCAAGAAGATATTTTTTTAATGGTTCCAGTTTGGGTTCCATTAAATTTGAGAGTTGGAATGGATATGAACCGAAACTGATAAAATGGAACAGAATATCTAGTATGATGGTATCAGTTTTTTGTGTCAAAATACTGATTACATCAGCAAGGACCTGCATTCAACTGAATATAAAAATGAAATAATTTAGAGGCTATTTGAAAACTAGTACTAACAACCACCTTCAATACAATGTTTACTGCTTGATCAGCCATCTTTTCAATAGCACTAATAGCCCCCCCCCCCCCCCCCCTAACATCATATCTTTCCCAATATCTACGGAGTACCTACAAAAGTTACATACCCATATCTATTATCAGTCATGCACCATCTTCATTAAAAAGTGATCCATTGTTGACCCACCATTCTTTTAATGTCCAGATTACATATTGCTATAATTAAGAAATTATATAAAGGAATGTAGTAGAAATTCAGTAAATAACCTGCTGCCACAAACCATAAAACTAGTATTAGCAGTATAGACTAACAATGATTATGAGTTTGAACATGTTTAAATCAGCAATTTGATGTTATTTCAGGCAAATCAATTGAGCAGCTAACCAAACATAATGACAGACAAAACTATACAGTTTATCTGATAAAACTGAATAACTTACATTAACCAAACTAATAAATAAGTCAACTTCCCCCCACCCTTTCCTTGATCAAGATGCTATAACATATCGTCCTTCCAATCATGAAGATCAGTGAAATGTGGTGAGTTCATATTCAGTAATCAAGTCATGTACATGGCCCATTCCCTTGTTAAAACTTCCAAGTTCAATTTTGAATCCATAAGAATGAGAGGTAGTGGCAACTACAGTTGCTTCAGCAGGAGCTACTGTCAGTATACCGTGCAGACCAGTATTAATAATGGAAAGGCAAGGCAACCAGCAACCATTCTATACGAAGTAGTACAATTTATTTTCATAAGAATTTAGAACAAATTGATTAACACTACAAAACATTTCTAGGCAATACAAGTAGAACAAGAAACACACATTACGCTAAAAACAAGTTATAAATCCTTTTCAATATAAATAATGCGAAGCTAAACTTATAAGGATTCAACAGTGAAAGAAATGTTTCATAAACTCACCAAAGTGGAATAACTACAAGAAAGTGAACAACTTTGAACTTGAATTTTTTTTTTTTTTTTTTTTGTAAAGAATATTTCACAATCCAAAAGTGTGCCACTCAGGGCAAAGGTTAAAAGGGCTGTGGATGCTTATTTTCCAAAGTTTGACATACATAGAAAAAAATCCTAATCAGTGTAATTGTTAACATCAGCCTAATCCCATGGGAACTTGAAAATGCCATAATACTGAACTAATGTTGTTGGAACATCTATATCAGTAGCCAGCATTGACAACCTAATGTATTCCTCTTAGCACATATGAAGGTCAGAAGAGTTAATGATCTAAAAAACACAAAACACTCTCATTGAACACAAACACAATAGTTGTAGCCACAGCAGCAGCTGTCCCCATTTCCCACCTATACCACAGTAGTAGCCATCTGTCATAACAGCAGTCACCTGCTGCAATTTCATATCCACAGCAGCTCCCACCTTCCTATTCAAATACACAACCTCACTACCATGCGCCAACCTCACTGGAGGTGATGTCTTACTCTGTAAGCAACGCACGGATTTGGGTGGGCAATGCGGTTTCAATTCCGCATCAAATCAATTTACATGCTTTTGTAGCAATAGTGATTTTATATGAACCTAATCCAGTGTAAACAACTAGAGAAGTTCTGATTGTGTTCTAATGGTTTGTAATATTGAGGTAATAACTTTAATATTCGAATGGTGAGTTTTAGTCTTTAATTAGAGTGAAATACTTTTTAAGGAATTGGGATGTAAAAAGTAGAAATTGGGGCATTCTATGAGCATTCCGGGCACCCATATTGAAGCCTTGTCATCCAAAATAAAATACAAATTCATCCAATTCAAAAGCTTCACACTTAATCCATGAGCTAACCCCCATTAGCATAAACATGAAGTAACCTAACTACTCTCCAATCTCCATCACTGTAAAACAATTCAGAGCCAAGAATTTCATACAGATCAAGAATAACAAAATAAGAAAAATGAAAAAAAAAAAAAAATGCTCGGGAGTACACCCAAACTACACAACAACAAGAAAACTCCCAAGGAATGGCTTAAAAAAAGTAGAATAAATCAATCTAAGCGAGAATTGAATATCTTTAAGAACATTATTCGTTAACAAAAAGCATAAAAATAGTTCTCACACATAACACCATTCTTTATGCCGTTCAAAGTTGAAAATGTTTCCTTTGGCTTACACAGTTCAATCTAAATCCATAACCTATAATAATGATCCATCACTATACAGAGAATTGGAAAGCAAACCTAGAATGGAGTAAAAGACTTCTTCCCACCTCCACCAGAGGATCTAATCCCAAACTTGGCTTTAATACAACAAAATCTGAAAAAATACGGGACCAATAAAACACAACTTTGAGGGTAAAAAAGAAGAAGATTAATTAAACCCAATATTGTAGAAAGATGTGGACATGGCCAACAGAAAGGATACAACAACTGTTCCCATCATTGATGCCTACATCTCAAGGAGAGCAGATGCACACCTGATAGGCAAGGTAACATTTTTACCGACCACCTACTGGTTCTACTGTTCTACCATTTGATAACCGATGATGTTCACTTTGAAAGGTTGTGACCCTCGATCAGAATTGTAGGATCTTAATAGTCGTTGATCATATTGATCAAGACCCTGATTAGCAAGTCACACACGTGCGCACATAGAGACTAAAGAAAATAATTGTGATTTCATAAAAGCTTAGTCACTAGTAACCCATAAAGAAAATAAATAAGAAATAAAAATGAGAATACATTGCTTTATACAACAGGTTCATCATAAACACACAATAAAGTCAAAACCCATATGGGGTTTTATATACACGAGCTTCTGAATCACCCATAAGTTGACCATCCTGCCCTCTGTCAAATTCTTTTATCTTTTCACAGTTTAATCTCCAAGACAAGGACAAAAGAAATAGAAAGAAACATAAATATGGAAAATAAGAGTTTCAATTCTAGACACAAGGAGCAAAATACTTCACTGTCAAAATTTACTCTACAAAGACATGGATCGAACCTTTTTAGTGCTAATTTCCAGAAGAGAAAGCAACGACCAATCCAGATTGACATGGTCATGGTTTTCAGTGGTGTTGAAATATATGTTTACATTTGAAAGCTAAAAGCAGAAAATAGAACTGACCTTCGTCTTCAGCTAGCTGGACACTGTATCCATGTTTTATATCTGTGTGAAATCAGCAGTTCAAATACAAGATTCAAGTGCCAAGAATAAGCATACATACCAATGAGAAAAGCAAGAACCAAATAAAAGCGTTCAGAGAGAAGCCAATTGAATATGGAAATTAACATGAATAACTTGTTTATGTTTAGATGGCGATAAGAACATGGCATAATAATATTTGATAAGCAGCTTCATGATCCATAACAAGGACTCTGACTTTGGGTAGCAGTTGTGATTAATTCAGGTCATGCCAGAGTTGTATCCTCGATGTGTTGCTACCTTGAAACTTTATAATGGTAAAACAACTAATATCAATTACTTTACTTCACAATATACAAATGGTACTTTATTGCATACAGGGAGTACATTCTTAAATGAATATCTGGACATACAATGTGCATTGCTTTGATCCCTATAAAGCATGGAGAAGAAGATATTGCAGATTTGAGGTCTATTAGCTTGTGAATGCCACGTACAAGGTTATTTTGAAGGTACTTGTTTTGAGGATGAAAATGGTGCTTCAGGATATTATTGGAACATCTCCAATTGCCTTTATTAGGGGGAGGCAAATTCTGAATATGGTGTTAATTGATAATAAGTGTATTGATATTCTAGGTTAAATTTTCATAAATGTAACCGAGTTTTGGATCGCCATGCAGCCCAATGTGTGTATTCTCCAATCCAAACGTGCCACATTGACACTGTTCTGGATCGCGACTCTTTAATTGCTAGTCCATTGTTCAGTAATTTTTTCCAAGTTTTCAAAAAAAAAAAAAAAAACATCCTTAAATATTGTGACTCTGGTTTCAGGTCATGGAATAATTTATAGAAATGTGTGCAACAAGCGGCATTATGTAACGTTTTTTACCATTCATAATCACATAATCAACTCTGTTTTACTTTAAATACAAACAACATTTAATCACTTTCCTAGAGTCACCAAGTTTATGCACTTAAATCTCAAACTGAGGTCAGTCTATTCTGCTCTATAAGGTTTTCGACCTTGCCTGGATCGATGACTGCTACATTATTATTATTTTTTTGATTAAGTACATGAACTGCTACATTCAGAACCTAATTAGCAATCTACTATATTATTCACATTTAAAATCACAGATCAAGGTGTCTATGAAGTTTGTCATCTCGCTCGGTTCAAGTTCAGTTTTGGGGTTCATCATTTTAGAACAAACCTGGTTCATAGGGTTAGGCAGAGTTAATTCATATCTAATGTTTACTAGTTAGTTCATCATTGATTTGAGCATTTTGATCTCAATCTATAAACTAAGTGGAAATCGCCAATCTATAAACTGGAACAATTGAGATCGATTTGATCTCCAATCAAACCAAAGTGGAAATCACCATTTGATCTCAAATCAATCTGATTAAATCGCCATTTGATTAAATCGAATGAGAATATACATAGAGAGAGAGAGATGAAGAAGATGATACCTATTAGAAAGAGTAGAACGATTTCTGCCATTAATACCGAAAACCTTAGAACCCTAGCTGGAGAGGAGAGGAGAAGACACAGACAGTTGAGTGAGTGAGATGATTTCTGCCATTTTATTTAAACCATTTCATTTCCGAATCGAATTGGTAATTTTCCCGCAAAGGCTTTTGGGAATTTTTTACGGAGAAGTGATTTGGTAGGTAGGGAGTAGCGGTGGTTAAGTGAAAAACACTGGTTTTAGTGATGGGAATGTCGACCGTCGCTAAATACCCACGATTTTGTAGTGCACCTTAAAACTCAATGTAAGTTCTATGTGAAACTTTCATTTCGAAAATACAACTAGAAGAAATATGGGTTTCTCTTATTCTCGTCGGCTACACTTACTCTAAAGTAAAGCTCGGTCAATTGGTGGAGAGTGTTCTCAATTACCCAATTTTGCTCAAACCCTTCGAAAGATCTCTTAATAAAAAATAATGATCGATTGGAAATTTCAAGGCTTTTATAATGCTATAAATGTGAAGCTACATATACAGATGGTGCTTCACCCCCAAACAAACCATTTAATATTGGAGAGTTCTTGGTGGAAGCACAGGTAAAAGCATCTGCCACCTAGCAGCAAGAACAAACAGCCCCTCAAGAAAAACAATACCAATCTGAACCTCAACCTCAACCTCCACCTCAGCCTCAAGGTTTGTGATTCTTCCACGACTTGCCCCGAACTCTCACCTTTTTTCCCTTGGTTCTTATCAAAGTTATGTCTATGATTTGTAGCACTTACTGCTCCAGAAGTTGCTTCTTTGGTGCCTTCTTCCAAGAAGGCAGAAAGCGAGTTGTGATACCTCTTAATAAAATCAAGGAAGGGTTTCCATGTCATGTTATTGTAAAAAATTTTTATCGGCCTTGTTTTGTTTTTTCCCTCTTCCTTGCTTAAAACTTAGAATTTTATTATTTTCCCTATTGGTACTACTAACCATTGTCAAAGGAAGGGTGGATTGTTATCTTCAGAGATTCATATTCCTTATGACTATTTTTGCTCAAGTTATATGTATCCATATATATAAACATATAATTTCTCTTTTGTAAGTGGTTTGGATTTTGGAGTGCCAGTGTCCTCTTTTCATGTATATAGTTGTTTGAAAATCCCTTTGAGGCCTATCTGATCCTTTCTGTTCGTAAATTTTTGTTTGGTTGTGAATCTGGTGCTTGATTGCATTTATTCCACATGCAGGCATTGGGCATAGTGATGGATGAGTTTTTGAAGTTAGGTGGAGCTAAATGTGCCAACCCTATGGAGGAAGGAAGAGGTTGGTGTCTTACTGTTTTTCTTTATTTTCTACAATCATGGTTTTGGCACCCCTACGTACTGATACAAATAACATATGATACAATTAACTTAAGCATTATTGTAGAAGATAGAATAATTTATTCACTATATTAGACAAGTTTTTATTTATTTAAAATTTCCTCTTTTTAGATGTTGTTTGCTACTTATAGGCATATATTACATTGAGCTTGCACATCATTGGCAAAAAATGGTGTAAACGGTGATATTTTTCGTTGTAGAAAATAGTACTACAAAATTTTAGGTTTTTAGCAGGGGCCAAAAACCGCCGCAAATACCAAAAACCTATGGTGGCATTGGTCATATGGAGCCCTATAGTGGCGGTCTAAACCGCCGCTAATTGCTTGTATTACCATCGCTATAGATATAAATGAGGTCTATAGTGACTGTTAAAAATCACCGTTAATTGATTGTATTACTGTCGCTATAGATATAAATAAGGCCTATAGTGACGGTAGTGGCTGCCACTAATTAGTTTTTTACTGTAACTATAAATACGATTTGAATGCTTATAGTGGCGGTAATGGCCGCCACTAATAAGATTTTTTTTATTTTTTTATTTCTTTTATTTTAAAATTATTTGTAATTAAATACCTATTTTCATACAACTTGTTAATTAAACACAATTACTTAGTAAGTCAAATTAGTTAAGAGACAAGTATAACAAAATAATAAGTCGATTGAATTAAGAGAATGCTTATAAATCCATGTTTGTCACTCAAAAAATAAAAATTATCTATCATAGTTGTTGTTGTTGTGGGCACTAGTCATTGTCGGACTGATTGTGCTGCTCATCAACCTACAATTCATATACATTAATCAAATTAGTTATATCAATCAATATTTATTTATTAACAAAATATTTTAAAACACAACATATTCAATTATCAGTGAGAATTTACCTTTCTCATTAAGATAATGATCAATCCCTTGAGTCTTTCCACCTCAGCATCTCTCACAATCTGTTATTGCTCCAAAGACACTAGTTTTTCCTTCAACCTATGTACCTTAGCAGAATCGCTAGAGGAATTTTCGGAAGATGATGCAAATAATTTGTTGGGAGTCAGTCCCAGACCGACACCACGAACACGACTATGTCTATCAGGACCCAAGACTTGAGATAATACATCATTTCGACCTGTAATATCCTGAAAGCCTTCTGGTAATAAACTCAAAAATTATTTTATCTTGTCTTGCAAAATATTTAAAAAATTCTTAGTATCTTTAAATTCAGATATTAGCATAATTGGTTAATGCTTGATGAAAATTATTATAAAATTAAACTTACGATCTTCTCTGTTGTAGCCAAATCATTGGGCTTGTGTGTCATGAGAAATAAGATTACTCGACTTGGCTCATTATTCGTTGAACTTTTTAATTTTTATTTACATCACATTAAGACAATGACAATAAGATTAGTTTATAATATAAATAATTGGGCATGGAATTGATAGACAACATAATAAAAATATATATATACCTCATCAGATTGTAACACAACTTGTTTAAGCGTGGGCGGGATATCAAATTTGGCCTGTATCAAATAATCAATTGAAAATTATGGGGTCAAAATTGTTCAATGCTAAACTCATAAATTATCTAATATTATATTATAATTAATTTATACCAATGTTGTTTGCCATGCATTTTTCTTCATTGATTCTAGCATCGCATGCCAATCAAGGATGTCAAGGGGAAACATATGGCCATCGCGGGCCAATATACCCAAGTATCTTTGGAGATTAGACACATGCTTCCCTACAGGCTGTCCATGACTACCTCGCACTATTTCAAACTTTTTTCCTGGCTTTAGATTCTGTAATGAGAGGCATCGAGTACGGTCTCTTTTTCTCTTCGACTTTGTCTTCTTACCAGATGAACTTTGTCTAGGTTCCATCTGCAAATGTTAAGTGCAATAGAAAAATGAATAATTTATCCAGATAATTATGTTTTATTGTCATATTTCGATAAGCATTGGAGGTTTTTATGATAAGCATAATATACAAACAGTGGGTACAAAAAAAAAAATTGGTACGAATAATGATAAGGGAAAGAAATGATGAATCATGCAAACGATATGGTTAAAGATAAGCCCATCCACAAATCAATTCATTTCAACAAGCCCAACCATTGCCTCTTGGCTCAGTTTCTGAAACTGCCTCTGGGATGGTTTGGAAGTATCTGCAAATGGAAAAGCATTACACGACAACATTCACCAATGGAAATAATCAATTGGACACATATCATTACCAATTAACCAACCAACCAATATATTGGGTGATTACACGATTACCACTTCAATGCCAAGTCAATGAAAAGGCTAAGATTATGATGAGGCACTGAAAGCAAGAAGGAGAAAATGTGAAAAAAGTGAAAGCCCTCACATTGTATGCGAAAGAAAGAAAACTATCCTTCGTTATGGTATCAGAATAAAAATGATGTAAATGAATGAAAATTCCCATCTCATAATAAAAATTCCACAATAGATGCTAAGATTTATTCAAATATATGATGCAAGTGTCAAAATATGCAATGACACGCATATCGGACTTGGGAGAGTTGTTAGACAACATTCTTTCCACCGTGCTCCCTCATAATCTGAGACAAATTTCCCACAGTAAAGGAGTTCTGTAAGAAATTGATAATGAATGACTTCCTCCTTCCAATAACCTGGTCGACGTTATTGACTTGTATTAGTTGTTTATGTCACTATTAAATTGTGTAAAGTCAAATCTTTTTAACCTCAAAATGGCAGGTTCCAATTCCTCCTGGTCATGTTTATGCCATTAATGATACCCTCCCTGCTGAGGGTGCTACGGATGATTATGAGACTTGTCTTAAACAGCTAGTTAAGACAAGTGTGGTGGATGTATCAGCTGCTACTGGGTTTCCAAAATTTGATCTCATGTTATTGGGGATAGGTCTAAATGGTCATGTAGCATCTCTTTTCCCAGGGCATCCTTTCATCAATGAGAATCACCGGTGGGTTACATTCAATAAGGGCTCACCGAAACCTCCCCCCAGAGAGAATAACTTTTACCTTCTCGATCATTAATTCAACTGTAAATATTGCACTTGTCGTAGCTGGGACTGGTAAAGCTGATGTACTGCATGGCGTGCTGGGGGAAGAGAAAAGCTCTGATTTGCTTCCTGTTCAAATGGTTTCACTAATTGATGGGGCATTTACTTGGTTTTTGGACAAACAAGCAGCTTCAAAGTTGTAAGACTAAGGACTACCGAGGCAAGGTTAAAATCTCCAAAAACAAGAAGAAAAAAAAGAGGAGGTACAAGGTGAATCATGTAAATTTATTTCACATTTCAATTCTAAAGTAGGTTCTCTTAGAGATCTGACAAGGACCCTGTTCTTTCAATTTGAATCAATTTTGAAGGAATATCATGGATTAAAAGAATGAAAGACAACAACTTCACACAGTTTGCATTGTCACATTATTTTCTTGTAATAAAACACACCCTTAAAGGAAAATGAGGCTATGTGATAGTACTAAGGTATGGCCTGAAATTTCACTGATTTAACTTACAAATACATAGAAACTAAGTAAAAGGACAACCAACCCAATGCACATTAAAAGCTACTTCAAGTTCCAATGCCACGTAGAGAAAATTCCAGCAAAGCCTTGCTTTTCAAGTAGATTCTAAAGAAGTTTAGCTTAATGTCCAAGTGGTCTAGTAAAAGAAATATGTGTAATTACAAGGAATGTAAATCCAAACATTTATAATTGCTTAGAAAGCATGACTTAAACAATTGCAGAAAATGTCATTAAGCAAAAAACATTTCACCAACCTTGATCTCACTCCTTCAGTGTTACTTACATTCATAATCTATAAAAGAAAAAAAATGACAAAAAACAAATATCTACTCTTAATACAATCTATGCAACAAATCCGGTTCTATCAAGAAGAATCCTGCTGTACCATTGCCAGAAGTTAGTGAACAGTAACAGCAAAAGGCTAGTTAAAAGAATAGAGCTGAATAATTCAGACTTGCTTAACACACTCAATATACCAGGGCACAACAATCATTACACCAGATAGAGAATTAACAAACTCACGTGGAAGGCCCACCAAAAGATCCTCTCTCTATGCAGGGAATTCTCAAGTTTTATTGTGCTTAGAAGTTAGATTAACAACATAATGCCCTTTCACTTTCATACCAAATGAGAGAAAGGATCCTCCTCATTAAGGAAGAATATTGAACTACTAGAAATGCAACCATAACCAAAGAGACTACTAGACTTTTGGGGTTGACTAAAAGTAGGTCCCATTATTGGAATCAATTAAGAGGGTGTTCTATTAATAATCAAGTTGAGTCATAGCTTCAAGAAAATCATTAAGAATAGGTAGGTAGGCAGATGTCGAGTAGAATAGTATAGACTTGTGCCCAAAAGGACTTAAGTAAGTAACATGTGGGTGATAGTATATGTGAAATGCTCAAGTGAAAATTGCTATTGTCATCTCTATGAGATGAATGGTATTATCATTATAACCATGTAATGCATTGTCTTTAGATGTGAAACTGAATCCCTATTACCCACTCCTTGAGTGTTTCTAAGAAGTGCAATTCCAAGGTAGTGAGGTTTTTTTTATAGTCATTGCCTATCATAATGCTTTATTCTTAGGTGGATTTAGAGTTGATCAGTTGGCCATAGATAAACACCTATTTATTACTATACGGAAAAATCCAGGTGGTCATCAGTGTATCAAGATTTTCGCCCACTACAATTTCGATTTTTTCAACCCTTTGCATACATCAATGCAAACTGTGTGTGCGTGTGCGTGTGTGTGTGTGTGTGAGAGAGAGAGAGAGAGAGGGAGAGAGTTTATAAGGTTCCTTGCAAAAATCGGCAACTACATCCTCAGAAGAAACCATTGCAATCATCTCTTAAACATTAAACATTAGCCACTTAATCTAACCCCCCAAAATTCTCCATACTTATATTGCCCAAAAGTTCCTCATCCTAGAGTTCTATCCCTTTTTATAGAGGGTTTTGATGTTTGGTGAAATGTCATCTCAATAGGTCATGCCTAAGACAATGAATGTGGTAAGAGATATGTCAAGTCCATGAACTTTGTTTTGGTTGATTAACTAATCATTATCAAGAGTCATAATTTTGATAGACAACTAATGGTGTACCTATAGCCTTACTTGTACAGGAAGCACTATATCATGGCATGTGGTACTTGTCCACAACTAGCAAACACCAATGTATTGTGTTCAACTTAAGAGATCCAATTGTGAGATTTTATGGAAGTTGCTTTTGAATCCATTAGAGGTTCGTTCTATGGTGCAGAAAAAGCTATAGGTACACCATGAGGAAGCTTGCTAAGATGGAATTCTATTGCAACTAGGGAACCAAAATTGCCTCTCAATACTAGGTGGACATGTGGTAAAGAATACACTTGACATAACTGTTCTAGAAAATAACTGAAAACTATAACCCAATCAAGTAAGAAGCCACTAGTTTTAACTATCACAAGTTAATATCTTATGCCTCATGTAAGAAGCAAGGAAATATGGACATCTTAAGTATGTGCATGCTTTAAAACTCATGTAACATTTCATATAACTGGAAATAATTAGTTTTTGTAGCAAAGAAGATTTCCTTTCATATATCCAATGAGACAGTACAATGAGATGGATAAATTTTTTGACTATTTTTTTCAAAACTACACCATGATTGACACTTTGTCCTTGTGCTGACAGCTGCCACCTAGTGTAATAGTTATAAAGATAAGAGTCCATAATCCAAAAGTGTGCCACTCAAGGCAAAGGCTAAAAGGGTTGTGGATGCTTATTTCCCAAAGTCTGACATACATAGAAAAAAATCCTAATCAGTGTAATTGTTAACATCAGCCTAATCCCATGGGAACTATGCCATAATGCTGAACTTATGTTGCTGGAACATCTATATTAGTGGCCAGCATTGACAGCCTAATGTATTCCTCCTTAGCACATATGAAGATCAAAAGAGTTCTAATGATCTAAAAAACACAGAACACTCTCATTGAACACAAACACAATAGTTGTAGCCACAACAACAACTGTCCTCATTTCCCACCTATACCACAGTAGCAGCCATGTGTCACAACAATAGTCATATGCTGCCATTTCTTTAAAATTGGATATCGTTTCTCTTATCTAAGTTTTATGCATGATAAAGCAATGATAAAGTAGCTTTAATCAAATAACTCTAATTCTAAATAATGTGATTTTCTTTTTCAAATATCCACTCAACCACTCACTCGATCCAGAGAAATGTCCCAAATCACTATATATGATAGTTTCCTTTCTTTGGATAACTAAACTTGGATAGTTTCCCTTCTCTAGTTGAAAAAATTATTCTTGGGACATACCAACCTCTCTTTGTTAGTTGTTATCATCCCAAAGAATACCCATCAGAAAATTCGGTACTTAGAGTAAACTATGGCCACATTAGCAAACTAAGCATCTTGTATACTATTACATCGATGAGTAGCTCAACCCTTACTTTAGTTATAGCACTCCTACCACAAATATCTAATGACCCCAACTTACTCTATAAATGGTTAGGTCCCAACCTTTGATCATAAGGCAGCATCTTCTTTTTCAGTATGGTTTGATTGAACCTGCACCTGGAGAACTAGTTAAACAAAACACTGTCTAATACACATTAATGCTTGAATTATAACCATATACTTGCTTGGGTAATGGAAAAACATCTAAGCCACTAACACCTCAACATAACTCCAAATCTATGCCATGAAGTCTCCTTAAACTATGATCCTCTATTTTGATACATAAATGCATAACCTCTTATGTCTTCAATGAGAATGCTAGTAGCCTAGGTTTACAACTGAACAATGAAATTTACAAAATAACTCATTTTTAGGTTAGGTCCCAACCTTTGAACATTATAAATTAATTAAAACATGCAAGAAAAACCTATAGATTCCACTATACAAAATTAATGAAAACTCCAGAACTCCATACACATTTATAAGTCATTTCAGATCACTGAATTCAGATTCAGAACAACAAACATCAAAGTTAAATCAAACGAGACAAAAGAGGAGAAAACAAATTACAGAACTTCAAATCTAAATCAAATCGTGGTAATCTTACTTGAGAGCTCGAAAATTGTCTTGAAGCTTTCAACCATTACAACAAAGAACATACCTTGTTCTACGATTTGAATTCTCAAAAACTCAAAGAGCTATGAAATCTGCGATTTCCATTCTCAAAACTTCAAAGAATGTGAAGAGGAGATGAGAAGAACTTGATACAGAGAGAGAGCGAGAGAGAGATACCTGTTAGAAGGGAAGATTTCCTCCATTACCATCGAAACCCTAGATGTAGAGGAGATGAGACGAACTTGATGCATAGAGAGAGAGAGAGAGAGTTTTACAAAACTTCGATGATACATGGAGAGAAGTTTTTCGCTAAATTTCGTTAGTTTTCGCGTACGCAGGTAAGTTTAATTTCTGTTTTGTGGCGCCTATTTTGGCCGCCCCTAAATATCTGTTGCTAAAACCAAGCATTTTTGTTATTTTTGTAGGTTTTCTCACATCTTAATATAGTATTTTGTTCTTATCACAACAAAACTGGGTCCTTCTGTTCATCGCCGCAAAATTAATATTATTTTTCCCCTATTTTCTTTGGATGCAGATGTTGCAGCTACAATTATATGCACTTCTTCTGCATATCAAATAGATGACGTGCTTTTTGGGAAGGAGGGTTTTCTAAAAGGTATTTCTAGTAAGTACCTCGACAAATTATATTAGTTGATTTGGAGTAATATGAATGTTTCTTCGGCTTCATATGTATTCAAAATAAATTTATCTATGGTTATATAGGGTTTCAAAATGAATCTATTGTCATCCTCCGCTCAATATTATCACCAATTCATATAAAAAAGCTAGAGAAACATCTCACATGTAATTCAAGTTTCCTCTCCTAATTTTCTTGAAAGTTTCTTGATTTTTTTCTAGCACTATCCATTTTGATTTTTTAAAACCAACTCATATTCTACTTATAAAAGGGAAAAAAAACACACACACACACTCATATTCACATTGCACTAGAAGAGGGCAACTAGTGGTGAGGGATTGGGTCTAATTGGGAAACTGAATCCCAATCCAAGACTCAAATTTCCTTAAATTCACATTGCTCTATTTTTTTCTTAGGAAGTAATGGAGGTAGTGGTTGTCGATGTCGGATGAAGACTTCTTAAAGTAGGATTTGCAGTTCCTGGTCAAGTTCCAACTATGTTAATATAAATTCATATATATATTTTTTCTCTGTCATGTCATTAGAAATTGCTATACTCATTTCATCTTATGAATGCATGAACAACCCACTTAACAACTTCAAATGCAGTAAAGGTAGAAAGGATAGATCAGAAGAGATGATATTCATGTACAAATTATTAGGTTTTAAAATAATATCAATCAATGTTTGAATTACTTATTTTGTTTATAATTCATAGAGTTGCCTCTTTTTTTATAGAGAAAATATTTGTAAATGCGTACTTTGTTTTTGGATTTCGTAGATGCATGTTTGGTAGATTGTAGTTTATGTTTAGTGAAATATTCATTTACAGGTTGTGGTAACTTTTTATAAACATGTGATAAGTGAAATTTGAGGTGCCAATAGCAGCTTTTTTTTTTTATATAATTGCAAAATTTATTTTGGAATGAATATTTTATTAAATTTTTACTACAACATTAGAGGCAGTTTTGAATTACCTCTAATGTTGTTTTTTTTTTAAACTAAATTTGTTATTAGGGGCGGTTTTCAAACTGCTTCTAAAATATAAAAACCGCCCTTATCACCCATGCATAGTAACATGATAAAAAAAATTTATCCAAAAATTTTCTAAAATAAAAATAAAATTCCATGACTCTCACCCCAACCACCATCATTCCTTCCTTCATCCATATGTCACTTTGAACCTTTCATTGTTTAGAGTCATCCCACAATGACCCTAGATTGAATCATAGAAAGTGATACTCCAAAATAACATACCCAAAATAAATCCAAATAATGCCAAGAGAAGAAATACAACCCAAAAATCTAAAATAAACTAGATAAAAAATGGTTTAACAATCATTATTTTATATCATTACCCTCTTGAAATCCTGCATTATTTAGGGTCATTCTGAGTTACCCAAGATTGAACCATAAAAAATGTACCAAAACAAAATATTCACCATTCAAACAAGTAATCAATAATTGAACCAAAAAGAATGATAAAAAATAAAAATAAACAAAGAAACAAACAACTAAAAATAAAATAAAAAACTAGGTTGTTCTGACAATGCTTCCCATACTTGGGACTTTTCAAGTTTGATCCTCAATATCCCCAGTGGAGTCGCCACTGAAAGCGTCCTCAATCCGTGAGGTGTGCAGATCCGCTTTTGATTTTCGAGGTTTGGGAGTCGCCACTTAGTTATTACGGTCTAGGAACTGAACATTGACTCAAGATGGATAAAAATAACTAATCTACAAAAATAAACTAAGCCCGAGGATCATGTTACGGGGTTGGAAGGTGTTAGGCACCAACCCCGCCCGGGAAACGTCGGTCTCTACTATTTTTCAAGAAAATTATATTGCTAAAAAAACCTAAAATAAAATAAATAGAAAAAATAAAAGGAAAATATACATATACGATCGCAATAATTTGTTCCCTCAGAACTGATAGAATGGTTCTTCGTAAGATACTCATTTTTTTTTTCTGTTACTGGATCCGCTCCAGATCTCCAAGACGAAGTACCTCCTTCTTAGATCTAAGTATTTCCTAAATTTATTGATGGATTTCTCGATATTTTGTGGAGAGTTTCTGGAAGTTTGTGAACAAAAACTAGGGTTTGGATGATAGGTAAGGGGTTAGGGCTTCAAAATCAGGGTTTTGGGAAGGCTAAGGAGGCTTTTTGACCTACTTTTTCTAGGATTTTCTTTAACCTGCGAAATTAAGTTGTGGAGGCTCCTATTTATAGATTTTTTTGAAAAAATTAGGGTTTGAATAGGTCTCCTTCTAGATAAGAGAAATTAAAATTTTAACTTTAATCTTATGAGATTGACTTAGTCTTTTTAGATTAGGGTTTTGACTTAAGTCTTATGAGATTGACTTGGTTGTTTTAATTAGGGTTTTGACTTAAGTCTTATGAGATTGACTCGGTCTTTTTAGATTAGGGTTTTAATTAGGATTTTGACTTAAGTCTTATGAGATTGACTTGGTTTAGATTTTTAAATTAATTTTATTAAGGTTTTACGTTATATTAATTAATATTTTATTTATTAATTTTGAAATTAAAATTTTTTAAAATTAGAAAATTATCATTTTGCCCCCGAAGAGAACTTTTGCGTTTCAAATCGGTTTTCGATATTCCGGGATGTTTTGGAATCGATTTTTCGTAAGGAATTCAATGGGATTATTGGTTTGTGTCACTTATGAAATTTTTTTGCATGAAATGATTGACAACACGTATTAGAGGCATTTTCGTAAATTTGTCGAATTTGGTGAAAATTGGCGAAATGGTTTATTTGATTTCATTTTCTTATTTTATGTGTTCGAATGGATTTTCTTAAGCGTAATGTGGGCTCTAGGGATGTTTTGATGTTAGGGGTATTTTGATAATTTGATCATTTTTTAGTGATTTTTATCGTAAAGCTTCTTTTTATTTGCAAAATGATGATTTCAATGTTTTTGGAGTTATATTTTCCTAACTTAGCGTAGTTTCTACATTTTTTTTTAATTTGAGATACATCATCAAAATTTTTGAAACATATCTAGTAACAAATAAGGCATTGGAATAATTATCCATCATTGAGAATCGTCGCGATCACGAATTGATTAATTGGGCGAGTGCAAAAATGGGGTGTCTACACAACTAACAAGTAAAAATTTGTTACAGTAAGGTATTTTTTTATATCAAAATATAATAGCAAAGTCTGCCATGTAAGTAACCCTTTTTTTATATAAAAGATGTGGGTCTTTATTTCATCTTATAGACGTGGGCCCCATCTCAAGTTTGCTGCAAATAAAGAATCATTACACACCTCACAACCTTCTCCCTTTTTTTCCCTTTCCTTCTTGCCATTGCCAATGCACCAGCACTCTCTTCCTTGTTACCGAAGTAGCCACAAGACCTTAGACTTCTTTCCTATCTCATTTAAATCACTTTCATACTCACCATAGAATATGAATAAATTATAGGAAAAAGCTTAAGCGAATCACAAACAGAAAGTGAATTTTTTCGAACCAGCAAAATATGTAAAATAAAAAGTGATATTGTGCCATCGCCAACGAAAACTCCAGCACCATATGGAGATGGATTTGTTTGCAAAATCAATGGATGCACATCACCAATGACAGAGAGGAATTGTGGAGGTGGATGAGAAATGAACCCAAAGCATACATGTACCCTCCCTTCAATTTTAATTTCATCTTCTGATCGGGCCAGACCTGATCTCCAGATCCCACCCAAAATTACATGGTGTTAGTGAACCAGGCCTCATCATAGCTAATAGATAAAGAATTTCCATGCTAACTCCATATATAACTTAATCTTCTTTTTTGTCTCTTCCGTCTCAACAGCCAAAATTTGATCCATTTTCCCAAAAATGTATCACTTTGCTAATTTATTTGTAAAATCCCGAGTTTTCAATTCGTATCTTGATGAAAAATAAATAGTGGAATTTTAAGAAAATCTTGAAGGTGGGACTTAGGGGTAAAACTTTAGGATTTTTTGATCATTTTTGATAGAATCTGACCTCAGCATTGGATTCAAAATGATCGAAAAACATACTTTAGCCTATAAGCACGCTCAAATGCGAGTCCGAATATAAAAGTTGTAAAATCTTCGATTACCCAGTCGGACCAGGTTAAAATAGTAAATTTTTGCTAGAGCAAGAATTATTAAGATTCAATTACACCGTTGAGTTTGTATCAAAAAATTATTGAACATGGACTATTTATTTGTCATTTTTGGAGACTAGAAAGTCGAATTATCGTCAAAAATGAAAATGACATCAATTTTAGGGGTCACCTCAGGCCAAAAATGTAAATTTTTGTTAGAGATAGAATTTGTAGAAATTGACTACACCATTAGATCCGGAAAGAAAAATTAGGCGAAATAGAGTATTCATTTGTCAGTTTTAGAGTCTGAAAGATCAAGTTATCGTCGATCAAAATAATTGACAAAATACCGATTTCATCCCAAATTTTATTAAATAAAATTTTTAATTTTTTTTATCTTCGTCTTCTCCAACCTATCCAACAACCAACCCAAAAAAAAATTCATTTTTTTCTTTGAATTTCAACTTCAGATTTCTTACAAACGACTCATCGTTGACTTTTGACGTAAAAGGGAGAAACGTCCACAACCTCGACATCTACAAAACCCACCCAAATTCCTTTCGTTTTCTTTTCTTTTTCATCCCGTATCGTCAAAAAATAGTCGTATATATATACGGGGGCTTTGTAACTTTGATCTTGGATTTCATCCATTTCGGGGTCAAACCATCCTCCGCCGTAGAAGGGAGAAATAATGACGACATCGAGATCTTTGAAACCACCAGGCCGATTTTGAAAATCAACCTTCTCGAAGTATGAGTCGCCTCGATTTTCATATTGTTCGTCTCGATTTCTGCGTACGCCCTTCGATTCTATCGCTTAGAGACTGTAAGGAACTCTCAATTTCTATTAGTAATCGTAGATTGTGAAAAATTGCATTTAGGATTTTATTAAAAATTTGTGGTGAGTTTCCAAAAATATAGAATTTAATCGGTTACTTCAAATTCATACTAGAATTTGGATATTTGATATGTTTAACTATATTTTATAAGAAATTATACGTGGGTAGGATACTTCAACAGGTTATTTCCATCTCTTGGGTCCTATGCATTGTTCGGACCTCGTTTTGATATAAATTTTGTATTTTTTTCAATATTATTGATAAAAATGAATTTCATAGTTGAAAAATATGATTTAATATTCATTGAACTCATATAAAGTTGATGAATATCAGAAAATGGATATTTTATTTGAGAGATTGAAAACTGTAAAATTAAAAAAAAAGGAAAAAATGGTATGAAAACGGTAAAATGTCAGAATCACACCCGAGGGTTGATGTTTGCATTTTACAATGTTGTGTTGTGTGTAGGTTGGTGAACAGGTATCTAGGGATAATATTACTGGTTACATGTTTATTTACTTTCTGTTAGCACGAGGCACTGTTTACGTTTCCGTTCTATTATTTATTTTAGACCGTTTAGCCACAGTTGCATGGTAGGAAACTGGATATCTATTTTCAATCTTGTATTGTTAATTTCTCTTTTGTTTTCCAATGAAAATAATATATATGTAGCTATTTTGTGAGCTGTTAAAGAGTCTGTGAATGCCTGAAGGGATAGTATGTCATATCATCCGGAGTAGTGTACTATCTTAGGATGTTCGGTAGAGACCACCAAGCTCATACGTGATATGGGACGCGTATGAGAATGGAGTCATAACTGGAATTCGAGTTTATTCCTCTCTATCTTTACTAGTTTACTTGTACAGTTAAGGTGGTCGTATACGAATGGTTTGTATATTTGGGAATCACATGCATGCCTGATAGGCATAGACGAAGATGATTAATCAATGATCACTAACAATCTATAGTAGTCGAACGTTCTGACACATCGAAAAGAGACCCATTGCTTACAGTCACGTCAAACGACCAGCCTGAGCCAGATAAATGATCAACCAAGTGTGGAAAGTACAACGATCGGTCACAAAATTAGGAACTAAAAGCCAAAGAAGAATTGTTACATCATGTCCTGACTGGAAGCGATCCAGTCGTGAATCCTAACTCTCTAATTCTAATACTCCCTCATTGTGTATTATGTTTATGTTACCTTATTTTGATATATAAAATGAAATGCATGTTTAATGTTTTCATTTGATCAATTAGATCTGTATAAAAAAAATGTTATAGTGAGTACTACTGATCGATGTAATGTGAGTTTTAAAATGTTTAGTTACTCATCCCTGGCTATATGTACCAGTGAATCGTAGTTTCTTCTGTAAAATTTTATATATTTTAAAATGATTTAGTATGTTTATTCGTTCATGTAAGGAGAGGTTATTGGTAGAAATTATTTGCTTCCTTACTGGGTAACCATTATTACTCACCATTTCCTTATCTATTTTTTTAGTTTCAGATCCGAAGCTTAGCGAGACAGGTGCAGAACATGAGTGAGAATCATCTGATGGGTCTGATAGACAGTTAGAGTTCGTCACTTGGTGAGTATTGCGTTTATACCCCCTGGTGGTATCGATTTGTCCAAAAGTATTATAGATTTTATTTTGACCGTTAGGACTTTTGTTAGAGTGAGAAATTTTTTTATAATCCCGTGTATAAATTTCTTCTTCTGTACTCTGATCTATTGTCCGTTATTAGATGTATATAGGCTTCTGCTAGTATTATATTTTGTATGTATATATGCAGGATTGTATGTCATTTATCAGATGCAGGTTGAACGTCTTGGAATGCTAACATAAACAAAGGAGACCAAGCCGAAATTTCGAGGTGCCACCTAGTACCTCGAAATCTAACATGGGGATTTGTGTTAGCATTTGGCTTGGTGCCATATTCTTGAAGACGAATCTGTCGAGAAAGAATCGAATGGAGGGGAAGAACAACGAAATCTTTGTACTCTAGGTAAGATTCTGAGACTAATCGATAGGTCCCATAAAATCAATCAAACCCATGTTCTAATTTTTTGAAAAATCTTTAGAAACATTCAACAGAAACTCATAAATGCTAGAGACTGATCTCTCTCTCTCTCTCTTTCTAATTGCTAAGGAACATATTGAAACTCAAATGCAATTCTTTGAAGAAGAATCTTTAAGTCAGAATTAAGAACAACAAGTAGCAAATTTTTTTTAAAAAAAATTCTTTTCTTTGATGTCCCTTCATCACACATAGATGGGAATAATTTTTTTTTTATTATCAACACACCATGTATAGTAACACCGGTTAAAAAATTTATGTTTTATTTTTTTAAAACAAAAATTCGTGGCTCTTTATCCCAACCACCATCATTCCATCTTTATTTCATTAACTTTTTTGAAACCTTGAATTATTTAGGATCATCAAAAGTGACCCTCGATTGGATCATAGAACAAGAAAAATATTTTAAAAAAAAGTAAAATACTCAAAAATCAAACAAATTATCCACAATCAAGCCAAAATAAATATTAAAATAAAAAAATAGGTAAATTTGGCAATGCACCAATATTTGAGAATTTTCAAGTTTGATCCTCAAAATTTTCTCTACTGGAGTCGCCATTGAAAACCCCCTCGATCCGCAGATGCAGATTCGTTTTTTTTTATTTTGGGAATCACCACCTAGTTTCAGGATCTAGGAACGGGTCTGGGGATCACATTACAGGATTGGAAGGTGTTAGGCACTAATCTCGCCTAACAAACGTCGGTCTGTACTTTTCCCAAAAATTACATTGCAAAAATAATTTTAAAAAATTAAACTAAAAATATACATTTTTTACCTGGGTGATTGTGATGGTCGATTCCTTCAGAATTGGCGGAGAGTGTTCCTTGTATGAGTCTTCCTATTTTTGTTTTGGTCACTAGATCCGCTTTCGATTTTCAAGATAAGATATTTTCCTCCTAGATCTGAATATTTTCTGACTCTTCTAGGTGTTCTGAGGGTTTATGTGTGTTTTTCAAGTAAAATAGGATTTGGGTGTTAAGTATAGACTTGGAGCTTCAAATTTTAGATTTTGGGAAGGTTTGGGAGAGTTTTTGGCCTCTCTTTCCTATAATTTTTCTTAACCTGTGAATTTAGGTTGTGGAGGCTCCTTTTTATAAAGTTTTTTGGGAGTTTTTTAGTTTGACTAGGTCTCTTTAAATTGTTTAATTAAGGTTTTAATTCTTACGTACAATGAAGATTTTTAAGTTTTTAGAGAACACCCTAATGGAGGGCTCTAAGGATGTAATATAATTCTTTATTATATTTTAATTCTTTAGGACTCCCGATGGATGGTTCTTTTAATAAATATTATTTTGGCCCTACTTAAATGGGCCACCACTGAAAATTTGGCCTGTTGGTTTAATTAATTATTTTTATTTATTAAAATTTTTTAATTTAATTTATTAATATTTCACTTTATGTTAATTAATATTTTAATTATTAGTTTTTAATTTTTTATATTTAAGGATTGAAAAATTACTATTTTACCCTCAAAGAGGGCTTTTGCGTTGAGAGGTTGATTTTTGACATTTTGAGATGTTTTGAAATTAGCTTTTCGAAAAAAATTAAATGAGAATATCAATTTGTGTCACTTATGGGTTTTTGACATGAAATGATTGTGGATCCTATAAGGGCATTTTCGTAATTTTATCAAATATTGTGAAAATTTGTGAAATAATTTATTTGATCTTAATTTGTTGTTTTATGTGTTCAAAAGAATTTTCCTAAGTGTAATGTTGGCTCTAAGGATGTTCTAATGTCGTGATTTTTCTCGTAAAGTTGATTTTTGTCTGAAAATGATGATTTCTATATTTTGGGTCATATTTTCCTAGCGTAGTGTGGTTTCCAATGTTTTATTTACTTGAAATATCATGTATGGACTTTGGAAATACATCTAGTAACAAATAAAAAAACATTAGAATATTTATTCATCATTGAGAATCGTCGCAATCGGATTGATGAGTTGATTGATAAGGTAAGTACGAAAATGGGGTGTCTACATTAAGGTATCGACTTTTGATTATTGATCTGGAAGTCCTTGCAAATTTTGTTTAGGGGTTGTAAGTGGAGAATGGAGGGGGTTTTATAGACGTTGAGGAGTTAATTTAGGGGTAATATGGGGTGAAATAGAGAGAAATGGTAGAATGATGTGGGGTTTAAGAGAAAGGTGGGGGTAAATTAGAGGGGATTGAAGGGTATTTGTGTAAGAAGGTTAAATGGGTTATTTTACAATCCAAATGGGTTGGATCTTTCTACCCATTTGGGTTGAGTGTTAGGTGAAGGATAATAAATAGGGAGGATGAGGTATAAGAGGGTGATGGATGGGTTGAGTGTTTGGGGAGTAGTATTTGGATTTGAGAAAATGGGGTTGAGAGGGTGGTTGATGATATTTTGGGAGGGTGAAAGAGATGATGCCATGTGGACAAATTGGTGGAAATGAAGGGTTAAGATGAGTTGATGGGAGAGGATGAGTGTTTGATTTGAGAGTAGAGGTGTAGGTTTAGGTTGTAGATGTGGATTTTGTAGGGAATGATGATGGTAGATTAGGGGGAGGTATGGGTTAGGGGTGTGGGTATATTAGAATTTTTTAGAGAAAAGGTGATGGGTTGATGTGGGTAGATTAGGGGGAAGTATGGGTTAGGGGTGTAGGTAAATGATGTTTAGAGAAAGGGTGATGGGATAGGTTGGGGATGAGGCAAGTGAGTTGGGGTGGTGACATGTGTCCCACCTTGAGGATTGTGGTAATTGGTAGTGATGTTGGATTGGGTTGAGTTGGGTTTGGGTAATAAGTTGGGCTTTGGGCTTTGCTAGTGGATTGGAGTAAGGAATTGTTGGGTTTTAGGTGATGGGCTTAGGTTGGGTTGGGTTTATGTTGGGTTGAGTTTAGAAGTATAGGAATATGGTTTTGGGTCCATGGGCCACGTGAGTAGGTTTGGGCCATTTATTGAAAGGGAAATAAGATTTTTGGAGGTAGGGCTTTGAGGGCCCGATACAATTTTGTTATATTTGTGGGCATTTTTATGTCGAGGGCCCGCTCAAATTTGGGTGTCTACAACTGAGACAACACAATTTGTCTGGCATAGACGTCATTTTCAAAGCTTTGTAACAAACAACACAAAGTTCAAAAGATTGCATACCTGAAATCTATCATAGATGTTAGACGGTTGCTCTGTAAGCTAATCTTCTTGATGCATTTCAGCCCATACAAGTTTATATTTCATATACGATTCTATTCCAGCCATAGCTCTTGTAAATTTGTTAGTGTTTGAAGATTCTCCATAACCTGAAATCGAAAAACAGTATTTGAAGGCGCTAAATGGTCATTTAACTTAACAACACACACAAGGACCCCCCTCCCCCCGACAATAAATAGAAACTATAGTCTTACATGCATGACAACTATGGTGCAGCCCGATGCACATATTATCATAATATATTAAGCTTAAAAACTCTTACATCATTCAAACCAAATTTATATTTGAATCCTTAATTAACAAATCAAGAAAAGTAACTCTAATCTGTCTCCCCACACCCATACCTCAAATCTTGAAAGAGTATACTTCTGTGAAAGATATGATGCTTGACATCCTTAAACTCTCCAATATAACCTGAAATGGGAAACTATTGAACCTCAAAAGCTAATCGTATTAGATTCATAATTAAGTAAAATTTGACTT
Organism: Akebia trifoliata; assembly: GCF_017979445.1. NCBI lineage: Eukaryota > Viridiplantae > Streptophyta > Magnoliopsida > Ranunculales > Lardizabalaceae > Akebia > Akebia trifoliata. The sequence continues at coordinate 17,509,376 of NC_141386.1, forward strand.
TCTTCAAATGTCAGATCATAGTGACAACCCTGCAAATGAAATATGAATCATTTGGCTAACTTCCACATACTGAAGAGTAGATGTATCTAATTAGTATAATATAAACATATTACATAAACTTTTATAAGCCTTCGTTTCAAGTAGACATATTGACTTGGTAACACAAACTATTCATAAGCCGAGGTCTCCATGAATGCAAGAAATTATCAAGCTTAAACTTTCAACAAAGGAAAAAAGATACGAATATAAGAAACATAAATATAATTAGATCAACATTAACATGTATTGGAAGCTTACATGTGATTTTACTTGACAGAGTTGAACTTCAAAAATTAACACTCCTATCAAATTTTAGAAATTATACTTGATAAAGTTGAACTTCTAAAATCCAAAATCTTCAGAATTACAGCTCTGTTAACTAATGAGACTATCGTTGTTCTTCTCACCAGAGTTAATAATAATTTTACTTTTACCTTACTTGTGGGGCAAGTAGGGGATCGAACCCAAGAGAAAGGAGGAATAGAGTTAAGCTGAGAAGATAAAATTCAAATTAACTAAAAGGAATTAAAACTATTTTTCTTTGTATTTTTGAACTTATAAGAAAATGTAAAATTGCTAGAAAATAAACTACAGTAATGAAATTAATAGCAAGTAAACTTATGCAATTAAAACACCATTGGAGGTGGATCTACCTAGAACATGTTGATGAGCAATTCCTAGTTTCTAACCTTTTTATAACTCAATCATAAGGGCTTGGTGTTAGCTCATTAGATCGGAAAGTTTTGCAAATGAAATGAAATAAGGGAACATAAGCAAAGTAGAATTCTTTGAAAACTTCCTACTACCAATTATCTAGTTTAAGCATACTTTATCTTGATCTAATCTAAGCATAAAGTATTTATATTAAGAATAAAAGGTGCAAGAAACTTAAAGAGAACTCATAAGCATTTTAAATAAAAGAAATGCATGAAATTAGAAATAATACAAGAACTTGCTCTAGACTTTTCCACTCTCCAATGGAGGGGAACTTAACCTAATGTCATTGCAAGAGAGGAAAGATAAGAGATGAAATAAATTTTCTTCATTTCATGGATAAACTTACAACTTCTTCTTCTTCTACTTCTTACAAGACTATTTAGCCAAAAGAAAATAACTAGAAAATGAAAATACAAAAAATAAGAGAATAGGCTAAGAGCCTTAGATTAAAGGAGTCTTGGATAAGAGAACCAAGATGGGACCCTTTCTCTAGAGTTTGAGGCTCTATTTATAGAGAAAAATATTTGTAGAAGAGTTTAAAAGTAGCCTCCATTTTTATTTGCACAAAAAGACAAAAGAGGAGAATATGAGTTAAGGATTAGAGCATTCCAAAGTGGGCCCAAATACTTTTGCTTTGAGATTTTGATTCCAAATTGTTGATTTTCTGCACAAGAAACACACATAATTAGATTTATCTAGTAAATAAATTTATTTATATATATTTAAGCCTATTAACATGCAACATGGTGTTTTGAGGCTTATCATGATTATTACCTTAATCTGAAAAAATAGGTACAAAAATGAAGATAAATATTTGAAAAATGTGTGTATAATTGAGTGTTTGGAGATACTCATCACACCCCCAAACTTACCTTTTTCTAGTCCCTAAAAAATAAAACTGCCACTTTCGCAGGCTCTTCGACTGCATTTAGAGAATGCAGCAAGCCCTTGAAGCACTAGGTTATTCCTAATGGACGAGTTTGACTCGTGAGGATTTGTAGAAAATATACCCACAAAATTTGAAAATAACTTTGAAGTAAAAATAGTCAAAATCAAAACTTATATTGAAAAGCACAAGTTATTTTTTTTTTTTTTTTGGTTTTATCAATCAATTGGAAGTATTGCTTGGTATAGAGTCCCAACCCTTAGTTCTCTACGATAAAACTTAGACTTAAATTGACCTTTGAGCGATAGTGGTTCTAACTCATAAATTTAAGAGATTTGATTTCCTAGAATGATTTCAACCTTCTAACTACTCAAGAGTAGCTGGAGTAACTTAGGGTTTAATTCTAAACTTAGCATCCTGTCTGAGGTAGTGAGAAGTATGGATATTCACTTTAATACCTCTAAGGGGCTTTATCTGTGATATTCCAGTATACTCACATTTTTACATTTGATGGCTTTCACCCTACTAAAACTTTACATAAACTTTTGGATCTTTGAATATATATATATATATATATATATAATATATATATATATAAATTTTTTTTGGAAGGTCTTTTTTTTTCTATTACTTCTTTACTCTTTTTCTAAGAAAAGTAGGCAGCCCTTTTCAATGTACCTAGTCTAATTCAATGGTTGCTATATAAGGTGTATACAACCCAGTTCTGTTTTTCTTCTAATCAGCCAACCATTGAATAAGGAAGTCAAAGTTCATCAAACCCAGTTTTTCCTTAAACTCTAGGTAGAAAGAAGGTAACAAGCTCTCTTAATACAATCTAGACTCTTGGTAACCTTATTAGAAGTGACTATAAACCAAAAGATAACTTTGCTCTAACTTTTACCTAAGAGAAACACAAATGGGGACTCCAGATCATAACTTCCAATGAAAGACTGATTAAATATTTTTGACCAAGTGCTTAAAGATACAAGCTACGATTTTGAGCAAAATACAACAAAGTCACCAACTAATTTTTTTTTTTTTTGAAATAAAAGAAGAAAATAATAAGTGAAAATCCGACCCATACACCCCCAAACTTAAACATTATATTGTCCTCAATATTTCAACATATACATGTAAAGGTAAAATTAAAATTGACAAAATGAAATGAAGTGGGTTAGATAGCACCTAAAAAAGACCTTACAATCCTGTTTATATTTAACACAATGTCCTCTGAAATGTGTGGGTTACCTCCTAGAAGCGCTAAGTTTAACGTCTTTAGCCAGACGAAAACAAAGTTAATTTTGATAGACGGGATCATCGAGGAGAAGAACTTCCTCATGCGGAACATACTCGAGAAAAGGTTTGAGACGTTGGCCATTCACTTTGAAAGTGGATCCATCCTTAGGATTAAGGACTTCAACAGCACCATGGGGGTAGATAGTTTGGATAATATATGAGCCAGTCTATCGAGACTTAAGTTTTCCTAGAAAAAGGTGAAATCTGTTTTCATACAACAAAACTCTTTGATTAGGAATGAAATTCCTCCTAAAATTGTACTTATCGTGAAAGAATTTGGTACATTCTTTGTACATTTTGACATAATCATACGAGTCATTTCTAATCTCTTCTAACTCATCTAGTTGTAACTTTCGTTTCTCACCGACTTTATCAAAATCAAAGTTGAGGCGCTTGATCGCCCAATATGCACGATGCTCGAGTTCTACAGGGAGATGACAGGCCTTACCAAAAATTAACCGGTAAGGAGACATCCCTATGGGTGTCTTGAATGCAGCCCTATAAGCCCAGAATGAATCACTCAATCTCAAAGACCAATCTTTCCTTGAGAGATTGACTGTTTTTTCTAAGATAGTATTTATTTTCCTGTTAGAAATCTCCACTTGCCCACTTGTTTGTGGGTGGTAAGGTGTGAAAACTTTATGCGTTATGAGGTATTTCTTCATCAATGCAGCAAAGATCATATTGTAAAAATACGAGCCACCATCACTTATGATAGCTCGCGGAGTACCGAATCTTGAAAAAATCATCTCCTTGATGAATTTTATCACAACCTTGTGATCATTAGTTCTACATGCCATAGCTTCGACCCATTTTGACACATAATCAACGGCAACTAGGATATATTGGTAACCCTGGGAGATAGGAAATGGTCCCATGAAGTCTATACCCCACACGTCAAAAATTTTGATGATCAGGATAGGATTTTGAGGTATTTCATTTCTTTTCAAGATTTTTCCTAATCTCTGACATCTATCACAAGATTTGATAAACTTATGGGCATCACGAAAAATATTAGGTCAGAAAAAACCGCATTGTAAGATTTTCATAGTGGTCTTATTACCACTGAAGTGCCCTCCGCAGGCATGATTATGGCAAAACTCTAGGATATTGACTTGCTCACAGGTTGGAATACAACGTCTAATGATTTGATCGGGACAATACTTAAATAAGTATGGCTCATACCAGAAATACCATTTTATTTTTGACAGAAGATAGAGTTTCTCTTGACTAGTCATTTTGACTGGGAATTGACCTGTAACTAGGTAGTTGACAATGTCCACATACCATGGAGCGTTGGCTTAAGAGATTTTCCATAAGTTGCTCATCGGAAAAGGATTCAGAGATAGGTAAGGACTCTTTGGATGGCTTGTTAACTATCCTAGACAAGTGATCAGCTACGACATTTTCTACCCCCTTTTTGTCTCAAATCTCGAGATCAAACTCTTGTAGCAGTAGAATCTAACGGATTAACCTTGCTTTAGCATCTTTCTTTGATAGAAAGTATTTCAACGCTGCGTGGTCTGCGTAGATCACAACTTTAGATCCTATGTGATTGGGACGAATTTTTCAACGGTATAGACCACTGCTAGCATTTCCTTTTCTGTTCTAGAGTAGTTAAGCTGAGCATCGTTAAGGGTTTTACTAGCATATTGATAACATGAGGTTGTTTTTGATTCGCTGACCCAAAATAGCGCCTATTGCATAATCCGAAGCGTCGCACATAACTTAGAATGGAATGCTCTATTTGGAAATTGAATAATAGGTGCCGAGGTTAACTCGAATTTGAGCTTGTTGAACGCAGAGAGACATGAATCTGAAAAGTCGAAAGGAACATCCTTTCCCAATAGCTTACATAAAGACTTCAAGATTTTTCCCAAAATCTTTAATGAATCTACGATAGAAACCTGCATGGCCTAAGAATGACCCAATTTCTTTAACTGTTTTAGGAGGTGGTAATTTTTCGATTAGACCTACCTTCGCCTTATCTACCTCAATCCCCTTAGCAGAAACAATGTGCCCTAGCACAATCCCCGATGTTACCATGAAATGGCATTTTTCTCGATTGAGGACTAGATTGACCTCTTTGCAACGTACAAGGACCAAAGTCAAGTGATGAAGACATTCCTCAAAACTTGATCCGAAAACTGAAAAATCGTCCATGAACACTTCGAGATATCTTTCTAGCATGTCGAAGAATATACTCATCATACACCGTTGAAAAGTAGTCAGTGCATTGCACAATCCAAAAGGCATGCGACGATACGTGAAAGTTCTGAAAGGACAAGTGAAAGTTATTTTCTCTTGATCGATTAGAGCAATGGGTATCTAGTTGTACCCAGAATAACCATATAAGAAGTAATAGTAAGAATGTCCTACTAGACGCTCTAACATTTGATCAATGAAAGGTAAGGGAAAATGATCCTTTAGGAGTTCATCGAGTTGAGTTTCCTATAATCGATACACACTCTCCATCTATTTTGGACTCGAGTGGGGATTAATTCGTTGTCTTGGTTCACTACCACAGTGATACCAGATTTCTTAGAACTACTTGTATAGGACTCACCCAACGATTATCAGAGATAGGATAGATAATACCCGCATCTAGAAATTTCATCACTTCCATCCGAACCATGTCTTTCATGACATGATTTAGCTGTCTCTGAGGTTCTAAGGAAGGCTTAGCGAAATCCTCTAAACGAATATGGTGCAACACCACATATGGACTAATTCCCTTGATGTCAGCTATGGTCCAACCAATAGCTTCTTATTGTTCTCTTAATACTCCTAACAACTATCCCTCTTGAACTTTATTGAGGTGAGAGGAAATGATCACGGGTAAGATTTGATTCATGCCAAGAAATGCATATCTCAAGGTCTCTGGAAACGACTTGAGTTCTAATTTTGGAGGCTCGACATGAGAAGGAACAAGATTGGATGTGCGCACAGGAAAACTTTCAGCTTTTGCGTGCCACCTCACAGAATCTAATAGTAGAACGGATTCAAGCAAAGCATTGACTTCGCTTATAGACTCTTCTACATCCAAGTCAAGGCCAAAGTGAGCCAAACATTTCGTTAGGGGATCAGAGTACCCTAACTCTTGATACGTTTGATTGACTGGTATATCTATCATGTTCACTTCCTCTATACCATCATCTACATCAATTCCTTAGAAATTATGGAAGACGTTCATATCTCCAAATGCTAAAGTCATAATCCCGTTTCTACAACGAATGACTGCGTCAGACGTGGCTAAGAATGGACGTCCTAAGATGATAGGAATATGACTGTTCGAATTGATGACTGGATCCCCAAATGCTAAAGTCATAATCCCGTTTCTACAACGAATGACTGCGTCAGACGTGGCTAAGAATGGACGTCCTAAGATGATAGGAATATGACTGTTCGAATTGATGACTGGCTCTGTGTCTATGACAGCAAAGTCAACAGGCAAAAAAAAATCTTTGACTTTAATTATCACGTCCTCAACTATACCCTTTGGAATTTTTATGGACCTATCGGCTAGACTCAACGTGATATCGGTAGGTTTCAAAACCTCCAAACCTAATTATTTATAAACCGAATATGGTAGAAGGTTCACACTGGCCCCTAAGTCTAAGAGACATTTTTCAACCACTTGGTTTCCAATATGAATGGAAATTATCGAACATCCAGGATCCTTAAATTTTGGTGCAATCGTTTGTTGGATAAGCGACGAAGCTTGGGCTACCATGATAGCTTCCCGAGGAAATGGTGTTTTTCTTTTAAGCTGTGGTCAAATCCTTTAGGAATTTCGCATAAGAAGGTATCTGCTTAATGGCATTTAGGAATGGGATATTGATACACACATTTTGGAAAACTTCTAAGACACCCTCAAATTGCTTATCTTTTTTAGAATTTCTAAGGCGATGGGGAAATGGAGCTTTTGGAATTGGCAAAATGATGGGAGGATCTCCAAATCTTTCTCCTTCTCTTTTGGAGACTCTATGACTTCTTTTTGAACTTTGTCCTTCTCTAGGACTTTTTTTCCCTTGTCAATAGGTTGGATCTTGTTGTCCACCTTCTTTCCCGAACGCAAGGTGTGGATAGCCTCGACTGAGTCTTGTGGAGCTCCAGAATAGCTTCCTACTTTGTATTGACCTTTTGATCCATTTGGAATCAAAGGTTGACCTCTAGGGCTAGGGATAGTTTGACTAGGAAATTGACCTTTCTCTCTCCCACTCAAGGAGAGAGCTAACTGCCCCTAACTGAACTTCCATCTTAACTATGGATTGTGCAGTGACCTAGTTGATCTGAGTTTGAGTTTTGATGGGTTTGCTATTGAGTTTGGATGAACTGTTGTTCCTGCCTCATCAACTCAACAATCATAGATTCTAAGGACGACTGTTGTTGGGCAGACTGTTGGTAATTGGTCATGGGATCTGGTATGATGGCTCTGCAATCTGTAGATTGTTGGGGCTGATAAGTGACTTGAGGAACAATGGCTTGATTTGTGGAAGAACCAGATTGCCTAGGAAAACTCTTATTGTAACTTGACGGACCACTAGATTGAATAGGTTTGTTATGTTTGTACAAGAAATTAAGATGAAACCTATTATCTGGACGATATATTTTTATTAAGCATTTGATGAGCAAGTAGTTGCATTCATATAAATTAATGCTTAGAGCACAATCGTAAAGGAAACACACGATTTATAGTGATTCGGCAACTTGCCTACATCTACTACCAAGTACCCTACTCTCGGGTCTTGGGTTCCACTATCAAAATGGAGGTTTCTGGTTCACCTCAAAACCTTACACAAAATTTTTTATACCTAGGCTAAATTCTAAAACCTTAAGATCAAGAGAACGCATCCTTTCGAAATTGTGAGGTTTATTCCTCGGAAACTCACGAACCTCTACTCTTATCACGAATCCTCGATTCTAACAAGAGCTTGGTTTTTGATGGGCTGAACCAAGTAACCACATACATATTTTTTAAAATTAAAAACAAAATCAAAGACTCACTCAACTCTTTAAGGTTCGCCAATGGAGATCTTGAGTTCTTCGAGTCCTAGAGCTCACAAGTACGTATCAACGGTTGGATCTTCTGATCAAGCTCTCGAGTTCGTCGACTCCTTGTGATTACTCCTACCATCATCTTCTTGGGATCTTTGCTTGAAGAATGTACCAATGTGTGTGCAAGGTGAGGTTTGATGGTTGGAGAGGGATCAAGAGATAAATCTAGAAAAGTTATAGGAGTTCACCTAAGTTAGACTCTCATGAGAATAGAGAAGACTCTCAAAGTGTGGAGAGTGGAGAGACAATCTTCTTTAGGGTTTGATTCAAAAGAAGGGCATAGATTGAATGAAGCTTCAACCAATATTTACACCTTCCAAAGTGTAGAGAAAGCTCTCTAGATGGGAGAGAGTAGAACACAAGTTCTCTAGGGATCAAATCCAAGTGAGAAATGAGCCAAAAATACCTTTTTAAAGTCATTTTCAAAGTTCCAATGGCTCTTTCGATGGAATCGTGCTCCAAAAGTGTTCTACCGTGCTCAAATGGCAGTTGCTGCCGGTGCTACCGTGCCTAATGAACAGTGCCACCGTGAAAATTACAGAAATGCCATTGGAGGGGTATTTTGGCCATAACTCTCAAACAGTAAGTCCGTTTTGCATGCCATTCGAGGAGGTGATAGATCTTACTATGTAGAACATCTGAAAACTAAAATCAAGGGTTACATCTAAGAATAATGAGTGAAATGACTAAAATACCCTTTTTACCTTTTTCGATCAAATTGGGCTTTCGGGAAGGCCGGTTCAGAAACGGCTCGAAGGTGTACTAGATATTATCTATATAATGCCACCTAAAAAGCATCAAGGTTAGAAAATGAGATTAGAATGGTTAAATTTTTAATGTCCTCTCTGTAGCCCTTTTCGGTTCTCGAAAAAGCCTTTTTACCTTTTTGGGTCAAATCGAGCTATCGGGAAGGTTGGTGCTGAAACGGTTCAAAGGTGTGCTAGGTATTACCTATATAATGACACATATAAAGCACAAAGGATAGAAAATGGGTTTAGGGTGGTCAAAGCTTTAATATCCCCTCTATGGCCATTTGGATCCCGAAAAGTCCGATGATAGAATGGGTCAGAGAATGAGTTTCCCTAATAATTATGGGTCGACCTATCATTCATCTAAATGTTAAAAATGGTCTTGGGTGGTCTTATTACCTTTTGGGCTTCTTGAACACACAATGGAGGTTTTTGTCGAGCCACGTGCGGTTGAGAAGCTTTACCGGAGTCTTCATTAGTCTTCAATAGTAAATCGATCCGACACTCAACATATGTCTTGTAATTGATAAAATATGAAATTAACAATCTCGCCCTTTGTCAATTACGAGAAAAAACCTTAAAGTAGACCAAAAATACTGGAAAACATTCCCAGACTGACCAACACGACTTACACCCGATTAGAATCTTACAAAAGTGTTTAAAAATAAAAACCTAAGATTCTAACTGCTTCGCTCCCCCTTTGGTACTGCTCCCCCTGAATGTTTTACCTGTAAAAGTCAATTGAGACAGTACACACGGGTGTAAATAATATTCTCCCCCTTTTTGTCAGTATTGATAAAGGACGTAATCAACCCAATGTCGATACAAAATATATATCAATAAGCGCAGAGGAGAAATACACATGCACGCAATTAATATGACTATCAGAACAAGATGCATGGCGAAGCACATATAGACATGCCAAAGATAGTATGACTATGAAGCATGGGCATGGCATGATAAATGACACACAAAAAAAAACATATATAACTAGATAGAGCCGTGTCAAAACATGCATATGTGTGTGCACAAAAAAATGATATGTAAAGGATCGATCCATTGCGTACGAAACATAACCAAAAGATGTAAATATGATGATGGAGAAGAGGGAAATGATGAAAATGGATAGAGAGAGAGAGAGAGATGATACCTAGAGAGAGTAGCTAAAAAGGAGGAGTGGAGACGAAGTTGAGCAAGAAAAAATGAAGAAAAAAATAGCAAAAGAGGCACTTTATAGAGTGCTGTTGGTGCCACCGTCACTGTAGCATGGTGCCACCGTGAGCAGCAGTGCATGGGCACGGTGCTGCCGAGGTGAAAAAAAAGTGCCCAAAAGTTTTTTTTGTAATTTTTTTTGAATTTTCCAAGGTGTTTACTTAGAGAAAAAGTATTGTACGTCCCCCAACTCTCGTTCGTTAAGGCTAGAGAATTTTTACAAAAATGTCGCGCGACGAGATTCGATCAAAAATTTGAAAGATAAAGAATTTGCAAGATAATTTTCAAGGAAGACGACAAGGTGGAATAACCAGTATGATGGATCTAGGAACCCAAATATACCAATTTTCATAATTTTGTGAAGATTCAAGCGACGGTGCCTTTGTCTGACCGATACTACCAAGAAGCATGTGGCGACAAGGAGAGGTCAAAAACCTCGGATGTAACTAGTAAGCCTAAAAAATGAGTCATAGGACTCTAAAGTGCCCATAGTGGACGAAAATCCAGAAATTTGAATTTCCGGGAGTGCTAACAAGCACTCTGCCAAAATCTGGAATCGGGGGCTCATAGGGAGCACACCCCAATGGAATTTCGAAGGTGTTCAAACCGCATCGAATCCAAAGGTTTTGTGAGAATATCGACAAGTTGACGCTCGGTTGGAACATATTCGAGAGATATAACGTGATCTTCAACAAGTTCACGTATGAAGTGATGACGAATGTCGATATGTTTAGTCCGAGAGTGTTGGACAAGGTTCTGAGAAATATTGATAGCATCATATCTTGAGGTAACCCATAGTCCGAAAGCATTTGCTTCATCCACAGAAGTTGTGTACAACAGCTTCCGGCAGCAATGTATTCAGCCTCCGCGGTGGATAAAGAAATGGAATTCTGTTTCTTGCTTTGCCAAGCAACGAGACAGTTACCAACATAAAAACAACCACCACTAGTGGATTTTCGATCATCAACATTTCCGGTCCAATCAGCGTCAGAGTACCCAGCTATAATAGAGGATGAATCAAAAGGGTACCAGAGACCATACTCGGAGGTGCCAGCTATATAGCGAATGATCCGTTTGATAGCCGTGAGATGTGATTCCTTAGGATCGGCTTGAAAACAGGCACATGCTCCAACGAATAGGAAATGTGCGGTCGACTGGCTGTTAAGTAGAGGAGACTGCCAATCATACTCCTGTAGAGGTGCTGATCCATACTTTTACCAGATAGATCTTTAGAAAGTTTAAGTGAGGTGCTCATAGGGGTGTGGTGAATTCATCCAGACTGAAGACCAAAGTGATCTACCAATTCTCGTGCATACTTAGTCTGGGAGACAAACATACCATCCTTGAGCTGTTTAACCTGCAACCCCAAGAAGAAATTGAGCTCACCCACCATACTCATTTCAAATTCAGATTGCATCAAATGGGCAAACTTGTGAGCCATCTCTTCATTTGTAGATCCAAACACGATGTCATCCACATAGATCTAGGCAATAAGGGTGTGACCCTTGACCTTTTGAACAAATAGTGTTAGATCAACACTACCCCTAGTATAGTTATGGTTGATCAAGAATTGAGTCAACCGTTCATACTAAGCTCGAGGGGCTTGTTTAAGGCCGTAGAGTGCCTTCTTTAGTCTGAAAACTTTGTGAGGATGCTTAGGGTCAATAAAACCCTTGGGTTGTTCAACATATACTTCTTCATCTAAAATGCCGTTTAGAAACGCACTCTTGACATCCATCTGAAATAGTTTAAATTTCATAGAACACGCTATGGACATCAAATCCGAATTGACTCTAGTCTAGCAACAGGGGCAAATGTTTCATTAAAATTAACGCACTCAATCTGAGAATATCCCTGAGCCACTAGATGAGCTTTGTTTCAGACAACATTGCCAAGTTCATTAGACTTATTCTTGTATATCCATTTGGTTCCGATAACATTCTTGTCAGTTGGCCTTGGTACTAAGTACCACACCTGATTTCGAGTAAACTGAAGAAGTTCCTCCTGCATGGCATGAAGCCAATATTCATCAGTGAGGGCTTCATCAACATTTTTTGGCTCCATCTTGGATGTGAAGCAGAGATGACTGTTCAACATCTCAAGTTATCTCCGGGTCTTAACACCTATTTTAGGATCTCCAAGGATTTGACTGGCGGGATGATCCTTGATTACAGGTAATGTTTCTGGAACCTGAGATGTTGAGGAAGGTGTGGATGGAGTCGGGAATATACCCTCGTCCTCAACCTCTGGATCAGAAGGACCATTGTTTTTTATAGGTTGATCATCGATTACCACATTTATGGATTCTTGGATGGAGGAGGTTCTCTGATTAAAAACTCGAAAAGCACGACTATTTGAAGAATATCCCAGAAAGATTGCTTGGTCGCCCTTTGAATCAAACTTTCCCAAGTGTTCGCGGTCTTTTAAGATATAACATTTACTACCAAAGACTCTGAAGTGCTTGACACTGGGAGTTTTGCCGTTCCACTGTTCATAAGCTGTTTTATTTAAGCCTGCTCGAAGATACACTCGATTAATAATGTGGCAGGCAGTACTTACAGCTTCAGTCCACAGACTTTTGGGAAGATTTTTACTATGCAACATGACTGTGGCCATTTCCTGAAGAACGCGATTTTTCCTCTCAGCAACTCCATTTTGCTGAGGGGTCTTAGGAGCTGAGAATTCATGTCGGATTCCATTTTCATCACAAAATTGTGTAAACCGACTATTCTCAAACTCTCCACCATGATCACTTCTAATTCTACCTACGACAGATTCTTTTTCTGTTTGGATATGCTTAATAATCTTTTTGAATTCATCAAAAGTATTAGATTTTTCTCTTAAGAAAATAACCCAGGTGAATCTCGAGTAATCATCTACTATCACCAAGAAATGTCTCTTACCACCTAGACTTCGTACTTTAGTAGGGCCCACAAGGTCCATGTGTAAAAGAGCTAGGGGTTTTGAGGTTGCAAGAGTCGTTGTCTTTTTGTGAGTTCTTCGAATTTGTTTACCAATTTGACACTCCCCACAAACATCTCTTGCTTGTTTACCCAACTTGGGTAATCCTCTAACTAAGCCTTTTGAGGCAAGTTGAAACAAGTTCTTGTAGTGAACATGACCGAGTCGTTGATGCCATAACTGGACTTTATCAACTTGAGCCACGTTGCTCACACAGGAGACAGTGCTTTCTCTTGTGTTTTCAATAACATAACAGTTATCAGAAGTGCGAAGGCCTCTCATAATAATTTTACCGTTAGGGGTAGAGATCTCTCAGACTTCACGATTGAAACTCACCCGTTAGTCTTTGTCGCATATTTGGGATATGCTAAGAAGATTATGTTTCAAACCATCAACGCACAACACATTTTCCACCGTGGGCAATCCAAGACCACTGATAGTTCCTCGCCCAATAATCCTAGCTGTGCTACCATCACCAAAGGTGACTGACCCTCCATCAAAATCAACCAAGTGGCTAAATTGACTTTGGTCACCCGTCATGTGTCGGGAACAACCGCTATCAAGGTACCATCGCGAAAGATTTCCAGCCTTGAGGGCTGTGTGAATTACAAGGCACTTGTTATCCCCATTTTTGACTTTCCATTGTAAGGTCATCTTGGGGGGTTGAGGATTACATTTAAAAGGGGAAGGAATTTTTCTCTTCAACTCAGTTTTCTCCTGAATAGGTGAGTTCTTCTTAGGGGACCTACTTTTTTTGGGTGATCTCGAAGGTGAATTTTTCTTTGGATACCTTCTTCCACCTTGATTGCCTCTACTTGATTCAGCAAGTTCTTTAGCTTTTAGGTTCAGGCAAGCAATCTGTTTAAAGAGTTCCCCAATATTGTTATTTTGTTTGGGAGGTGATGGATTCTTTACTCCCTTCCACTTTGGAAACTCTTCTTTCTTAGTATTTTCAACTTGGTTTTGTAGAGGAGACTTTCCTTTATCATGCTTTTTCTTTTCAACCGATAATGATTTGACAATAGGGGTCTGTGAGGTTGTTTGGTAGATGGTCTTGAACTCGATGCATTCAAATTTCATGTGACCCATTCCACCACAGAAGTTGCATGTGATAACTTTCTTGGAGTTTTTCTCAGTGTTTGATGACTCTCCATGAACAAACACAGTGGGAGATGGAGGTGATGTAGAATTATACCTATCATAGCCCATGCCTCCTTTATCCCCATAGGATTTTTGAACTCCTAGAAGTTTTTATAACTCCAAGCTTCCGTGAGTGTAGTTATGCTCAAGTCTAGTCTTTTGATTTTGCAGTTCATTGATGTCAAACTTAAGAACTTTGATGTCATCACGAAGATTTGCTAATTCTAAGTTTTGACGGGTTATTGTGGAGTTGGCCATGGAAATAAGATTCTTGAAATGTTGAAGATTTTTGAGCATCTCATCTTTCTCATTCGAGGTTGTCTCAGACATAGAGAGCATGCTAGACTGTCTTTCCAAGGCTGTTGCGAGTTGAATCTTAATGTCTTCTAATTGAAACCCTAGGGAACATTTTTCCTCACAGACTTGATCATATTTAATCTGCCACTGTTCTTTTTGGAGTTTTTCTTGACCGTGTTTCTTGGTCAGTTTTACATGACTAATGAACAATTGATCAAATGCTGATTGAAGTTCGAGTTCATCATCATCGTCATCTTCTCTTTCCTCATCAGAGGAAGAGGCATCTTGAGGGTGATTATGATTTCTAGAATCCAGTCCCTGTTCAATTTCATCCTCATTTGGGATGGAGACTTTGGTGGAGGCCATAAGGATTCGAAGAGTTTTATAGTCTTCAGAATCTGATGATTTTTGTTCCTCATTTTCTGACTCATCTGAGTCATCATCCCACGTGACTTTTGCAGCCATGGCTTTTCCCTTAGACTTAGGTCTTTGTGTACCTTTTCCACCACAGTTGAACCACTCGGTATCTTCCTTGGATTTAGACGAAGATTTTCCTATTGTTGGTCGTCTATCCACCGGATGACTCTTTCTACTAGTGCTATGGGATCCTTTCCTCTTGAAAAATTTATTAAATTTTGAGGCAAGCAAGGCCAAATCCTCTTCTTCAAGGCCATTCTCGTCATCTTCCTCATACACGATTTTACTATTGTCTTGGGAGGAGGATTCGATAGAATGACGAGAAGACCGTTTAGATGGATCCTTGGATGAAGAGGTCTTGAGGACCGATGTCTTCCCTTTAGAGGGAGGACCTTCAAGATGGAGTTCAAAGGTTGTGAGTGAACCCATGAGTTCCTCAACAGTCATGGTTTCCACATCTCGGTATTCCTCAATTGAGGTAACTTTAGAGGCGAACCTCTTGGGTAGCAATCTAAGAATTTTGGCACATATCCTACCCTGTGGGACAGACTCTCCCACATAAAACATGGAATTGCATATGTCACTTAACAGTGCATAGAATTCCTGGACAGTCTCACTTTTCTCCATCTTAATGTTTTCAAATTTAGTTCGGAGGAGTTGGAGTTTGGACTTTTTAACTATACTAGTTCCTTCGTGTACGGCCTCTAAGATTTTCCAAGCTTGTTTGGCCGACAAACATGTGCATATCCTTTGATACTCATCATCAGAAATAGCACTAGTTATAGCATTAAGTGCTTTAAAGTTATTACTACTGTCAATTTTGTCTTATTCAAACCAATTCTTTGATGGTCTTGGAATAGTAGTAGAGATACCATTAACTTCTATGTTGTCCACAGGAGGTTCCCAACCTTCCTCAATCATGTTCCATACGTCCCTACTTAGGGAGTTGATGTATATCATCATTTTATTTTTTCAGAAGGCGTATTTAACACCATCAAACATGGGAGGTCGAGAGGAGTTCCATTTCTCGGACTTAGACATGATTCAAAGCCAATAGGATCAGCTCAAGGTTGTTAAACCCTTCAAGAGCAACCAGCTCTGATACCAATTGAAATTACGAGCTTTGTATCGTGTCTAAACCTAGAGGGGGGTGAATAGGTTAATTAAAATTTAAGTCTACAAATCACCCACGAAGTTTCAAGTTTCTCGATTATACTAAAATCTATACAACTTAGAGATGAACAAGAATCATATCTTATGAGCTAAGGCCTACATCATACATCATACATCACAAGATAAGCATTTTATCAAGCATTTGATGAGCAAGTAGTTGCATTCATATAAATTAACGCTTAGAGCATAATCGTAAAGGAAACACATGATTTATAGTGGTTCGGCAACTTGCCTACATCCACTACCAAGTACCCTACTCTCGGGTCTTGGATTCCACTATCAAAATGGAGGTTTATGGTTCACCTCGAAACCTTACACATAATTTTTTAAGCCTAGGACAAATTCTAAACCTTAAGATCGAGAAAATGATTTTTTCTCGAAATAGGATTTTTCTATCGATAGAATCCTCAAACCGATTTGTTCAAATGAAGTACCACCTCATCCAAACACTACATTTTGTTCTTTGGAAAACTTAGAACCTTGTTCTCTTGAGTAGAGTCCTCAACTCTTCTCAAGAGTTTGGTTTTAGGATGAAACCAAGAAACTTCTTTTTGGTTGAAGAAAGAAAAAGAAATCTAACAACAACAAATTATACTCACAAGGACTCGACTCAATGGATCGATCTACCACGATGTAGCGTTGTGTTCTTTCATGTCCTTGAGAGTGACATCTTCATCTTGTTGTACTCCTTGCTTCAAAGAGATGCTTCAAGCTTCCTTTTGGGTTCACCAATGTGTATACAAGCAAGGGTGTGGTTAGATGAAGAGGTTCACCATTGAATAGGCTTGGATTAAGCTTGTTCAACTAAGTATGTAACCTATTCAAGCTTAGAGAGAGCATAAGGATGTAGATATGAAGTGTGAGCTTTCTCTAGGGCTAGAACCATGAGAGAAATGACCACAATACCCTTTTTACCTTTTTGGGTCAAATTGGGCTTTCGGGAAGGCCGGTGCAGAAACGGTTCGAAGGTGTACTAGATATTATCTATATACTGTCACCTAAAAAGCACCAAGGTCAGAAAATGGGATTAGGATGGCTAAATCGTTAATGTCCTCTCTGTAATCTTTTTCGATTCTCGAAAAAGCCTTTTTACCTTTTTGGGTCAAATCGAGCTATCGGGAAGGTTGGTGCTGAAACGGTTCAAAGATGTGCTAGGTATTACCTATATAATGACACATATAAAGCACCAAGGATAAAAAATGGGTTTAGGGTGGTCAAATCTTTAATGTCCCCTCTATGACCATTTGGATCCCGAAAAGTCCGATGATAGAATGGGTCAAAGAACGAGTTTTCCTAATAATTATGGGTCGACCTATCATTCATCTAAATGTTGGAAAATGGTCTTGGTGGTCTCATTACCTTTTGGGCTTCTTGTACACACAATGAAAGTTTTTGTCAAGCCACGTGCGATTGAGAAGCTTTACAGGAGTCTTCATTAGTCTTCAATGGTAAATCGATCCGACACTCAACATATGTCTTGTAATTGAAAAAAATATGGAATTAACATGCTGTTGAGTTTGGATGAACTGTTGTTGCTGCCTCATCAACTCGGCAATCATAGATTCTAAGGACGACTGTTGTTGGGCAGGTTGTTGGTAATTGGTTATGGGATCTGGTATGATGGCTCTGCAATCTATAGATTGTTGGGGCTAATAAGTGACTTGAGGAACAATGGCTTGATTTGTGGAAGAAGCAGATTGCCTAGGAAAACTCTTATTGTAACCTGACAGACCACTAGATTGAATAGGTTTGTTCTGTCTGTACGAGAAATTAGGATGAAACCTATTATCTTTACGAGAAATTAGGATGAAATCGTACGCTTGGTTGGGAGTTTGGTTCATGAACTGACCTTTATGCAATTACTCGACTAAGGTACGTTGATTCATTGTTAATCCTCTATAAAAATTTTGCACCAACTGTGCTTTGTCCATGCCATGGTGTGGGCACTTGACCAATAAATCATTGAATCTTTCCCAAGTTTGGAAAAGTTCATCATCAAGACGGGCTCTAAAATTTCTAATGGAGTCCTTCATTTTCTCAATTTTGGTCACGGGATAGAATTTGTTCATAAATTTCTTGGATAGAACATCTCACGTAGATATGGAATTGGGTGTTAGGGAGTTCAACCACGCAGCTGCGTGGTCTTCTAGGGATAACCGGAACAGAATAAACTTGATACTCTCCTCATCTAGATTCTGATTTCTAAAAGTTTGACATATAGTCAAGAATCGATTAAGATGGGTGTAAGGTTGTTCATGTTTTAAACCGTGAAACTTAGGGAGCATATTGGTGGTGGCAGCCCTAATTTCAAATTGAGGTACATTGTTCAATGGTAACACAATGCATGTAGGAAGAGATGCGGAAGCTGGAGCGAAGAGCTCATTAAGAGTTCGCTCTCGATCATCCATCATAACTACTGATGGTATCTTGCGTATCCTACTAATGGTACGTTCGATCTCAGGATCAAATGGTTCTAACACGATGTTTTGTGAACGTCTACCAAGCATGCAAATCACACAGTCGATCAACAATCACGAAAAGAAAAGACTAGACCTAGATAGGTTGCCTAAAGCTAGACAGCTCCTAACTGGGTAGAAATAGCATAACTAGCCTTCCAACTCGATTCTATAAAGTCAAGTTTGAATCATTCGGATCTCCAGATCGGAGGTGGCGCACAATGCATAAGCAAGGGCACTCTTAAGTCACCTTCCTTTCTTGAATAGACTCAGTTTATCCCCTCAAAGGGCAAGATCTTACTAGATACAAAAGATGATCAAGAAACGCAATTGGCACAACTTGAAGTGAAATTTCTCCTATTGAGCTCATGGGCCCTATAGTCAAGTCTAATTGATTTTAATTAATTTTATTGGATGACTAGAAAGTTGATTATTCTAATTAGAGCAAGGAATTGGTAATTACTTCCAATCCTTATCTTATCATGTCATCTCTAGGAGAGGGGTGCTCGTTACTACTTAATTAACTATTCCAAGTGTGTGCAAATTAGAAAAATAACATACAAAGGCAAGGAGTATCCCACTAGCAAAGAGAGGTGTGGGTGTTTCGAGATTACCTCCCGTGCTAGACTAGGTGAAGACGGTTTGAGTCGACTTAGGCCACCAACTCCAATTTTGGTATGCGAACCTAAGGAGCCGTGACGGTATTGTCCACCTGTCGTCCTTCCTTAATCTATTACAATCCAAGCTTTCTTGGATAATTAAAATAATTACAAAGAATCTTATACAAATTTTTCTAAAATAGAAAAATAAACCTAACTAAAGATTCAAGGAAATTGAAAGAAAAGAAGAAAAAAAAATGTTCACCTATAAGAAGCAAAACATAAATGTTAGCAGAAATGATAGTAAACGGACTCAAAACCAGAATCTGACTTACCACAATCTTGCTGACTTTCTCACATTTTATAAAAAATTTTGATCTACCCCAAATCGATATATTATAATAGATAATCGGAGATCGGAACAGAAAGTTACAGTCAGTTTAAGTTCAGCTGTCTAGGGTGAAAAAGAAAACATGAATGAAATTTTTTTTTTCAATGTTTTTTCTTCTTCCTTCTCTCTTAAAACCTCAAGAACACTTGAACTTATAGAAAGAAATCAAAAGAAAAAAATAAAATAAAATAAAAATGAAAGTGAATTTTAAATCAAAACTTACCACTAATACCTTTACCTTTCCCCGACAGCGAAGCCAAAATTCTGATGAGACTATCGTTGTTCTTCTCACTGGAGTTAATAATAATCTTACTTTTACCTTACTTGTGGGGCAAGTAAGGGATTGAACCCAAGAGAAAGGAGGAATAGAGTTAAGCTGAAAAGATAAAATTCAAATTAACTAAAAGGAATTAAAACTATTTTTCTTTGTATTTTTGAACTTATAAGAAAATGTAAAATTGCTAGAAAATAAACTAAAGTAAATGAAATTAAAAGCAAATAAACTTATGAAATTAAAACACCATTGGAGGTGGATCTACCTAGAACATGTTGATGAGCAATTCCTAGTTTCTAATCTTTTTATAACTCAATCGTAAGGGCTTAGTGTTAGCTCGTTAGATCGGAAAGTTTTGCAAATGAAATGAAATAAGGGAACATAAACAAAGTAGAATTCTTTGAAAACTTCCTACTACCAATTATCTAGTTTAAGCATATTTTAACTTGATATAATCTAAGCATAAAGTATCTATATTAAGAATAAAATGTGCAAGAAACTTAAAGAGAACTCATAAGCTTTTTAAATAAAAGAAAGGCATGAAATTAGAAATAACACAATAACTTGCTCTAGGCTTTTTCACTCTTCAATAGAGGGGAACTTAGCCTAATGTCATTGCAAGAGAGGGAAGATAAGGGATGAAATAACTTTTCTTCATTTCATAGAGAAATTGACAACTTCTTCTTCTTCTACTTTATACAAGATTATTTAGCTAAATGAAAATAACTAGAAAATGAAAATACAAAAAATAAGAGAATAGGTTAAGAGCCTTAGATTAAATGAGTCTTTGATAAGAGAACCAAGATGGGACCCTTTCTCTAGAGTTTGAGGCTCTATTTATAGAGAAAAATGTGTGTAGCAGAGTCTAAAAGTAGCCTCCACTTTTCTTTGCACAAAAAGACAAAAGATGAGAATATGAGTTAATGATTAAGGCATTCCAAAGGATTAGGACATTCCAAAGTGGGCCCAAATGCTTTTGCCTTGAGATTTTGATTCCAAATTGTTGATTTTCTACACAAGAAACACACGTAATTAGATTTATCTAGTAAATAAATTTATTTATATATATTTAAGCCTAATTAACATGCAACATGGTGTTTTGAGGCTTATCATGATTAGTACCTTAATATGAAAAAATAGGTACAAAAATTAAGATAAATATTCGAAAAATGTGTGTATAATTAAGTGTTTGGAGACACTCATCACACCAAATTGCCAACAAAAACATCTTCAAACCCCCAGTGATCAGCTTAGCACTGTGAATGAGTAATCTTAGATGGAGGGATTTACTATAGAAAAAAAAATATTTTGTTTGGAGATGTTTGGACAAAAGCCTTATGCCAACTTTGAAGTGATAGAGCTTGCAATTGCATAAGTAAAGATGGATGTAACGGAAATACAAACAAGCAATTAACAAATTATTCATTGGACTGACAAGGGATACCTGAGGAGCCCTTGTTATGTTGATTTTAGGCCCAAGCCAAGTCTTGCACCACGATAGGGAATGATATGGTACCTGCCAAAAATATTTCTGAACTTAATTAAGATAGAACGCCATATGAAGGAGATGTTATATGCAAGGGGAAAAATTGAAAGAGAAAAATTCAATAACATTCTAACATTTGAACACAATGACACACGTACTATTTTTCAAGCATACCATCTCATCTCCACTTGAAACTCCTGGATTCCCACTAACCAAATTCCCAAACCTGATCAGAATAAATCAAAACTAATGACATCTCAAACACTGAAGCATATGTCAAACATCTGATAAGATTACAATTAAGATTATGTGAAAAACTTGAAACAATTAATATATGTGCTCCAACCATTGTTGCATTAGAGCCAATGCTTACTAATAATGTAGGTGAAAGAGTAATGAACTAATTTTTTAGGAAGTTCTACTCTACCTACTCGGAATGAAAGAGTAATGAACTAATTTTTTGGGGAAGTTCTACTCTACTTACTCAGAGTGAAAGAGTATATGAACTAAGCTTTTTGGGAGTCTTACTCTACCTGCCGAAAGTGAAAGAGTAATGAACTAATTTTTTAGAAAATTCTACTCTACCTACTTGGAGTGAAAGAGTAATGAACTAAATTTTTTGGGAATCCTACACTACTTGCCCAGGGTGAAAGAGTAATGAACTAATTTTTTTGGGAATCCTACTCTACCTACTCGGAGTGAAAAACTAATGAACTAGTTTTTTTGGGAGTCCTACTCTACCTACCTAGGGTGAAAGAGTAATGAACTAATTTTTTTGGGAATAAATGGGGGATTTACATTTGATATTTGTTTGTAAATAAAATTTTAGATTTTATGAAGGTCCAGTAAACATTTTAACTCTCTTTGAATCTTAGGAGTTTTCAAAATTACTATCAAGAGGGTAACCTTTAATTCAAAGTTAACCTTATCCTTCTGAGGTTAAAATTGACTAGGCTTCAGAACCAAAATGCCCCTAACTTGATAAGGAACATTGCACTGGGGATAATTGAACATAATTTTAAAACGAATGCCTCTAATGTAAGGGGAAAAACTATACTCTTTAGAAAAAGGAAGTGCCCTTGTTATGAAAGTTTGAAATCCTTAATTACTGCAAGCGCAATAAAGGTTTAACTTTTAATTTTGACTTTTTATATTGAATATTTTGAGTCAGGCTCAAAGAAATTGGAATAAAATATTTCTTTAGGAAATTCATCATAGAATTTGTTATTTATCCTCGTCGGTTCGTTTAGGGACATGAAACTTTTCGGAACAATCATAGACGAGATACTTGTATCCACTGAGTCTATTTTTGGTTCAAACTGGGTATTGAAACTTGATCATTCAGATTTCTGATGTTTCTGCTTGGACCACATTTTCAGCTTCTCAACTCAATGGAGATTTTCTTTTAATTTTTGGTTGCTCTAAGTTTTGCCTAGATTGCCTTTTCAGGTTTTCAATCTAGCGAACATGCTCTAGCTTTTGCCTAGATCATTTTTTTAGGATTTTGATCTAGCGAACTTACAATTTTTTTTCTTTTATTTGCTCTGATTCTTACTAAGATCGTCCTTTTAGATTTTTAACCTTGCGAGCTTACCTTAATTTTTGCCTAAGTTACCTTTTTGGGTTTTCAACCTAGCATGCTTCATTTTTCTTTTTCTTCCATTTTGAACTTCGTAAGTTACTATCTGATCATGCTTTGCTATCTTCTTTGACTTTTTCGCACAGTACTTAAGAAGACTTTTATGGGTAGACTTAGGACTGGGCATAAAAAAAAAAGAATTTTGAGGCTCAAAAACCCAAATGCCCCTTGTGTAGCATTTCTTTTTAAATTATTTTCTTTTTCTTTGAATTTTCTTCCCCATTTTGGATGATATTTATTATTCTTTTAGATTTTTTTTTTAGATTTTTTCTTTGTCGGGGAATCTATTTTTTTATTTTGATGTGGTTGGGCCTAAAGTAACTTCTCAAGTTGCCTACGTACCCCAAAATTTTGGGATCAGAGCAAGACGTAGTTCAAATTATTCCCTCCCCTAGGTCAGGTGATCGGGCTGAGAAAGAAAAATGTATTTTATTTCATTTTATTTTTGAAAAAAAGCTACAAAGGGTTGAGAAAAGAGATATTGAACTAGGTAGTAAGAAAATTGATTCTACCAAAGATGACCTCCTTAAACATAGTACCGCTTGATCTGGCCAAGGTTGGTTGGTTCCAGTAGTTCAAGCCTGATGACTGTTTTAGACAGTATTTCTTTAATGAATGAATCTTTCCAACTGGGTTCAGACCTCCTCCTGTAGTTGTGGAGGGGTGTTCAATTTTCTTTAAAGTATGATGGTTAAATCCCTGACTTGTAAGTGGCGAACTTTGATCTTCTTGTCAAGCGCGTGACCAACTCTTCTTTAATAAGCCTGCATGTGGTATAGATCTCTAAGTAATTTTTCTTCGATCAGGTTTTGTTCTTCATACTGCTGACGGATTCAATCTATTTTTGACAACTTACTTTCCTTTCATATCACATAACAGAGCACTACAGCTTTCGTAGAAGATCGAGTCGAAGTTTGCATACTAAGGGTGTGAAAGATAATTTCTTAGAACAATATCTATGTGACCAACACCTCTTTTATGATGATAGTTTCAAGATCTTTGCTAGCCGCTTTAATTACTCCATTGCTATGAGAATAGTAATTTATTCTGAGAGTTCTATCATGTTGAGAAGTCCAACGTAGATAAATGTTTTAACATCTCCTCTGATTATGTGAGTTCATTCTAGTTTGTACATGTGGTGTCCCCATAGAATGAGTATATATTTCGTGTTGAGCAACACCCAAACCAACATATCCTCGTAGGACCACGCAAGCAAGTCTTTTGAATTTTCTGAATTAATTCATCATCTCTTTATATTCCTTGGGGATAAGTTAGTTCCAATCTGAATTTCTTGAAAATTATTTTTGTTCTGAGGTCAATGACCATTGCTTCCTTGAGTAAGACATTTATCTTATCATTCAAGAAGGGGTTCCTTATTAGAGGAATTTCTCCTTGAAGCTAGTTTATTAGTTAATTCGTTAATGAGCTCAAGGTATTCAAAAACTTCCTTTATTCAATTAAATTCAGATGGGGTGACTGACACCATTGCAGAGTCGACAAACTAACCTGACTAATAAAAAAAACTGACTTGATTATTGAATTGATAAAAAAACTAGACTTAAGACTCATAAAAAAACTAGAGACAATTACCCACAACGGGTTTGATTACAGACTGAAAACTTGGGACACCATTTCCAAGTAGTAGGATTGAGTCTTCTTCTTCGGAATCTTTGCCATGTTCAAACTTACTTCTTCTCCCTTGGCCAAGGCTGCATTTGGTGGCAAAAAACTCATTAGGGACCGTCACTTTAGTAAGAGGGGGTTGGAAGGCTTATAATTGACTAAGCGGATGAGAAGGATTGGGTCAAACGAGAGTTGAGTGCTGGATACCATGTTCAAAGTCTGAGGGTGTTGGTAAGTGGGTAGAGAGTTGGTAGTAACATTCGGTTGCTGTAGACACCCCATTTTTGCACTCGTCTGATTAATCAACTCGTCAACCCGATCGCAATGATTCCCAATGATGGATGTGTATTCTATTGCTTTATTTTGTTACCAGATGTGTTTTCGAAATCCGGATGAAGTATCTCGAACTGACAATACTTTAGAAATCACGCTACACTAGGAAAATACGATCCCAGAAACATAGAAATCATCATCTTGCACACAAAAAGAAGCTTCACGATAAAAATCACTAAAAAATGACTAAATTACCAAAATACCCCTAACATCAAAACGACCTTAGAGCCTACTTTACGCTTAGAAAAACTCTCTCAAACACATAAAACAACAAATTGAAACCAAATAAATCATTTCGCCAATTTTAACAGAATTTGATAAAATTACGAAAATGCCCCTCATAAAGTTCACGACCATTTCACACAAAAAATTTCATAAATAACACAAATCAATATTTCCATTGAATTCCTTACCGAAAATAGATTCTAAAACATCTTAGAACATTAAAAATCGACTTAAAACGTGAAAAGTCCTCTCCGGGGGCAAAATGGTAATTTCACAATTTTCATAATTAAAAATTTTGAAATTAATAAATAAAACATTAAATAATTAAAGTGAAACATTGATGAAATTAATTTAAAATTTTGAATTAAAAAAATCGATCAATCGGGCTTTCAAGTAAAATTGTTGAGGGTTCGTGGGATATTTCTTTAAGGACCCCTCCATTTGGGGGTCCAAAGAATTAAAGAAATAATGGAGGAGGAGTCTCCAAAAATTAAAATTAAATTAAGCAAGACTAAATTCAAGGTATTAAAGTCAATCAAGTGAGACTAAAGTCAAAATTAAAGTCAATTAAGCAAGACTAAAGTCAAAATATTAAAAGTCAATCAATTAAGACTAAAGTCAAAATAGTAAAAGTCAATCAAATAAGACCAAAAGTCAAAATCATAATAGAGTTCTAATTAAAAAATAACTCTATCTAATAGAGTTCTAATTAAAAAATAATTCTACCTAAAACAATTCTAATTAAAATACAATTCAACCTAAAACAAGTCTAACTAAAACACAACTCTAATTAAAAGAACTCTAATTAAACACTAACTCTATCCAAATCAACCCCTAAAAACATCTATAAATAGAGGTGCTCACACCCTATTTTCAGATCAAATCATAAACCTTAAGAGAAGTATGTCTAAAGAACACCCTCCTTCGATTTTAGCCTAAAGAACACCCAAAAGCCTTCCAAAAACACTTCAAAATCCATAGTAAACTCGAAGAGTCTAGATCCAAAAATAAGGAGATACCTTGTCTCGGAGATCCGAGATCAAATCCGGAGACAGAACGAAACAAGGGAGTACGGTACAAGGAGCAATTTTTATCGGATCTGAGGGAATAAAGTTTGCTATCGGAAAGGTATAACCTTTTCTATTTTTTTTATTTATTATTATCTAGGTTGTTAGCAATGTAATTTATTTGGGAAGTTAGTAGAGACCGGCTTTGGCCGGGCGGGGTTGGTGCCTAATACCTTCCAACCTCGTAACGTGATCCCCGGACCCTTTTTTTTTTCTTTCGTAGATTAGTTTGCCTTTTTTAGAGTCAGTTTGATTCCTAGACCTTAACAACTAGGTGGCGACTCCCAAACCTCAAAGGTCAAAAGCGGATCCGCGCACCCCACGGATTGAGGGCGCTTTCAGTGGCGACTCCACTGGGGACCATTGAGGATCAAACTTGAAAAACCCCAAGTATGGGAGTATTGTTAAGAGAGACCTAGAGTGTTTTTAGTTTGGGTAGTTTTTTTTATTTATTTCGTTCTATTTTATTTTATTTTATTTTTCGATTATTGAGTATGTATTTGGGCTTTCATATTTTGACATATTATTTGGTATGGTTCGATCAAGCATTATTTATTATTTCTATGTCCAATTGAGGGTCGTATTAGGGTGATCCTAGATAATGCAAAATTTTGAAAAGTTATTAATGAACTAATGGTTACTGGAGCAGAGAGATTGCTGATTTTTTTTATGGATTAGGCATACTTCGATCTATCCTTGGACGTTTATTTTGAAAGGGAGATACGCTTTTAATTTGTTTTTATTTGTAGGGGTGTGGTCGACCCTTTGGTTGATAGAATTTTTATTTTTATTTTTATTTTTTTTATTTTTTTTATTGGTTTGTTAGTTTGTGTTAATAAGATAATGGTGCTGTCCGTTGACAGCAATCAAAAAAAAAAAAAAAAACAAAAAAAAAATTTCTAGGTTCTGCCAATGGGTGCTGGTGCGCATGGTGCGCCATAAAAAAGTGCTATTTTTTCTCGTTTACACCACCAATACATGAGGAGGTGTGTGGTGTGCCGAAAATAAAAACTCATTCTTTAAACTGCGCACATCATCTTCTTCGTTATTTATTTTACCCAATTCCATCGATCTCTCAACAGAGACCGATTCTATCCCTTGTTCCTCTCGATGCAAAATCAACACAATAGGTGTAGATCCATCAAATCGATTCAGTTTTTTTGAAGAAGCAATCAGTGCTCTTGCAAGTTTACTCCATCGATTCTGTCTCCATGTCCTCACGGTCCTTAACCAGCCCGATTGGCTGAGAGTTCTTGACAGATGCTCCCATCTCTGGGTGTAAAGATCAGAGACCGATAGTTGCCAGTTCCCATTGAAATCACTTCAATCTGGAATGATGTTCATCGACGTTTCTCTCACCTCTTGAGGAAAGGATTCAAGATTGATATTTCGGTCGATGGTGAAAACTCAAATCGAAAAAAAAAGGTAAAATCTTAATCGAAGGTAAATTTAGTTATTTCAAAAAGAAAGTGAATAATTTATGTTTGTGTTTTATGAAAATCCGATTTTGTGATAAAAACTCAATTTTAAATTCATCGTTGTCGGAAGAACCAACTGGTTTGGTGTCCATTTTGGTGATCGGAAGGACCAATGGTAAATCTGTGATGGAGGAACTCAGACAAGAGGTTGCAGAGTTTGACGACTCCATAGAACAGTATAATAAACTCCCACATGAAATTTTAGTTTTCCTCAAAGCTGCCTATGGACTGTTCGATTTGGAATTCCATATTAAATAGACGATGACATTCATTTGAGGCCAGATTGCCCTTCATTATTCTTGGCAAAAGAATTATTCCTTGATTCGGATTCATAATACAATGGAAGTTTACTCCAGTTGGGGAGGACGTTATCCGAATGAGATTCAGAATCTGCTGTTGGGATGTTTGGGACCAAAACTATCGAATGAGATAAAATTGAATTAAGGTGATTTATTTGGATTATTTTATTTTGTTAGTAAGCAGATTGGGTTACTCATTTTTTTTTCTCCTCAAATCGCTATGGTTACACCAATTCATATTTGGGACATATCCCCGTTATGATACTGATCGATAATTTCTTTGGTCATGAACGTACAAGCTAATGTGGCGGTGGATTTTTTTCTTCTCTTTTCAAATTGGGCTCTTAAGCATTTTAGTGATAATTAGCAAAGTTTTTTTTCTTTTTTAGAAAAATTTCTTTGAAAATTTAACTAACTTTTTTTTAAAATAAAAATAAAAATAAAATGATGATCACAATTTCTCATCCCGATAATATTCATTTCATTCTCAATATCTTTTTGAAATTCCGGTTTGTCTAAGATCACCCAAAGTAACCCTTGATTGGAATACATAAGGAAATAATGATGGATTAAATGCTTGCTTCTAACATGGATATATGTTTGATATGCTTATCTTTAATCATGTGATTTGAATGGTTTTGATCTTGATTAAGTATTCATGTGTTTGGGATAGTGTTTATTTCGATTAAATATTCATGCAACTCATATTATAATAATTGGATTGATTGGATTCATGGGCCCATTTTGTTTGAAAAAGGCCCTGGGCACACCCCACCCTGTTTTGCACACACCACATGCACGTTTACTGTTTTGAGCACTTACACGTCCCATATAGCCAACGTGGCACTAGTGCGTGGCTCGGTCTCTTCGGAGATGCGACGTCATTCATGAAAACCACAACTCCAGTCACGTACCTTAGGGTATATCGAGCTGGGGCATCAATACCGTCTGATCAGGTGATTCTGAGAGGTATATTGATGCACCCAGGCTGGAGTGACCTGAGCCTTTGACCTATTGTAAGTCACACAGTCACATGTCCCGATTGCCAACGTAGTACTAGTACGTGGTCGGTCCCCTCGTGGGATGCCAAACCATTTATGAAAGCTATAACTCTTGACTCGTACCCGTAGGTATAAAAGATAGTCTAAGTATATCGGTTGCACTTCTTGATCAAAATCGGTGCCTAAGCAAGATCTTGCCCCGCTGTACCCTACTGTACGAGGGGGATAGACTACGTCTATTATAGACGAGAGGTATTTAAGTGGGCCCTTGCTCAGCATTGTGCGCCACCTCTCAACTAGAGATCAAACTGGTTGTTTTTGGCTTCAGAGAAGTGAATTGAGGTTTTAGATTATCACCTATATGGTATATCAAACCAAGTCACCACGTATCGAAAGGTATATAGGTGTGCTTGGGCAAGGGTGGCCAGATAAAAATGCATTGCACGTAGTGTTCCCGGGTTGTTTATTGAATGGAGCCTGTTGATTAATGAATGTATGTGAGTGATGTGAATGATGAGATCAAAGTGTATGATTGTCCTCAAGGATCAAAAATTTATTTTTGAAAATTAAATTGGGTGCACCAACCCAATAAAGAATCCATTCTTTTACAATAATGACCCAGTCCATCCCGATCCAACAATCATGGTGGGCCGAGCCATTTAAATTGAAAATGAAAATCAAATTTTCAAAAGAAGACAAATAGTTTACAGAAACAAAATATTTTCCAGAAAAGATTATTTTCCAAAAGAAGTATTTTCTAGAAGAAATGTTTTCCGAGAAAAAAATGATGTTTTCTATAAAAACAAGATTTTCTGAAAAAAAAATATTGATATTTTACATGGACCTTGGGAGAGTACTAAAATCCCCTTTTGTGTCAAACCAGGATGCTAGTCGCAGGCGATAACCCAATCGATCAGTTAATCAAAACAACCATCGTAGGGATGCACCCTGTAGAGAAGTTCAATTTTGGGAGGTTCATGTTGAGGAGTGCTCTCTACTTCCATGAGTTTGAGATAGACTGGAACCTTTTATATGCTATGGCTAAGCGATGGAACCCCTATCTCCACATATTCCATATGGGGTATATGCATTTGTGCCCCACTCATGAGGATTATTGTGGCATCATGAGGATATCCACTTCATGACCTCTAGTCAGGCCCTCATTGAAGACCGGATATTCTGGTGAACTCGCCATAGGACTAAACATTTCTAAGGAAGAAGCCAAGGTCTTAGTCCATGACGGGAGATTGAACTTAGTACCTTTATTGGGCTCGTATCGCTCCCGCAGTCACCCTATCAATGTAAAACCCGAAGCCTGGTGAACTACTAGAGATTATCGATTGTGCCTAGGAATCCTAGCTCAATACATACTGACCTCCAATAGTGATGGCCAAACTATCCCTGAGTCCTTCATAGATATAGCCTCTCAGCTCTCAAGGAAAGCCAACCCGGTACCTCTCATCCTAGCTGAAACCTTCTCAGGGTTAGATGCTATAAAAAATGGTGAGCGGGAAAGCTTCAAAGGAAGCCCCTACTTACTGTATATGTGGCTCTGTGACCGTCTCAAAATCATAGAGGTCCCATCAAACCTCGAATATGGGCCAGAACACTTTTCCAAGAGAAACCTGTTAGTGCGTCACAACTCAGTCAAAGCTTTGAGCAAATGGTTAGACTCTCACCTCTCCATCCATATCGATTTTAGGTGCCCTTGGTGGATGACTGATCCCCCCATTCTAGGAACCAAAGGATCCTACTATGTTCGTCTGATTGATTTAGAAGAAACACCTTTTTACCATCCCAATCTGATCCCAGAACAGTACGATGTACCTACAGAGTTATCCTTACCTCAGCACAAAGCTTTCTTTTCCCCTGAGCCTTTGACTGAAAAGTTAGTACACCTCATTGAGAAAGTTTGGAACAAGCGCACCTTAAGGTATCCAGACGGACCAGCAGAATTCAGAGAGCCAGTTGTTAGAGCCAAGAGGGTCAAGCCTGACAGCAATCCTGATGACCATCAAGACAAAGTCAAGCGTCCATGCAAAAATAGTTCAAATCAAATTTGTTGAAAGATGTTTTAATAAGAACATATTGTTTCTCAATCATTTTCAATAAAACTATCTTTCTTTTTGAATAAATATCTCCTTTTCAAATACTCATTGTGTGAATGGATTGGTGCACAAACCTCAATAAAATGATTCTTAAAAATGTTATCAAGGGGGTAATACTGAAATTGACTAAATCTACCTTAGATGGGGTCATATAGGATTATCATTGCGCCCAAACTCAAGCGTCCACCTCCTAGTTGGAGTCGTAAGTCCAGTCGGTTAAAAAGAACCACAATACCAAGTCAACAAGCAGAGATAGCTTCAGAATCTGAGCTCACAGAGATCCGTAAGATCTTGGCAGCATTTGCCAATGATATCAGCAATATAAAAGGTAAAGTGAAAATGTTAGAACAGACCTCGGAATCGACGGGAATTCCCCTAGATGACCCAAAGGGGAAAAAGGTTGAAGAGAAACATCCACGTGAAGTCTTCGAGCTCGACGGAGACGAAGAGTATGTTGATGAAAATCCGGCGTTATCTAATAGAATGTCTCAATTGGAGTCAGCTATGAAGGTATAAAGGGTATTGATGAAATTACAGCAGGCATTGAAGTTTTGAATCGCATCCCTCGAATCTATTTGCCAGAGAAGTTTGTGATGCCTGAAATGGACAAGTTCAGTGGGACAAGGTGTGCGAAAACACATCTTAAGGTGTATGTTACCAACATGCGCACTATGGGACTCAGCGACGAACAGATGACATTGTTGTTCCAAAGAACTTTATCAGGATCAGCACTACGTTGGTTAATGTCTCAAGATCCAGTTACTGTGGGTACATGGGAAAACATGTCAAAGGCCTTCTGGCATCAGTATAAGTACAGTACCGAGATTGAGACTTCAAGAAGGGATTTGGAAGCAACTAAACAGAAAAATGGGGAGACATTCACTGATTTCATTGGTCGTTGGAGGGCCAAGGCTTCTCAAATGTGGGATAGACCTTCAAAGAAGGAACAAGTAGCAATTATCCTAAAGAACCTCTCTCAAGGATATGCTCAACACCTAGTGGCCCAATACCTCCCTACTTTTGAATCCTTGTTGCAAGCCGGGAGCCAACTTGAGGATGCATTTGCCTCTTGGATCCTTTCTAACCCCTCAGATAACAAGCCTAAGAAATCATATGTTCCCAAACCCAATATCAACCATACCTACATCGTCAATACCTCAGTTACCCCAGCTCAACCCCCGGCCCGGGCTAATAACCAGGTTCACCCGAGTCGACCTCGAACTCTGCGTCAATTTACCAATTTAGGGATGACCCTTACCGTAGCCCTGCAAAAACTATTGAAAAAAGGGTTGCTTACCCCGATTCAACCCCGAGCTTTATCAAATCCCTTGCCAGCCGGACACAACCCCAACTTATTCTGTGAATTTCATCAAAATCCTTACCATCACACGGATCGATGTATCACCCTGCGCCATGCCATTCAAAACCTTATTGATAACAAAAAGATCACAATCGCTTGCCCACCAAATGTCACCACCAATCCACTACCTACCTATCAACCTCCACTAACCCTAAATATGGTTTCTCATACCTCATTGCCATTCGATCCCGTCTCTCTTATCTATCCAATCCAGGTCAAACCGCCTAGTTACCCCCTTGTCGGGATAGCTTTCACTGATGAGGTTTTCACTACGAACTATGAACCATTTGATCTAACCTCGGATGACACATATTGTTTATCCCCACCTCGTTACGATAGTCCCGCGTTCACTAGTTACTTGTTGGCCCAAATGAATCTGAAAAGCCCTGTACCTTTGACAGACGAAGATCCATACTTGTTGACTGAGGAAGATGAGCCTTTCCCCCTTTCCTATGATGAAGTTAGACATATGACTCGAGGGGGAAGAGTTTTTAAGCCACAAGAACTCTGTGTTGATAATCCTGCAGCCCTGGCAAGAAAGGAAGGAGAAAATCCCACTAAGGAAAGCATCGAAGAAGATAACTCCGTGATCAAACAGTTGAAAAAATCAGGGGTCAATATCTTAGTATGGGGTTTACTCATGGCTTCCACTGCTCATAGGGAGGCTGTTCTCAAAGCACTAAACACAGCCCAAGTCTCCCTTGATACTTCTCCAGATCAACTGGCCAGTATAGTAGGGGCAACTTACGTGGAGAATATCCTATCCTTTTCAGACTCAAATCTCCCAAAAGAAGGGGCAAGCCACACTAAGTCGTTGCACATTACAGTTGACTGTAACGGAATGAGGGTACCTCTGGTTTTGATTGATAATGGGAGTGCACTGAACGTTTACCCGCTGAAAATGGCTACTTGTCTCGGATTTAAGGCTGAAGATCTCAAACCTACTAATCAAGGTGTTAGAGCCTATGATAACACCAAGAGGGATGTACTGGGAATTTTGCACCTTCGACTGTCCACAGGCATAGCTGAATTTCTTGTGGAATTTCAGGTTATTGCATCCAGTCTTCTTTCAATTTACTGTTAGGGAGACCATGGTTACACCAAATCAAAGTCATCCCTTCTACGCTACACCAGAAGGTCAAGTTTATCAAGGATGGGCTAGTGATTACTCTCCATGGAGATGCTAAAATTGTAGAGATTATGAATAATACTGAGGCTAAGGATGAGCCGTTGCTTGAGATTCAACCAGAACAATAG
Source organism: Akebia trifoliata (assembly GCF_017979445.1). NCBI lineage: Eukaryota > Viridiplantae > Streptophyta > Magnoliopsida > Ranunculales > Lardizabalaceae > Akebia > Akebia trifoliata. The sequence continues at coordinate 17,542,917 of NC_141386.1, forward strand.
GGAGTAGAGCTCAGTGGGTTTGAATTTGAGAAGATATGCTCAGTCCAATGGGATCAAGCCATGAAAGAATATTTTCCAATGGAAAATACCACTAATTGCTACATGGCTAATATATTCAAGAAAATGAGATTCTTCCCTGGTATGGGCTTAGGTCGCAAGCAGCAAGGTATTAAAAAGGCACCAGTGATTAAAGAGGCCATCGGCACATTCAGACTAGGATATAAGCCTACTAAGGAAGATTGGGCCCAATACTGGAAGACAAAACGGGATAAGGCCATTGCTAAAAGGCAAAAGCATACCACAGATTTCATTAAAATGAAACCCTATCGAAAGACCATCAATGGTTATTTTGTGAAAGAAGGAGAAGATTTCCGTTACTGTGGGTTCCCAGAGCCTTTCATTGATCACATCACAGGTACTCGTCTGCCGGGGTTTGAAATCTTCTTTGGCATGGAATGGCCCGAAAAGGAAGCCAGCGTAGAAATTAAGGAGAAGAAGGTTGAAGACTGGCAACTCGATCTGGACTCCCTCAACATCGATCAGTTATTCATTGAAGATCATAGTATCTTAGTGTTGTCAGTTGAGAAAGGGATCCTGAATCCTCAGTCTGTAATCAAACCCGCTGTTGGGTCTCTATCAAATTATCATGTAATCAGTCTTGTGTTGCATGTCAAGGCTGGGTCAGTCGGTCCCATTAGTCCTGTTCAGTCTGACATGCCAGTTGAGTCATTTATTTCTGTTGAGTCGAGTAAGTTAGTTGTTTCTGCTGAGTCTATTATTTCTAGTGAGTCTGTTTTTCCTGCTGAGTCAAGTGAGTCTGTTAAGTCTGCAATGAGTCCTGTTACCCCATCTCTTTTTAATGAAATGAAAGAAATTTTTGATTACCCCGAGCGCAATAATAATTTAACTAATAATTTGGCTTCGGAGGAAAAATCTTCTGACGAAGAACCTCCCCCTGAAATAATCAAATTACTTGAACAACAAGAAGAACATCGGGCTCAACCTCTAATAGAGGAAGTAGAGGTTATCAACCTCGGAAGAAAAGAAAGTCCTCAAGAAATTCGGATAGGGGTCACTTTATCTCCCGATGAACGCAAAGGGATAGTAGACTTGCTCAGAAAGTTCAAAGACGTGTTCACGTGGTCTTACGAGGATATGCCGGGGGTAAGCACAGATATTGTCCAACATCGGATTCCGTTATATCCAGATGCTCGACCAATCAAACAGAAACTTCGACGTATGAAGTCGGAATGGACTTTAAAAATCAAAGAAGAAGTTACGAAGCAGATTAACACTAGATTTTTGGAAGTAGTAGAATACCCTGAGTGGATTGCCAATGTCGTCCCGGTGCCAAAAAAGGATGGAAAAGTTAGAATATGTGTGGATTTCAGAGACCTAAAAAAAACAAGCCCAAAAGATAGTTTCCCTTTACCACACATAGATGTTCTAGTGGACAGTACAGCAAGGCACGCTTTGTTGTCCTTCATGGATGGATTTTCAGGGTACAATCAGATAAAAATGGATCCTCGAGATATGCAAAAAACGTCGTTCATCACACAATGGGGGACCTTCTGCTACAAGGTCATGCCTTTTGGTTTGAAGAACGCTGGAGCCACCTATCAAAGAGCAGCCACGACTTTATTACATGACATGATACACAAGGAGGTCGAAGTCTATGTAGATGATATGATAGTCAAATCCAAAGAACGACTAGGGCATGTTACTGCGTTAGAAAAGTTTCTCACAAGGATTCAAAAATACCAACTCCGCCTTAACCCACATAAATGTTTATTTGGAGTAACTTCTGGAAAGTTATTGGGGTTTGTGGTCAGTCAGAGAGGGATCGAAGTAGACCCTATAAAGATTAAAGCTATCCAAGAGATGCCGCCGCCCCAGACTGAAAAGTAGATTCGAGGTTTTCTGGGCAGAATCCAGTATGTTAGCAGGTTCATCGCTCAACTCACCAACGTCTGCGAACATATTTTCAAGCTTCTCAAGAAAAATGAACCAACAGTTTGGAATGAGCAATGTCAAAAGGCTTTCGACCAAGTCAAGGAGTATCTCTTAAACCCGCCTATTTTGGTTCCACCCACACCGGGTGAACCACTTCTTCTTTATCTGTCAGTCACAGAAGAAGCTATGGGATGCATGCTTGCACAGTATGACAAAGGTACTCGCAAAGAAAGGGCCATCTACTACATCAGCAAGAAGATGTTAGAGTATGAACGAAAATATTCATCTTTGGAGAAAACCTGCTTAGCACTTGTATAGGCCACTCAGAGACTCCGGCACTATATGTTGTCTCATTCAATTATCCTGTTATCTTGGATAGATCCCCTCAAGTACCTTTTCGAGAAGCCGGCGTTGACAGGGAGAACAACGCGATGGTTGTTGTTGCTATCAGAGTTTGACATCACGCATGTTACACAGAAGTCTATCAAAGGGAGAGCTGTAGCAGAATACTTGGCAGATCACCCTGTAGTAGAAGGAATAAGGACTATCGATCAATTCCCAGATGAGAACATCTTGCACGTTAAAGAAGAATCGCAGAACCAAACATGGCAGTTGTACTTTTATGGAGCCGCCAATCAAAATGGGTATGGAATAGGGGCAGTCTTGCTTTTTTCGGAAGGATGTCACATTCCTATTGCTATTAAATTAGCCTTTTCAAACACTAATAACACGGCTGAATATGAGGCGTGCATCGCGGGGCTCGAAGCTGCTTTGAACCTAGGCATTACAGAAATTGAAGTTTTTGGGAATTCAGTGATGAGACTATCGTTGTTCTTCTCACCGGAGTTAATAATAACCTTAGTTTTACCTTACTTGTGGGGCAAGTAGGGGATCGAACCCAAGAGAAAGGAGGAATAGAGCTAAGCTAAGAAGATAAAATTCAAATTAACTAAAAGGAATTAAAACTGTTTTTCTTTGTATTTTGAACTTATAAGAAGATGTAAAATTGCTAGAAAATAAACTAAAGTAAATGAAATTAAAAGCAAGTAAACTTATGAATTAAAACACCATTGGAGGTGGATCTACCTAAAACATGTTAATGAGCAATTTCTAGTCTCTAGCCTTTTTATAACTCAATCATAAGGGCTTGGTGTTAGCTCCTTAGATCGGAAAGTTTTGCAATTAAAATGAAATAAAGGAACAAAAACAAAGTAGAATTTCTTGAGAACTTCTTACTACAAATTATCTAATTTAAGCATACTTTATCTTGATCTAATCTAAGCATAAAGTATCTATATTAAGAATAAAATGTGCAAGAAACTTAAAGAGAATTCATAAGCATTTTAAATAAAAGAAAGGCATAAAATTAGAAATAACACAAGAACTTGCTCTAGGCTTTTTCACTCTCCAATGGAGGGGAACTTAGCCTAATGTCATTGCAAGAGAGGGAAGACAAGAGATGAAAGAACTTTTCTTCATTTCATGGAGAAAATTACAACTTCTTCTTCTTCTACTTCTTACAAAACTAGTTAACCAAAAGAAAATAATTAGAAAATGAAAATACAAAAAATAAGAGAATAGGCAAAGAGCCTTAGATTAAAGGAGTCTTGGATAAGAGAACCAAGATGGGACCCTTTCTCTAGAAATGAAGGCTCTATTTATAGAGAAAAATGTGTGTAGAAGAGTCTAAAAGTAGCCTCCACTTTTCTTTGCACAAAAAGATAAAAGAGGAGAATATGAGTTAAGGATTAGGGCATTCCAAAGGATTAGGGCATTCCAAAGTGTTAGGGCATTCCAAAGTGGGCCCAAATGCTTTTGCCTTGAGATTTTGATTCCAAATTGTTGATTTTCTGCACAAGAAACACACGTAATTAGATTTATCTAGTAAATGAATTTATTTATATATAATTAAGCCTAATTAACATGCAACGTGGTGGTTTGAGGCTTATCATGATTATTATCTTAATATAGAGAAATAGGTACAAAAATCAAGATAAATATCCAGAAAATGTGCGTATAATTGAGTGTTTGGAGACACTCATCATTCAGCTTTGGTCATACATCAGTCATTGGAAGAATGGAAGACTAGGAATGAAAAGTTGAAACCTTACCATGAGTATTTGTTAAACTTAGTCAGTAAGTTTAAAGCTATCCTGTTCCAGCACTTGTCAAGGGAGGATAACAGATTTGCTGACTCCTTAGCAACTTTATCTTCAATGATCCATTTACCCCCTGGCATGGAATTGAGACCGATCACTATTGAAGTCAAAGACAGACCCGCATACTGCCATTAGACCAACATTACTACTCGACTACCCGATGGAAAGCCATGGTACACAGATATAAAGAGAGTGTTGGAAAAATAAGAATTCCCGGAAGAAGCATCGAGGAAGGAACGACAGACCCTACTAAGATTAGCATCTCAATTTATCATGTGCGCAGGAAGCTTATACAAAAGGTCTTATGATGGGATTCACTTGTCGTGTGTTGATGAAGATCAAGCTGAACAGATAATGATTGAACTACATTCAGGAGAATGTTGCCATCACATGAGTGGGAAAATGTTAGCTAAGAAAATTATGAGACAAGGATACTACTGGCCCACGATGGAAACAGATTGTCATCACATGGTCAAAACCTGTCATAAGTGCCAAATACATGCGAACCTTATACATGTGCCACCATCTTAATTAGTGGGTCTGACTTCACCATGGCCATTCTCAGTCTGGAGAATTGACATTATTGGTAAAATATCGCCTAAGGCATCAAATGGGCATGAATACATTCTGGTTGCCATCGATTATTTTACCAAATGGGTCGAAACTGCTTCTTATACTGTCCTCACTGCGTCTCGAGTTGCAAAGTTTATTCAAACGAACATCATCAGTCGATATGGGGTACCTTCGGAGTTGATCTCCGATAATGGGTCACACTTTAAAGCTGAAGTTATCAAATTGTATTCAAAGTTCAAAAACTCACATCATAAATCATCTCCTTACCGCCCTCAAACTAATGGAGCAGTCGAAGCAGCTAATAAGAATATTAAGACTATCCTCAGGAAAATGTGTCAATCACATCGAGATTGGTCAGAAAAACTGCCATTTGCATTATGGGCATATCGAACCTCAATTCGATCATCCACTGGAGCTACTCCCTACTCCTTAGTGTATGGAATAGAAGCAGTCTTGCCAGTTGAAATGAATATTCCGTCTCTCAGGGTCTTGTTAGAAAGTCAGTTGTCAGAAGCAGATTGGGTTCGTCAACGGTATGAAGAGTTGAATTTGATCAAGGAAAAACGACTGAGAGCGTTGTCTAACGTGCAAGCTTATCAAAGAAGAGTCGCCCGTGCGTTTGACAAGAAAATCAAGGCCCGTCACTTACAAATCGGGGATTTAGTACTCAAAGAGAACAGGACACCTATTTTTGATCCCAGGGGGAAGTTCAAACCAAATTGGGGAGGTCCGTTCATCGTTAAGGAAATATTACCAGGAAAGACTGTCAGACTTCAAGATCATGATGGAATTGAATTACCAGAACCAACCAACCTTGACCAAATCAAACGGTACTACATTTAAGGAGGCCATCTTTGGCCGAATCAATCCTCATATTACCCAGTTACCCAGTTCAACATAACCTTTCTCAACCCCTTTGCAGCCTTTTCAAAAAGAAAAATTATGCCTTTTTCTTTCTCAACCCGATCACCTAACCTAGGGGAGGGAAGCTTTGAACTACGTTTTGGTCTGATCCCAAACATCTGGGGTACGTAGGCAACCTGAGAAGTTACTTCAGGCCCGACCACATCAAAAAAAAAAAATCTATTTCCCCACACAATAAAAAATCAAGAAAAAATTCAAAAGAAAAGAAAAATATCTTCAAAATGGGGAAGAAAATTTAAGGCAAAGTAAAGAAATGCCACACAAGGGGCATTCGGGTTTTTGAGCCTCAAAATCCCTTTCTTTTTATACTCAGTCCTAAGTTTACCTATAAAAGTCCTCCTAAGTATCGTGCGAAAAGTCAAGGAAGATAGCAAAGCATGATCAGACAGTAACTCTAGAAGTGCAGAAGAGAAGAAAAAGATAAAAAATGATGAAGCCTGCTAAGTTGAAAATCCGAAAAGGGAGATTTAGGCAAAAATTAAGGCAAGCTCGCAAGGTTGAAGATCTGAAAGAACAACTTTGGCAACAATCAGAGCCAAAAAAAAAAAAAATGGAAAAAGCTCGCTAAATCGAAAACCTGAAAAGGCGATCTAGGCAAAAGCTAGAGCAAGCTCGATAGATTGAAAACCTGAAAAGACGATCTAGGCAAAAGTTAGAGTAACAAAAAAAAATAGAAGAAAATCCCAAGTTGAGAGCGGTCCGAGCTAAAACATCAGAAGTCCAAATAATCAAGTTCAATACTTCGCTTAAACCAGGCATAGACTCAGAAGTCACAAGTATCTTGTCCACGATCGATCTGAAAATTTTTACTTCCCCAAGTAAGCCAATGGAGAAAAGGGTGAATTCTATGATGAGTCTCGAAAGGAAAGAATTTTGTTATCTTGAGCCTGACTCAAAACCTTCAATAAAATTAATTAAAATTAAAAGTTGAGTCTTTATTGTGCTTGTGGTAATCAAATATTTCAAACCTTCATACAAGGGGCATTTTCTTTCTTCTTTAATGTAACTTTTCCCCCTTATACTAGGGGCATTTTTTTATTATTTTGCATGATGTGTTCAATTATTTTCAAGGCCATGTTCATTGTCAAACTAGGGGCATTTTGTTTTTGAGCAATGTTAATCCTAAAAGATAATGAGAACCCAAAACTTAAGGTTACCCTCTTGATAATAGTTTTTCGAAAAACTCTTAAGGTTCAAAAGAAATAAAAACTCAGGTTTTAAATTCATAAAACTTTTTGATAAATCCTTGAGATTCAAACAAAAGCATTTTGGATCTCACATAGGACATATGGTATTCTTTCGTTCTCTAGATTATTTTTCAGATTCAATCATTCTTGGAATCGATCATTTCTCTTCTAGATTCATTATCTTCCAGATTTATTCGTTCTCCGATTCGTTCCAATCAGTCTTCTCAAAATTCATTCATTCTTTTCCAAAATTCCTTCGTTCCTCTGCCAGTTTTGCTCAGTTACCGCCAAGGGTTGTCTTGGATTTTGATCAGTTACCGCCAAGGGTTAACTTGGATTTTGCTCAGTTGCCGCCAAGGGTTGTCTTGGATTTTGCTCAATTGCCGCCAATGGTTAACTTGGATTTTACTCAATTACCGCCAAGGGTTATCTTGGATTTTGCTCAGTTGCCGCCAAGGGTTATATTGGATTTTGCTCAGTTTCCGCCAATGGTTATCTTGGATTTTGCTCAGTTGCCGCCAAGGGTTATCTTGGATTTTGCTCAGTTGTCGCCAAGGGTCATCTTGGATTATACTTAATTTACGCTCAGATTATACTCAGTTATGCTCAATTATGCTCAGTTTATATTCAAATTATGCTGAGTTTATGCTCAGATTATCCTCAAATTATGCTCAGATTTTACTCAGTTTCACACAGTGCACACACTTGCACATTTGCACTTTTTAGTCAGGGAGAATTCTTTAAAATTCAAGGATCTCACACTGTCAGTGAGAGTTTGCGCTCAAAGACCTGACAACCTTTTAATTCGGGGAGAACTTTACCCTCAAGGATCCGAACACCCCGACAAATTGCTAAATGAGGCTGCAAAATGAACTGTCACTAGCTTTGTCATTCAGATATCGCACTATCTACCAAAATAGATTTGCTATCTAGTTTGCTTCAACCCTCTGCCAAAGAGGGACATCTGTAGACACCCCATTTTTGCACTCGCCTGATTAATCAACTCGTCAACTCGATCGCAATGATTCCCAATGATGGATGTGTATTCCATTGCTTTATTTTGTTACCAGATGTGTTTCCGAAATCCGGACGAAGTATCTCGAACTGACAAAACTTTAGAAACCACGCTACGCTAGGAAAATACGATCCGAGAAACATAGAAATCATCATCTTGCACATAAAAAGAAGCTTCACGATAAAAATCACTAAAAAATGACTAAATTATCAAAATACCCCTAACATCAAAACGAACTTAGAGCCTACGTTACGCTTAGGAAAACTCTCTCAAACACATAAAACAACAAATCGAAACCAAATAAATCATTTCGCCAATTTTAACAGAATTTGACAAAATTATGAAAATGCCCCTCATAAAGTTCACTACCATTTCACACAAAAAATTTCATAAATAACACAAACTAATATTTCCATTGAATTCCGTACGAAAAATCGATTCTAAAACATCTTAGAACATTAAAAATCGACTTAAAACGTGAAAAGTTCTCTTCGGGGGTAAAACGGTAATTTCACAATTTTCATAATTAAAAATTTTGAAATTAATAAATAAAATATTAAATAATTAAAGTGAAATATTGATGAAATTAATTTAAAATTTTGAATTAAAAAAATCGATCAATCGGGCTTTCAAGTAAAATTGTTGAGGGTTCGTGGGATATTTCTTTAAGGACCCCTCCATTTGGGAGTCCAAAGAATTAAAGAAATAATGGAGGAGGGGTCTCCAAAAATTAAAAGTAAATCAAGCAAGACTAAAGTCAAGGTATTAAAGTCAATCAAGTGAGACTAAAGTCAAAATTAAAGTCAATTAAGCAAGACTAAAGTCAAAATATTAATAGTCAATCAATTAAGACTAAAGTCAGAATAGTAAAAGTCAATCAAATAAGACCAAAAGTCAAAATCATAATAGAGTTCTAATTAAAAAATAACTCTATCTAATAGAGTTCTAACTAAAAAATAATTCTACCTAAAATAATTCTAATTAAAACACAATTCTACCTAAAACAAGTCTAACTAAAACACAACTCTAATTAAACACTAACTCTATCCAAATCAACCCCTAAAAACATCTATAAATAGAGGTGCTCACACCCTATTTTCGGATCAAATCATAAACCCTAAGAGAAGTAGGTCTAAAGCCCCCTAGCCTCCCATAAATCCTAGTTTTGGAGCCCCAACTCCTCACCTAACATCCCTCCTTCGATTTTAGCCTAAAGAATACCCAAAAGCCTTCCAAAAACGCTTCAAAATCCATAGTAAACTCGAAGAGTCTAGATCCAAAAATAAGGAGATACCTTGTCTCGGAGATCCGAGATCAAATCCGGAGACAGAACGAAGCAAGGGAGTATGGTACAAAGAGCTATTTTTATCGGATCTGAGGGAATAAAGTTTGCTATCGGAAAGGTATAACCTTTTTTTATTTTTTTATTTATTATTATCTAGGTTTTAGCAATGTAATTTATTTGGAAAGTTAGTAGAGATCGGTTTTGGCCGAGCGGGGTTGGTGGCAAACACCTTCAAACCCCGTAACGTGATCCCCGGACCCTTTTTTTTTTCTTTCGTAGATTAGTTTGTCTTTTTTAGAGTCAGTTTGGTTCCTAGACCTTAACAACTAGGTGGCGACTCCCAAACCTCAAAGGTGAAAAGCGGATCCGCTCACCCCGCGGATCGAGGGCGCTTTCAGTTGCTCAAGGGCAGGGACAGTAACTTTTTTGACGTCAATGAGGTCTTGAACTGTGTGACGAAGAGCGATACAACGATCAGTAAGATGACTGGGATTCTGGTGAAACTCATAAAATAGGTTTGGATTGTGAAAAGTGGGGAGTGGATTTGGTAAAAGTTGAGGTTGGAGAGGTACAATGAACCCTTTACTTAATAGTTTCTGAAAGACAATGCTCAAAGGCATCCCAAAATTTCCAGCGTGATCGAGGTTGATTAGGGTTAACTTGGTTATTAGGCAGGATAGTATATTGGACGGGTGTATTAGACGTATTGGCTACATAGGCTGATCAGTGCTAGACTTGAAATTGGAGAAAAGCTTTTTGAGCTTGTTATCAAAAGTATTGGAAAAGACTCCAAAAGCAAAGGCATCTTCCACTTGGCTACCAGCTTGCAACAAAGACTCGAATGTAGGAAGGTATTGGGAGACTAGATGTCGAGCATACCCTTGCGAGAAATTTTTTAAGATAATAGCCACTTGTTCTTTCTCTGAAGGTCTATCCCACATTTATGCAGCCTTGACCAATGAAATCAGTAAATGTTTCCCCATTCTTCTGTTTAGTTGACTCCAGATCCCTTCTTGAAGTTTCAATCTCGGTACTATACTTACACTGATGCTAGAAAGCCTTTGACATTTTCTTCCATGTATGTACTATAGTTGGATCTTGAGACATCAACCATCGTAGAGCTGATCCTGATAGAGTCTGCTGAAATAACAATGTCATCTGTTCATCATTGAGTCCCATAGTGTGCATGTTAGTAACATCTACATTAAGATGCATTTTTGCACAACCTACCCTACTGAACTTGTCCATTTCAGGCATCACAAATTTTTCTGACAAATGAATTCTAGGGATACGGTTCAAAGCTTCAATGCCTGTTACAATTTCATCGATACCCTTTATACTCTTCAGAGCTGACTTCAACTGAGACATCTTGTTGGCTAATATTGGATTTTCATCGAAATGTTCTTCATCTCCATCAAGTTTGAAGACCTTATATGCATGTCTCGTTGCATTTTCTTCTACCTTTTTTCCTTTTGGATCGTCAAGGGGATTGCTCATTGATTCTGAAATCTGTTCCTAAACATCTATCTTGCCTTTTATACTGTTGATATCATTGGAAAAAAACTATCAAAATCTTACGGATTTTTGTAAGCTCAGATTCTAAAGTCATTTCTTCCTGTTGACTTAGTACTGACGATCGTTCTAACCGACAGGACTTACGAAGGGGGTGGATGCTTGAGTTTGGGTGTAATGATAACCTTGAAAATCCCATCAAAGGTGGATTACTAGTTACAGACCCTAGAGTAGACTTTTAACAAATAGAGGTTCCTCTTGATAGCATGGGTTAAGTTAATCCCTAGATTTACAATTTCTAACCAATGAAATATTTCGATCAAGAAATATTACATGAAGATGATATATTGATCTTGTTACGTATGAAATATTCAATCCATTGAATTACACCGGTCAATGCAAGGTGATTGGGACTATGTACCCATTTGAGTTTAGGCCAGTTCGACCCAATGGATCTAAATATTCTACTTGAATCACTTCAGCAACTATTTTTTTAAGCTAATTAATCCAATCGATCCATGTGTTGATCTATAAGATCCATTTACCAATTGGGCTAATTAGTTTAATTTGATATTAATCGGTATGTCTCATCAATTAAATTTATTGGATTGGACCGGTATTACGGGTTGGATTGAAGTAGTGTGGACCGGTCCACCCACTTACCTTTGGGTTGGATTAAATAGAGCAACCCGGGAACACCCATAGTCAGTTCGAGTCGTGACCTATAGGAAGGCTCCTAAACTCTAGGTTTATTACTTACAATGCAATTTATCTGGCTACCCTTGTCCAAGTACACCTATATACCTCTTGATACGTGGTAACTTAGTTTGATATACCGTATAGGTGATAATCTAAGACTCCAACCCACTTCTTTGAAGTAAAAAAGCAACTAGTTTAATTCTCAGATCAGAGGTGGCATGCGATGCTTGAACAAAGACACTCTTAAATCACCTCTTTTCTAGAATAGACGTAGTCTATCCTCCTAATATAGTAGTACATCGGAGCAAGATCTCGCTTAGGCACTGGTTTTGATCAAGAAGTGCATTTGATGTACTTATATTATCTTTGATATACCTATGGGTACGAGTCAAGAGTTATAGGTTTCATAAATGGTTTGGCATCTCACGAGGGGACTGACCACGTACTAGTACTACGTTGGCAAACGGGACATGTGACCGTGTGGCTTACAATAGGTTAAAAGTTCAGGTCGCTCTAACTTGGATACATCGATATACCTTTCAGAGTCACCTAATCAGATGGTACTGATGCCCCAGTTTGATATATCCTAAGGTACGTGACTGGAGTTGTGATTTTCATGAATGACATCGCATCTCCGAAGAGAACGGGCCACGCACTAGTGCCACGTTGGCTATGTTGGGACATGCAAGCGTGCAAAATAGTAAACGTGCATGTGGTGTGTGCAAAATAGGGTGGGGTGTATCCGGGGCTTTTTCAAACAAATGGGCCCATGGGCCTGATCATACCATCACACATTGATACCATATGAATATTAGCCAAAATAAATACCAATCCAATAACATCATTAAGATCACCAATAAGCACATCAACTATATATCTGATCAATCAATTAAAGAGCATCGTATAGAATAATTGATCAAACCCAAATATTGCAATAGGCATAATTTTTATAATTTTTAAGGTCCAATCAATGATCACTTTTGGGTGATCCAAAATAAATCGAGATTCCAATAGATGTTACATTGATGATAGAATTATAATTATTGAGATGAGGAGCGACAAAATCTTTTTTTTTTTAATTATAAAAAAAACTAGAAACACAACCCAAAAGAAAATCAAAGAGAAAGATACTAGTGCCAAATGAGCTCGCTCTCACAAAATAAATCAGGAGCATTAACTGTGCTAACACTAGATCAATTCGGATTTTTTGTGAATTAGGAAAATACAATCTGAACTTGCATCGATGATATCTAAGGCTCCTGATAACGAAATCAAGTGAATTCAGGTTCAAAATCAATCTACTCGATGGGATCTACATTTTATTAATAGGTACCCAAATGTAATTCTGACTAGCATATTCTGTAAAAACATTTTAACATTTTTATCCCAACTTTCTTTCAGCAACAATTCCAGATTTAGAGATTAATTCGAACTTGCATCGATGATATGCAAGGCTCCCGATAACGAAATTGAGTGAATTCAGGTTCTAAATTAATCTACTTGATGAGATCTACAGTTTTTTAAAGGTGTCCAGACTTAATTCTCGCTAGAATGTTCTGTAAAAATATTTTAACAATGTTGTCCCAACCTTCATTCAGCAACAATTCCAGATTTACAAATTAATCATGAACTTGCATCGATGATATCCAAGGCTTTCGTTAATGAAATTGAGTGAATTCAAGTTCTAAATTCATCTACTCGATGAGATCTACGTTTTATTGACAGGTGCCCAGACTTAATTCTCACTAAAATGTTCTGTAAAAACGTTTTAACATTGTTGTCCCAACCTTCATTCAACAACAATTGTAGATTTACAGATTAATCCGAACTTGCATCGATGATATCCAAGGCTTTCGTTAATGAAATTGAGTGAATTCAAGTTCTAAATTCATCTACTCGATGAGATCTACGTTTTATTGATAGATGCCCAGACTTAATTCTCACTAAAATATTTTGTAAAAATATTTTAACATTGCTGTCCCAACCTTCATTCAGCAACAATTGTAGATTTACAGATTAATCCGAACTTGCATCGATGATATCCAAGGCTCCCGATAACGAAATTGAGTGAACTCAGGTTCTAAATTAATCTACTCGATGAGATCTACGTTGATTAATAGGTGCCCAAACTTAATTCTAACTAGAATGTTCTGTAAAAATATTTTAACATTACTGTCCCAACCTTCATTCAACAACAATTCCAGATTTACAGATTAATCGGAACTTGCATCAATGATATCCAAGGCTCCCGATAATGAAATTGAGTGAACTTAGGTTCTAACTTAATCTACTCGATGCGATCTACGTTTTATTAATAGGTACCCAGACTAATTCTCACTAGAATATTCTGTAAAAACGTTTTAACATTGATATCCCAACCTTCATCATTCCATCCTTTTTATATGTCAATTTGAATATTTCATTATTTAGGGGTCATCAAAAAGTGACCTTTAATTGGACAAAAATACAATACCGAAGATCATCCACAATCAAGACACAAAAAAAAAAAAAAATAAATAAATAAATAAAATAAATCAAACTAAATAATAAAAAAAAAACTAGGTCATCCTCGCAATGCTCCCATACTTGGTCTAGGAACCGGACATTGACTTTAAACGGGTAAACGAACAACTAATCTATTAAAAAATATTGAGTCCGGGGATCACATTATAGGGTTGGAAGGTGTTAGGCACCAACCCCGCCCGGCAAACGTTGGTCTCTACTAATTCTCAAAAATAATTGCATTACTAAAAAGACTTAAATATTAATAATAATAAAAAGTAAAAATATTTACCTTTGCAACACAACGGTTTTGATCCCTTAGATCTAATAGAACAACTCTTCGTATAGTACTCCTCGTTTTGTTTTGTTACCGGATTCACTTCAGGCCTCCAAGACGCAGTACCTCCTTCTTATATTTGAATATTTATGATTTATTTATGGATTTTTGGGTGTTTTTTAGGGGTTTCTAAGTATTTTTTGAGCTAAACTTGGGGTATGGATGTTAGGTAAGTGTTTAATTATAATTATTTTAGATAGATTTAGTACATAATTAGAATTATTTTTAAATAGACTCACTGTTTGATTAGAATTACATTAGATAGTTTTATAGTTACATTAGATAGTTTTATAGTTTAATTAGAATTCTATTAGATAGTTCTAGAGTTTAATTAGGTTTCTTTTAGATAGTTTTAGAGTTTAATTAGAATTTTTTTAGATAGTTTTTGAGTTTAATTAGAATTCTATTAGGATTTTGACTTAAGTCTTACTTGATTGACTTGACTTTAAGATTTTGACTTAAGTCTTACTTGATTGACTTGACTTTAGGATTTTGACTTAAATCTTACTTGGTTGACTTGACTTTAGGATTTTGACTTAAGTCTTACTTGATTGACTTGAATTTTAATTAGGATTTCACTTTACAGTAATTAATATTTGTCGACAATAAATTTCAACAAATCTACCTCGAGATCCGTGAAATATAATCGCAAATGATTTTATTGATTTTTGAGGAAAAGTAGATACAGATCTCAACGTTTCCTCTAATTAACAATCAAATACAAAATAGTGATGATGACATATGTAGTTTTTCTTCTCTCCGAGTTTCGTGTTTTATCGACTGAGAAGGATGCTTGGACGGTGATTTTACTTTGTGCATGATCTTCTGTAGAGGCTTCTGTAGATTTTCTTCTCTCCGGGCTTCGCGCTTTATCAGTTGAGAATCTTTTCTTGGCTTCCGGAGAAGGGCTTTATGCTTGATCTTCTCTTTAGTCGGAGTCTGGATCTCTAAAGAACCTTGCTTTATTTCTAGAGGAGGGCTTGAGAGCTTCTTCTTCTCTAGAGGGAAAGCTCCTGTCTTCTGAGAGAAAATGATCTAGATCCCCCCTCAATGAGGGAGACTTTTGTATTTATAGACTTAAAGGTAATTTAACTTACCAATTATACCCCAACTTAAGAGATTTAATTGATTTGTTTAAAAGACTAAATTTGTCCAAATCCAATTTCAAGGATTCTATGGATTATTATTGGGCCAAATCCATTTATTTGGGTATAAGGCACAATATTTAATATGGATCACTTGGATTTGCTGGATTATGGGTTTTATTTGCAAAAACCCAAACCCAAACTATATGAGGCCCGTCCCGATCAACGGACCCTCAATTTACATTTGTGGGCCAAATTTTGATTTGGTGGGCTTTTTGTTAACTTAGAAGGCTTTAGGGGCTCGTTTAAATTTTGATGCCTACAAATGCCCCCTCAAGGATGCATTGTCGGTAGTATGGCTAATGGCGGTGCGTCCTTGAACATGCTTACAAAAATGATCACGCTGTAGTGAAGATGAACTTTTCTATTGGTGATTGAGGATGATGTAACTTTGACTATCCTTTTTCATTATTTTTGATGGGTCAACTTGACTTGAATCCATGCTATCAAATTTGCTACGTGTTTTGCCGATTGCCTCAACTATTTCTATCATCAAACAAGTAAGACAAATTTTTTTTTTTTTTCATCTTACATATTATGGGAAATAAGTAAAAAAACTTCGTATTGGGAAGATGAGGCCAAGTATTGTTTAGCCTTAGCTGCAATAGTGCAAGGTATGTGGCTGGATTTATCCTTTTTTTTTTTTTTTTTTTTTGAGTTTGGACTTTTGCTTTGCAAAGTGTGGGCCCACAAGAGAAATTGCCTTTTGAAATTCTTTTCCTTTCATAAACGTCCCATTAAAGAATTGGAGATGATGGACTTGGTAATGGAATTGTGTTGTGTTGGGCTTTAGAAATGTTGGGCCGAAAGAGAGAACAAATTATTCACTTGCCTTCTACCAAACTAAATGAAGAGAGACCCTGCTACTGATGGATGCCAACGTAAGGTCTTTGAATTGAATTCTAACACAACGATTTGATAAACCCCATACCTTCCAACATTAACTTTAAATAATGGGAGTTGGAAAATCTTCACATTTCACTCAAAAGCAAATAATCTTGGCCCACGCAATGATTTTAGTAAAAAAAATAAAAAATAATTGTAAAACTTCTTGTCTTAGACTCTTCTCAATGCAGGTATGGACTTGGGCTCAGGCCTTCGAAAGCGGACCAAGGTTCCTTAGTAAGATTCCAATCTTACTAAGTTAGTAAGCTTAGTTTTGCTTTTATTTACCGAATTTTTTAATTTTTTTTTCACTTTCTTCCTCACGTCTCTGCTGCCCTCAGCAACTTAGACTGCCATTCCTCTTCCAACTCTACTTCTTCTATTTTCTTTATCTATTTATTTTCTTTTCTCTACTCTTTCATTGGCAACTACTCGCAACGCAGACACGTACATGTATGCATCTCTTTTCTTCTGATTCTACTCCGACATCATAGACGGTTTAAGAAGGCTCCTATAAACAGAGCACACGGCTGCTGTTGTTGATGGCTGATTATTGAAAGGGAATTGCAGCAACACAGCTGTTTTTGGAGTGATACATGCCTGTAGGTACTCTCCTTTCCTTCTTCTTTTTTTTCTAATTCTTTTCTTTCTACCAAAACAGGGGCTGCGACCTCCACATTAGGGATTTAATCTTTGAAGCAATATAGAATGAGAAGCCATTGCAACCATGAGTCCTTCAATTCATTTCTAGTTTAATAAACTAGATGATGTGCTCAAGGTATTATTTGGTGATCATATAATTTGGGCAGCATTAGAGTCAGATTTAAGCGATGAAGAACATGATCAAAGAACAGCATGATGATAGAAAACTTCAACTTCTGAACCGACAGAGAAGATCGACATAAGATCGAAGCAACACACCCACGTAGATCGTGTTACGGCTATCGAATGGTTGTAGTTAATCCATCATGCACAAAATCATTGTTTCCTGATTGAAATCAATGCCAACTTTCTTGATTGCAGGACTATATCGAATTCACTTCTCTTAGTGATCAATTGATTGTGGTTCGTGCAATTGAGATGTATGTATCTGACCAAAGCGTTGGACGTGTAAATGCACCACTAGGTCTTGCTTGAGCTTGATGAGAACTTGGCCAGTGATTTTCTTATTGCTTGATTCATCACTTTGTCCCCTTCCCGTGTCATCTACATTCCTCTCTGTCAAAGAACAATCCAGATCGCACAATGCCAATGGTTTGCCTTTTTCCATATAAAAGAAGAAAAGTTTTTTTATAAATCGCTCAGTCCTACCTCTTTAATTTTTTTTTCAGGCAGTGGCTTAATGCTTGCTATTATGAATAGTGGTAAAATAGACTGGTACACAATGTAGCAGATGACGAATCCAAGATGCTCGAACAACTTCTCATAGCTGAGGAAGAGGCGCTTGACGATGCCTACTACTCATGGTAATGGGATTCAGCAGAGGAGAGCGAAAACATTTAGATGGAGGGCAGAAGATCATCGTCCATTGATAGCTATTTGTCTACATGACTTCGATGATGACAAATTTATGCTTTGAAATGGGGCAATACTTGTGGAGAATCAATTGCAAACAACTTCAATGTGTAAAGATCTTAAAGAAAGAGTTTCTGTAAGATAGACACTTATTAATCAAGTATATTTATTTAATCCAGTTAGCAAAATCCTCAGGTACAGATTGAAAATTATTGGGTTTCTTTATTACGCCCCATCAACACAAGTATCGCAGTCAGCTTATTGCATGGATTCAAATTGCCCGACCAATGCTAAACCTACAGCCTAAAGAAGGCAACCATTGACTCTCATCTTCAAAATATAAGGCCACATTAAAGCAGTGTTGTACTACAATCTAAATCACTGTTGCTGCTGCAGCAAAGTACTCGCATCCCTGTTTGTGCATACCTAGGATTATAGAATTTATTGGTCAGGAATCAGATTGCTAGTTACTTGAAGATAAGTCTTTGTAAATGAGCAAATGACAATGATCAATGATGACTCTGGCAACAATTTTCATCCAAAACAGATCCAGTAGATGAGAAGGTAACATAAGATCTATGATCTTCTTCTTTCCCCTCAAACTCTTCCTATTTCTTCTTTATTTATCCCAACTCTTCTATGTTTTTTTTTGTTGTTACTTTTGCACAGCCGCAGGAACAAAGACACATGCACACCAACCCAGGTATGCTCTTTTTCTTCTTTCCTTTATCTCTCCCATCCTTGGTCTGTGTCGCCGCTTTCAGAGCAGCCTCTCTTTGACACAATGCTGCTTCCTTTCTGCTCAACAATTTGGCTTCTAAAGACACACCTTGTCAAAGAACAACAGTCTGGCAGATACGTCTTCTCCTCTTCATCTTCTTTCTTTTAAATTTTTTATTACTAGCTACCCACATCAATTGCAGCAGCAAGGTCTGGGCAAGTTGTTTGACAGATGAAAAGATAACGAAGACAATTGTGGTGGCGTATCTCATATTGTAAAATTCATAGTTTTATTTTCATTTAATATCTCATTCATTTATTGTGAGAATAAGTTTTGAACTCAAGACCTTTTGAGTGTTTTATTGTAAAAAGTAGTACTTTCCTTTTTTGGTGAAACATAAAAGAACTCTTTTCTTTTTCCTTTTTTGTTTTACTTTACTTTATTGGTTTTGAAAGTTGTAAAAACTTCACTACTTTCTTTAGTCCCACATCGGGTAAATACAAGGAAAATTCTCAACTTATTTATGATCCCTCTCTCTTTAATGCTTGAGTGTGAGAGAGTTAGAGACTGGGCCTCGCGCGCACATGGGGGCCCAAGGCACTGTGGGACTGCAGCCCTTGAGTTTGGGGCCAACCCTTAGTGCGCGTGTGCGCATACGATGCGCGCGCAGGGGGGGGTGCAAATTTCGGGATTTAAGCCTCACGTGGGTGCGCGTGATAGGCCCTAAACTTTTATTTAATCTCAATAAATTAATCAGATGTGATCCTTTTTTTTGTTTTAGATCTACCATTCAACTTTCGTTCTCAAAAATGCAAACTTCTTGATTCCAATAGTGTACAATGTACTTGTACATGGTATTGGAGTCTTAAATTGTATTATTGTCAACATTAGTGCTTGTTGCGATGATCATTGAGCATCCTCAAAAGAAGTACTAGTCACTCGTACACATTTTACAATGAAGGCTATTTAGGCCGCAATCTAATAACAGATTATGCCAAAAACACGTGTATCATTCCAAAGAAGTCATGGTAGCAATTATGTTCATGAATACATCATTGGTAAGAGAGTTAGCGATGTTGAAAACCAGTATTGTGTTGATTAATCAAGGCAACATGATGACATACATCAATACGTTGGTTGGCCCGTCTCCAAAGTAGCTGTTTATTAGTGGTGCTCGGGGGCGGACAACGTCAACTGACAAGAGAACCACATATCGAAGGATTTGCCGCCAACAGTTTAGGCTTGTGTTAAGGAGTGTCGTCAACATTTTAAGCTTGTGTCGAGGAACATTTATCAAACATTTTAGGCTCGTGTTGAGGAGCGTTGTCAAACAGTTTAAGCTCGTGCTGGGGAGCATTGTCAAACAGTTTAGGCTCGTGTTGGGGAGCATGGTTCTTTTAAGCATAGTATCTTTTGAGGAATTTGCCGTTGATTGGACCAAGACGTAATCCTTCTGGTGTTACAAGAAAGTATGCACCATTAATGTATACTTCTTTCACTACATGAGGCCCATCCCATTTTGGATCAAACTTCTTTCCAAAACAGTGTGAGAGGATGATTGGTCGTTGTACAGCGATAACTAAATCGCCAACTTGAAAAGAACTTGATCGAACTTTCTTATTGAATGCACGTGATAGTCGGGCTTGGTAACATTCTAGTTGTTGTTGTGTTTCCAATCTCTTTTCGTCTAATGCTTCAAGTTCAACTAGATGTAATTTGGCATTCTCTTCGCAAGTTAGACCTTATTGGATTGCAATTCTTAATGAAGGTATCTGACATTCCAAAGGGAGAACAGCTTCAACTCCATAAACCAATGAGTAAGGTGTGGCTTGTGTGGAGGTGTGGTATGAGGTTCTGTATGCCCACAGTACTTTTCCAATTCGTTCATGCCAATCTTTTTTAGATTTTGAGACAACCTTCTCAAGAAGCTTATAGAGAGTTTTGTTGAAGACTTCGACTTGTCCATTTGCTGCAGCGTTGTACATTGTAGAACATCTCTGCTTAATAGTAAACTTCATGCAGAATTGATCCATCAGCGTATTGCTAAAAGATTTCCCATTATCTATCATGATATATCGTGGAATGTCGTAATGGAAGACGATATTATTTTTGATGAAGTCGACTACCGTTTCTTTTTTGACCTCTCAAAGGGGAACTACTTCAGCCCATTTAGAAAAGTAATCTGTTGCGGCGAGGATATAGAGATGTTGCCTTGAAGATTTTGGAAGTGGTCCAACGACATCAAGTCCCCACCCGTCAAAGGGCCAAGATGCGATTGTAGGATGTAATGGCTCTGGTGGTTGACGAATGTAATCCCTATGAAATTGGCAAGCTTTACACCTCTTTTCATGGTTTAAAGAATCTTTCACCATAGTAGGCCACTAAAATCCCATCCTCTTCAAACTATGATGGAGTTTCAGCCTTGACTGATGTGAACCGCACACTCTAGAGTGTGTTTCTTCTAAAGCATCTCGGATTTCATCATCTCCGAGACATCTCATTAAGATATCGTCGAAAGAGCGGCGATATAACTTATCATTGAAATATAAAAATCGAGGTGCCCTACGACGTATTTCGATTTTGTGCTTTAAATCGTCTGGCAACTTCCCATGTTGTAGATAGTCGATAAGTGGCTGTCTCCAATCTTTGACTTCGGCTATTTCGACAATGTTTGCTTCGTGCGATTCGTAATTTTTCTCTATTAAAAGAGGTAGTACCCACCTATTGTAGATAGGGATACTCATTATCTCTCCTTCTAGCATGGCCAAACTTGCAGCAAGACTAGCTAAAGCGTCAACCTGCTAATTTTCAGTTCTTGGTATGTGTTTGATGATGACGTCTTCAAACTGACTTAGAAGTTGTATAGCATACTGGTGATAAGGTACCAACTCATGTTTTCGAACGTCATACTTTGTTGAGAGTTGGTTGAAGACAAGCTGTGAGTCCCCATACACATAGAGTTGGTGTAACTTCATCTCTAGCCCGAGTCCTAAATCAATGATCAGAGATTGGTATTCTGCAACATTATTTGAACATAATTTCGCCAAAGCAAATGAAAATGGCAATACCTCATTTTGTGAGGTGATAAAAATTACACCTGCCCCCGTTCCATCTTTTCTAGTTGCGCCATCAAAGAACATTCTCTAAGCTTGAAGCACATCAATAGAGAATACTTCTTCATCAGGCAAGTCGTGAGATAATTCCCATTCAGTTGGAATAGGATGATCAACAAGAAAGTCGGCTAATGCTTGCCCTTTTACAAACTTTTGAGGGATGTAAATAATCTCGAATTCTGATAAGAGAAGGGCCCATTTAGCTAGTCTTCCCGACAAAACTGGCCTTGTCATGATATATTTGAGTGGATCAGCTCGCACAGTGAGTCGAATTGTGTGTGACAACATATAATGCTGAAGTTTCTTTGTGGCGAAGATGAGCGCTAAACATGTTTTTCGATGGGTGAATAGTTTATTTCTGCTCCAACAAGAGTTCGACTCAAGTAGTAGAGTGCACCTTCTTTTCCTTCGTCATTTTCTTGAGCCAACAATGCTCCTAGTGACATTTCTTGTGCACTAATATAGAGAATCAGTAGCTTTTCAGGAATTGGTGCAGAAAGAACAGGAGGCTTGAGAAGATACTCCTTGATGCTTTTCAGAGCATTCTCACAAGCTTCATCTCATTCAAATGATGTATCTTTCTTCATCAATTGACTAAAAGGATGACAACGCCTAACTAAGTTTGAAATGAACTTACGAATGTAAGCAAGTCGACCTTGTAGACTTTTGAGTTCATGAATGTTTTTTGTGCCGACATCTTTTGAATGGCTTCAATATTGTTTCGATCGATTTCAATACCGCGATGCCGAACCACGAATCCCAAAAATTTACCCGAGGTGACTCCAAAAACACATTTTAATGGATTCATCTTGAGCTGGTATCGTCGTAATCTATCGAAAGTATCACGTAGATGTTGTAAGTGATCTTTTCTTTTCCTGGACTTTACTACTAGGTTATCAACATAACATTCCACCTTGTCATGTAGCATGTCATCAAAGATTTTCTGCATAGCTCGCTGGTAAGTGGCACCAGCATTCTTAAGTCCTAAAGGTATGACTTTGTAACAATATATACCTTTTGGGGTACGAAAGGTTGTAAACTCCTCGTCTTTTGGCGACATTCGAATTTGATTGTAACCAGAAGATCCATCCATGAAAGACAAGGCTTCATGTCCTATAGTCACATCAACCATAAGTTTTATGATTAGGAACGAAAAATTATCTTTTGGACATGCATTATTCAAGTCGCGAAAATCGACACATACTCGAATTTTTCCATTCTTCTTTCTTACCGGAACTATGTTGGAAATCCAGGTTGGATACTTTACTTCTCGGATGAAGCTAGCTTCTATCAACTTATTGACCTCTATCTCAATCTGTGGTATCAACTATGGTCGAAAGTGACGTTGTGCCTGTTTTATTGGGTGAACTCCGTGTTTAATTGCGAGCTGATGAACACCGATCTTCGGGTCAAGTCCTGGCATTTCTTTGTAAATTCAAATAAATACATCTTTGTATTCTTGTAGTAACTTGAGGTACTCGGATTCTTCATAATGGTTTAGAAGAGTGCTGACGAACGTGGGTCGCGGCTCTTCAATTGTCCCAAGATTTATTTCTTTCAAGTCATCTACAGTGGCTTGTCTGGCTTCTTCAAAGATCGGTGGAACATTTTCGAGTTCTTCATCTGACGACGTAGAATCTTCTTTAGGGAATTCCTCAAAGGTAATATGATTTACCGAAACGACATCTACAGAATTGTCTGTTCCAACAGTTGAAGCTCTGTTGTTGCTCGTTTGGTTTGTGAGGATGATGGTGCGTCGCTTCACAACCAATGCATCTGATATTGAGACCTCTAAAGTCGTTTGTCGTTTCATGCGAGATGGAATAGTGCTATGCAAGTCACTACAATCTTTAGGCTCTACATATTTATTTCTTTGCTTAGGTTGACGTCGCGATTCTCTTCGTATTTTTATACCAACATTCTGTCCAAGTCTAGATAGAGCAGACGCACGAGGTTCATGGATTTGTATATCATGATGATCATTTAAATCACCTAATTGATCAAATACCGACGTGGTCGATATGTGGCCACCAATTCTATCAAAGATCGATGTTCGTGAAACTAGTGTTCTTTTTACAGACTTATCAACGACTTCTACTGTAGTATGTTGTGAAGAAGCCGTTTTCATCTTAGAAATTTTGATTGGAGCCTCTAGCGTATACCCTAGCCCTGCTCGTGTGAATGAAACTCTTTCTCCAGCTTGAACGAGTTTGACTTGTGTTGCAGTCAAACCATGAATTTTATCAGTTTGTGGTAGTTCACCCAATCGCACAGGTTCACCTTTTCCATAACCGACAATCTTGAATAACTTTGAAGTTTTAGGATCGAACCAAGTTTTGGACTCTACTTTTGCGAGGTTGTCTTCATGGTTCTTCGCGATTGACGTAGTTGGGACAGCGTTTTCCACGGGTGTCCTTACTATGTAAGATTTTTGAAGAGGTGTAACCGGAAAGGTTAACTCTTTTTTCAACGTCTCCAATTCGATTTTAGAGACAGAAGGTTTGGTCTTTGAAGAAATCTCTTTGAAAGGTGATTATCCCGACTTCCGTCTCGATTGTGACACATAACGAAGCATTGGGGTTGGCACAATCGTGGATGACGCATCCACCATTGATTGACCCACCTTGATCTGTCAAGTTTCTGGTTCTTGTTTCTTACTACTTTCGTTCTGAAGCAGAGGACTAGGAGAAATCTTCTCGGCATCATTCATAATATGTTTTTTTTTTCGGTTTTTTGCTTACTAGAATGAGGCAACAGAAACTGTAAGTACTTTTTGAATGACGTCCCCTCCAAAATAAAATTTTGCATCTGCAAAATACGTTTCTACCTTGTCAAACAATTGATCTTCGGCTATTACACGTTTCTACACACCATCTTTGGTAATACTTAAAGCATTGATGTAACGTGGATGGTACTACTCCAGTTTCATGTAGTCATGGTCGATTGAGAAGCAAGTGATATTTAGTTTTACAATCAATCACATGGAAGAGTGCTGTTGACTCCAATTCTGCAATAGAAAGCTTGACTTTTATCATGCCGATAGCTCTCTGACCACCCAAGTTGAAGCCTTGGATCATCAACTTACTGCGAGCAAGTTGATCCGACGAGATCCCAATTTGTTTCATGGTACGAATTGGCATGATATTGACCGCAGAACCACAATCCAGGAGAATTCTTTGAACTTTATTCTCCCTCACATAACCTGTGACGTAAAGCGACCTATTGTAGGTCAAGACCCCAATTGGAGATCCTCATCGGTGAAGGTAATTGTGGCCATACACATACTGTCTTGTTGTGGATCTATGTCAGGTTGAACTTCCTGTTTTGAATTAGTTGAGCTTTGCTTTGAAGTAAGCTGAGTTTTTTGAAATTCACTGGACAAATCCAAGTCGACCTGCGAATCTTCTATTTTTGAGGTGCTATTGTCTTTTTCAAGTCGTTGATCTCCATCCCTGGAAGTAGTAGGATGTTCTTCAGACCTATCAACGACATCATCTTCTAGCACTTCTGCTTCCACTTGATGACATGAAACCATTCAGACTTCCTTTAAGAGCTTCTTGGGTAAGAATTCTAGAAGTGTGACCGGCACATGCGGAGGTTGCTGAAGGATGTCTTCGGGGTCTGCGGGCGGAACTCGGAAAGCTTTCTTCTTTATTGTTTTCTTTCGTTTCTTTGACCTTATACTTGGTTTTGACTTTCTTCTATTTCTCTTTGGCTTTGGAATAGAAAGAGTCGGCACATATGAAGGACGTCTTTTTCGACGAGTGACAACTTTCCACCCTTCGTCATCAACTGAAGTAGACTGTAAGATATTCGACTTTGAATTTGAAGTCGGATGAGATTGTTGTCCTTGTTGAAGTGAAGTGGGAAATGTGATGAGTTTTCTTTGATTTGGCCTTGCCCTTAGCGTGGGATGGGCCTTTTCAACATCAGAATGTACGGATATGAGTTGTGATGGTTTAGGTAAAACTTTGGTGAATTAAGGTGATGAAATCTGCGTAGCATACTGACTTGTCAAGAGTATTGGATCAAAAGATCCAAAAGTAACAGAGGTCATGTTGGAAGTAGCAACATTTTTTACGCAATCAAGTTCAATTTTTCCTTGACGTGCCAAATCCATAATCTTCTCTTTGAAGACGAAGCATTTTTCAATAGGGTGACTAATCACCCTATGATAGCGACAATATTTCGATCATTGTCGTGACCTCCTTCCTCGGGTCGTTTGGGCACTGGAAGTTCAATGAGCTTTAATTTCAACAATTCTTCGAACATACCTAAAACATCAGCATCAGGAAAAGGGTACTCTCTTGCCTCAAGCTCTTTGAGAGTTTTCCAGGCTTTTCCTTTTTCTTGTGTTGAATCAGCTCGTGGCTGATCTTCTCTTCTTTTACCTGTGATCTTGACAGGTTTGTTGGTGGTAGTAGACAAGACTTCTTTAGTTTTGAAGGATTTGCCATCCTTCTTTTCCTGTCTTCGAGGCTCGCTTGGTCGTGGAGTCTGATGCACAGCTATACTCTGCTCCATGTCGTGGGCTCGAGTAGCTATCTCTTCGAAAGTGTGTGGCTTGATTCCTTTCAAGATGTAAAGGAGTTGCCAGTGCATCCCTTGAACACACATCTCGATAGCCGAAGATTGAGAGAGTCGATCCATGCAGTTGAGAGAAAGATTTCTCCATCGCTCAATGTACTCTATAACCGGTTTATCCTACCTTTGTTTAACAGCGGCGAGTTCTACCATACTCACTGTTTTTCTAGTGCTATAGAAGCGGCCAAGGAATACTCTTTCAAGTTGATCCCAACTATCTATTGAGTTGGGTTCCAAGCCAGTGTACCAATCGAATTCATTATCTCGGAGGGAGCGAACGAATTGTTTCACCATGAAATCACTGAATGTACCTGAAAGCGCCCTCGATCCGCGGGGTGCGCGGATCCGCTTTTGACATTTGAGGTTTGGGAGTCGCCACCTAGTTATTACGATCTAGGAACCGAATTTTGATTCTAAAAGGCAAATAAACTAATCTACGAAAGAAAAAATATGGGGCCGAGGATCACGTTACGGGGTTGGAAGGTGTTAGGCACCAACCCCGCCCGGTAAACGCCGGTCTCTACTAATTCCCAAATAAAACTACATTGCTAACAAGACCTAAATAATAATAAAAAAATAAAAATACTCACCTTTTCCGAGCACAACAATTTTATTTCCTCAGATCTGATAAAATCGTTCCTTGTACCATACTCCTTGCTTCGTTCTATTTCCGGATCTGATTTCTGATCTCCAAAGCAAGGTATATCTTTCTTAGATCTGGATTCTTCAAACTTTTTTACGGATTTTGGGGTGTTTTTGAAGGGCTTCTAGGTGTTTTTCAGTCTAAAATCGAAGTATGGGTGTTAGGTAAGGAGTTGGGACTTCAAAATTAGGGTTTTGAGAAGGTTGTGGAGGCTTCTTGACCTACTATTTCTGGGGTTTTTTCTTTGATACGAAAATAAGGTGTGGAGGCTCCTATTTATAAAGTTTTTTAGAATAATTAGGATTTGATTAGGGTTTCTTTTAGAGTTTTAATTAGGGTTTTGACTTTGGTCTTATGAGATTGACTTAGTCTTTAGGGTTTTGACTTTAGTCTTATGAGATTGACTTAGTCTTTATGATTTTGACTTTAGTCTTATGAGATTGACTTGATTAGATTAGGGTTTTAACTTTAGTCTTATGAGATTGACTTTAATACTTTGACTTTAGTCTTTCTTGGTTGGCTTTTAATATCTTGACTTTAGTCTTAATTGGTTGACTTTAAGATTGACTTTAGTCTTACTTGATTGACTTTAATTTTTGGAGAATCCCTTTTTATTATATCTTTAATTCTTTGGGGCCCCTAGATGGAGGGTCCTTGAATAAATATCTTGGCAACCATCAACAATTTTGCCTCAAAACCTAATTGATCGATTTTTTGGTTCAAAATTTTAAATTGATTTTATTAATGTTTCACTTTACATTATTTAATGGTTTAATTTCAAAATTTTTAATTATTATAATTGTAAAATTACCGTTTTGCCCTCGGAGAGGATGTTTTACGTTTTAAGTCATTTTTCAATGTTCCAAGATGTTTTGGAATCAACTTTTCATAAGGAATTCAATGGGAATGTTGGTTTTTTTCATTTATGAAGTTTTTTATATGAAATGGTCGTAAACTTTATGATGGTCATTTTTGTAATTTTGTCGAATTCTATGAAAATTGGCGAAATGATTTATTTGGTTTCGATTTGTTATTTTATGTGTTTGAATGAGTTTTCCTAATAGTAACGTAGGCTCTAAGGATGTTTTAAGAGTAGGGTATTTTGGTAATTTGGTCATTTTTAGTGACTTTTATTGTGAATCTTCTTTTTAATCTGCAAGATGATGATTTCTATGTTTCTCGGGTCGTATTTTCCTAGCGTAGCGTGGTTTCTAAGTTTTTCAGTTCGAGATACCTCATCTGGATTTCTGAAACATATCTAGTAACAAAATAAAGCATTGGAATAGACATCCATCATTGGGAACCGTTGCGATCGGGTTGATGAGTTGATTAATCAGGCGAGGGCACAAATGGGGAATCTATAGATGTCCCTCTTTGGCAAAGGGTTGAAGCAAACTAGATAGCAAATCTATTTTGGTAGATAGTGCGATATCCGAATGCCAAAGCTAGTGACAGTTCATTTTGCAGCCTCATTTAGCAATTCGTCAGGGTGTTCGGATCCTTGAGGGTAAAACTCTCCCCGAACTAGAAAAATGTCAGGTCCTTGAGCATGAACTCTCACTGGCAGTGTCAGATCCTTGAATTTTAGAAAATTCTCCTTGACTGATGCAACAACTGTGCAAGTGTGTGGACTCAAAATCTGAGATAGATTTCAAAGAGTTTGAGTTAGAAATGAGTCAAATCTAAGCATGAAGTGAATGTAAACTAAGCATAAACTGAGCATAATTCCGAGAAATCCTTGGTGGTATCTGAGCATAATTCCGAGAAAACCCTCGGCGGCATCTGAGCATAGTTCCGAGAAAATCCTCGGCGGTAACTGAGTATAATTCCAAGAAAATCCTGGGCAACATCTGAGCATAATTCAGAGAAAACCCTCGGCGGTAGCTGAGCATAGTTCCGAGAAAATCCTCGGCGGCATCTGAGCATAATTCCAAGAAAACCCTTGGCGGCATCTGAGCATAGTTCCGAGAAAACCCTCGGCGGCATCTGAGTATAATTCCAAGAAAACCCTTGGTGGCATTTGAGCATAGTTCCGAGAAAACCCTCAGCGGCATCTAAGCATAATTCCAAGAAAACCTTTGGCAGCATCTGAGCATAATTCCAAGAAAACCCTTGGCGGCATCTGAGCATAGTTCCGAGAAAGCCCTCGGCGGCATCTGAGCATAATTCCAAGAAAACCCTTGGGGACATTTGAGCATAGTTTCGAGAAAACCCTTAGCGACATCTGAGCATAATTCCAAGAAAATCCTTTGCGGCATCTGAGCATAATTCCAAGAAAACCCTTGGTGGCATCTGAGCATAGTTCTGAGAAAGTCCTCGGCGGCATCTGAGCATAATTCCAAGAAAACCCTTGGCAGGATCTGAGCATAGTTCCGAGAAAACCCTCAGTGGCATCTGAGCATAATTTCAAGAAAACCCTTTGCGGCATCTGAGCATAATTCCAAGAAAACCCTTGACGGCATCTGACATTGTTCCGAGAAAACCCTCGACGACATCTGAGCATAATTCCAAGAAAATCCTTGGCGGCATCTAAGCATAATTCCTAGAAAGCCCTCGTCGGCATCTGAGCATAGTTCCGAGAAAACCCTCGGCGGCATCTGAGCATAATTCCAAGAAAACCCTTGGTGGTATTTGAGCATAATTCCAAAAAAACCCTTGGCGGCATCTGAGCATAGTTCCGAGAAAACCCTCGGTGGCATCTGAGCATAATTTCAAGAAAACCCTTGGCGGCATTTGAACATAGTTCCGAGAAAACCCTCGGCGGCATATGAGCATAATTCCAAAAAAACCCTTGGCGGCATTTGAGCATAGTTCCGAGAAAACCCTCGACGGCATCTGAGCATAATTCCAAGAAAACCTTGGCGGCATCTAAGCATAGTTCTGAGAAAGCCCTCGGCGGCATCTGAGCATAATTCCAAGAAAACCTTAGCGGCATCTGAGCATAGTTCCGAGAAAACCCTCAGCGGCATCTGAGCATAATTCCAAGAAAACCCTTGGCGGCATCTGTGCATAGTTCCGAGAAAACCTCGGCGGCATCTGAGCATAATTTCAAGAAAACCCTTGGTGGCATCTGAGCATAATTCCAAGAAAACCCTTGGCGGCATCTGAGCATAGTTTTGAGAAAGTCCTCGGTGGCATTTGAGCATAATTCCAAGAAACCCTTGGCGGCATCTGAACATAGTTCCAATAAAACCCTCGGCGGCATTTGAGCATAATTCTAAGAAAACCCTCGGTGGCATCTTAGCATAGTTCCGAGAAAACCCTCTGTGGCATCTGAGCATAATTCTGAGAAAACCCTCGGCGGCATCTGAGCATAATTTCGAGAAAGCCCTCGACGGCATCTGAGCATAATTCCAAGAAAACCCTTGGCGGCAATTGAGCATAATTCCGAGAAAACCATCGGCGGTATCTGAGCATAATTTTGAGAAAGCCCTCGGTGGCAATTGAGCATAATTCTGAGAAAACCCTCAGCGGTATCTGAGCATAATTCCGAGAAAGCCCTCGGCGGCAACTAAGCATAGTTTCGAGAAAGCTTTCGGCGGCAACTGAGCATAATTCCTAGAAAGCCCTCGGTGGCATCTGGCTGAGTAAAATTGAGAATGAAGGAATAAATCTAGGAAATAACGATTGAAAATGAAATCTAGAAAAGAGGGGTTGAATATGGAAATGAATAGATCTGGGACAGAATGAATGCCCTATCTCCGATGTGAGATCCAAAATGCATTTGTTGGAAACTCAAGGTTTTATCCAAAAATTTTATGAATTTAGAACCTGAGTTTTTATTTCTTTTTGAACCTCAAGGGTTTTCTAAAAAACTGTTATCAAGAGAGTAACCTTAACTTTGGGGTTCCCATTATCTTTTAGGATTAACATTGCTCAAAAACAAAATGCCTTTGGTTTGATAACAAATATGGCACTGGAGATAATTGAATACATCATGTAAAATAAAAAATGCCCCTAGTATAAGGGGAAACTACATATTAGAAGAAAAAGAAAAATGCCCCTTGTATGAAGGTTTAAAATATTTGATTACCACAAGCGCAATAAAGATCCAACTTTTTATTTTGATTAATTTTATTGAAGATTTTGAGTCAGGCTCAAGAGAACAAAAATATTTCCTTTTGAGACTCATCATAGAACTCATCCTTCTCTACCTTGGTTCACTTGGGGGACTAAGAATTTTCAGATAGATTGTAGACAAGATACTTGTGACTTCTAAGTCTATGCCTAGTTTAAGCTAAGTATTGAACTTGATTATTCGGACTTCTGATGTTTCAGCTCGAACCGCTCTCAGCTTGGGATTTTCTCCTGTTTTTCTTTGTTACTTTAACTTTTGCCTAGATTTCCTTTTCAGGTTTTCAATCTATCGAGCTTGCTCTAGCTTTTGCTTAGATCACCTTTTCAGGTTTTTGATCTACCGAGCTTTTTTTTTTTGTCGGCTCTGATTGTTGTTAAAGTTATCCTTTCAGATTTTCAACCTTGCGAGCTTGCCTTAATTTTTGCCTAAGTCGCCATTTTCGAATTTTCAACTTAGTAGGCTTCATCATTTTTTTTATCTATTTCTTCTCCTTTGAACTTTTAGAGTTACTGTCTGATCATGCTTTGCTATCTTCCTTGACTTTTCGTACGGTACTTAGGAGGACTTTTATAGGTAAGCTTAGGACTGGATATAAAAAGAAAGGAATTTTGAGGCTTAGAAAATCCGAATACCCCATGTGTGGCATTTCATTTAAATTTTTTTCTTGAATTTTCATCCCCATTTTGGATGATATTTCATTTTCTTTTGAATTTTTTTCTTTTAAAATTTTTTTTCTTTATCGGGAAATCTATTCTTTTATTTTGATGTGGTCGGGCCTGAAGTAACTTCTCAGGTTGCCTACGTACCCTAAAATTTTGGGATCAAACCAAAATGTAGTTCAAAATTTTTCCCTCCCTTGGGTTAGGTAATCAGGCTAAGAAGTAAAAGGCATAATTTTTCTCTTTTTGAACAGGCTGCAAAGGGGTTGAGAAAGGAGATAATGAACTAGGTAGTAGGAAAATTAATTCGACCAAAAATGGCCTCCTTAAATGTAGTACCGTTTGATTTGGTCAAGGTTGGTTGGTTCTGGTAACTCGATTCCATCATGATCTTGAAGCCTGACAGCTTTTCCTGGTAATATTTCCTTGATGATGTACGGACCTCCCCAATTTTGTTTGAACTTCCCTCTAGGATCAAAGATAGGTGCCCGATTCTCTTTGAGTACTAAATCCCCGACTTGTAAGTGACGGACTTTGATCTTTTTGTCGAATGCACGGGCGACTCTTCTTTGATAAGCTTGCACGTGATACAAAGTTCTCAGTCGTTTTTCTTCGATCAAATTCAATTCTTCATACCGTTGGCGAACACAATCTCTTTCTGACAACTGACTTACCAACAAGACCCTGAGAGATGGAATTTCCATTTCAACTGGCAAGATCGCATCCATGCCATACATTAGAAAGTAGGGAATAGCTCCAGTGGAAGACTGTATTGAAGTATGATGTGCCTCTAGTGTGAATGGTAACTTCTCTAACTAATCCTAGTGTGATTGACACATTTCCTTGATGATTATTTTGAGATATTTTATTGGCTGCTTCAACCTTTTCATTAATCTGAGGACGGTAGAGAGATAATGTGATGTCGAATCTCGAACTTTGAACACAAAGTGATAACCTAAGTTTTGATGTACGACCCATTATCAGAGATCAATACCGCTTCAACTGTTTCATTAATCTGATAATGGTAATCTATTCTGGGAGCTCTACCATGTTGAGAAGTCTAGCACTGATACATTTTGTAAGATCTTCTTTGATCTCATTTTATCAATTCAATATCTAATCCGTGTCAGACAACACCCAAGCTTGCACCTAACATATCCTCATAGGCCCACGCGAACAAGTTTTTTGAAATTTCTGAGAAAATTCATTATCCCCTTGTGTTCCTTTAGGGATAGGATGGTTTCTATTTGAATCTCTTTAGGAATGACCTTCGCTTTCTTGAGCCCGCCTCTTATCTTTTTGTTTAGGAGGAAAATATATCTTGAACCTAGATTATTAGTTAATTTGTTAATGCGCTCGAGGTATTCAAAAATTTTCTTTATCTAATCAAATTCAGAATGGGCGACAGACACGTCTATAAACTCGATAAACTAACTCGACTCAACATGAAAAGAGTAGACTCAATTTAAAGAAGACATGACCTTGCTGAAAAAAAGGACTCGAGCTAACCCAAATGACTCATGAAAACTCAAGACAACTACCCACACCGGACTTAATTAGGACTGAGGACTGAGACATTGCTTGCAATCGACAGGATTGAGGCACTGTGATCTTCAGGGAACAACTGAAAAATGTTGAGATATTCTAAAGGATTGATGTGGCGTTGACGTTCATTCCAACTGACCGGACTAGTAACCCTAGCTAAACGATGGACGATTGAGCTTAGGTACAATGATAACTCTTAAACCTCATTGAAGGTGAATTTAACCAATTTCAGTATTACCCCCTTGATAACATTTTAATGAATCCTGAGATTTTATTGAATTCTGTGCACCAATCCATTAAACAATTCATCTATTCAATGACTATTCAGAAGGAACATAATTTTATTGCACTCTTGAAAATTATTGAAAAATAATGTTTTTATTGAATAATAATTTTCACAAATCTGATTATTTTTTTGCAATCAACATATTTTGGTAATTTTCCAAGGTCCATGCAAAAAATAGATTTTTGGTAAAAAAACATATTTCACAAATTTTTCAAAAATAGATAATTTTTTTCCTTTGTTTTCTTTTGGAAAGCATTTTCTTTTGAAAAATATTTTTTCTGAATATATATTTTTTCCTAGAGAACACTTTTTCTGGAAAACACTATCACTGGAAAACACTTTTTTAGAGAACACTTTTTCTGGAAAACACTGTCACTAGAAAACACTTTTTAGAGAACACTTTTTTCTGGAAAATACTTTCCTTTTGGAAAATCTTATTCTTCTGGAAAACCTTTTACTTTCGGAAAACATTTCTCTTTTGGAAAATATTTTACTTTTGGAAAATATTTTTCCTGGAAAATACTTTCTTTTTGTAAACCATTTTTCTTCTTTGACGATGGGTTGAAATTCGAATTTAGAACAGAATTTGATTTCCATTTGGATTTAAATGGCCCGGTCCATCATGATTATTAGATCGGGATGGACTGGATCATTATTATAAAAGAATGGATTCTTTATTGGGTCGGTGCACCCATTTTAATCAGTTAAAAGAAAAACTTTAATCCTTAAGGACAACCATAGATTTTGATCTCATCATCCACATCATTCACATCAATCACAAAGTCTCATAAGGTTCCATTCAATAAACAACCCGGGAGCACCCACAATAAGTTCGAGTCGTGACCTATAGGGAAGGTTTCTAGACTCTAAGCTTACTACGTGCAATGCATTTTTATCTAGCCACCCTTGCCCAAGTACACCTATATACCAAATAGTACGTGGTGACTTGGTTTGATATACCGTATAGGTGATAATCTAAAACTTCAACTCACTTCTTTGAAGCAAAAAATAGTCAGTTTGATCCCCAGTTGAAAGGTGGCGTACGATGCTGAGCAAGGGCCCACTTAAATACCTCTCGTCTAGAATAGACGTAGTCTATCCCCCTCGTACAGTAGGGTACAGCGGGGCAGGATCTTGCTTAGGTACTGATTTTGACCAAGAAGTGCAATTGATGTACTTGGATTATCTTTTATATACCTATGGGTACGAGTCAAAAGTTATAACTTTCATAAATGGTTTGGCATCCCACGAGGGGACCGACCACGTATTAGTACTACGTTGGCAATCGGGACATGTGACTGTGTGGCTCACAATAGGTCAAAGGCTCAGGTCACTCTAGTCTGGGTGCATCGATATACCTTTCAGAGTCACCTGATCAGACGGTACTAATGCCCCAGTTTGATATACCCTAAGGTACGTGACTGGAGTTGTGATTTTCATGAATGATGTCGCATATCCGAGGAGACCGGGCCACGCACTAGTGCCACATTGGCTATATGGGACGTGCAAGTGTGCAAAGCAGTAAACGTGCTAGTGGTGTGTGCAAAACAGGGTGGGGTGTGCCCGGGGCCTTTTCCAAACATTGGGCCCATGGGCCTGATCATACCATCATAACATTGATACCACATAAACATAAATCAAAATAAACATTATTCCAATCACATTATTAAAGATACGCACATCAAACCTATCAAAATCATGCCAACGTTAGATAGGCAATTGAGACAACGAATAATAATTGGATCCAATCATTGGCACAAGCTCATTACTTTTAGTCTAAACCAAGGAGATTCTTTTTATGGTCCAATCAAGGGTGGTTTTGGGTGATCCGAAATAAATCGAGGCTTCAATAAACATTAAATTGAAGATAGCATGATAGTTGTTGTGATTTGGAGTGATGAATCCCTTTTTTATTTTTTTAAAAAAAGCTTAAAAAAAACTAATTGATTTTAAAGAAAAGAAATTCTTTTTTTTTTTTGGTTGCCAACACACAATTTTTTATTGCTGCCAAAACATCCAACATGCCGTCAGCACATACACCACTCAATTTTTTCGTATATGTTGTTGTCTAGCAACACACAACAACAACAGCAACACCCAACAGCAACAACAACACACAACAGCAACAACCAACAGCAACAACAACACAACAGCAACATCCAACAGCAACATCAACACACAACAGCAACACACAACAGCACCAGTACATTTTTTTCTTTCGTTGTTGCTGCCAACAACACACAACAGCAACATTTTTTTATTTTTTTTAGAAGAAAGGAAAAAAACAATTTGCTATCAAAGGTCAAATCGACACGTACCAAATGAACAGCCAATAAAATTTTCTTTTCTCATGTATACCATCAAGGGATAAATCGGCACACACCCAAAACTTTTTTATTTTTTATTTTTTTAAAGGACAGATCTAGATAAAAAAAATTAAAAAAAAAAATAAATAAATAAAAACCTGATCTGATAATCATTATTTTACCAACAACAAAAATCACCTCTTTGCAATATCGTATTATTTTGGGTCATCTTAAACAACCCTCAATTGAACCACGTAAATAATACTTGATTGAACTAAAATAATATGCTAAAACAAATAAATAAATTACCGAGAGAATATAATACAAATCTAAAAAATAAACGAGTCAAATAAACTAAAAAATAACAATAAAAAAAAATTAGGTTTAAATAGCAATGTTCCCATACTTGGGGCTTTTCAAGTTTGATCTTCAAAAGTCTCCAGTGGAGTCGCCATTGAAAGCGCCCTCGATCCGCGGGGTGCGAGGATCCACTTTTGACTTTTGAGGTTTGGGAGTCGCCACCTAGTTATTACGGTCTAGGAATCGAATTTTGACTTTAAAAGACAAATAAACTAATCTACGAAAGAAAAAATACGGGTCTGGGGATCACGTTATGGGGTTGGAAGGTGTTAGGCACCAATTCCGCCCGGAAAACGCCGGTCTCTACTAATTCCTAAATAAAATTACATTGCTAACAAGACCTAAATAGTAATAAAAAAATAAAAATACTCATATTTTCCGAGCGCAACGATTTTATTCCCTCAGATCTGATAAAATCGTTCCTTGTACCGTACTCCTTGCTTCGTTCTGTCTCCGGATCTGATTTCTGATCTCAGAGGTAAGGTATCTCTTTCTTAGATCTAGATTTTTTGATTTTTTTATGGATTTTGGGATGTTTTTGAAGGGCTTCAAGGTGTTTTTTAGGCTAAAATCGAAGTACGGGTGTTAGGTAAGGAGTTGAGACTTCAAAATTAGGGTTTTGTGAAGGTTGTGGAGGCTTCTTAACTTACTTTTTCTGTGATTTTTTCTTTGTTACGAAAATAGGGTGTGGAGGCTTCTATTTATAAAGTTTTTTAGAAGAATTAGGGTTTGATTAGGGTTTCTTTTAGAGTTTTAATTAGGGTTTTGACTTTGGTCTTATGAGATTGACTTAGTCTTTAGGGTTTTAATTTAGGATTTTGACTTTAGTCTTATGAGATTGACTTGATTAGTTTAGATTAGGGTTTTGATTAGGGTTTTGACTTTAGTCTTATGAGATTGACTTGATTAGATTAGGGTTTTGATTTAGGGTTTTGACTTTAGTCTTATGAGATTGACTTTAATACTTTGACTTTAGTCTTTCTTGGTTGGCTTTTAATATCTTGACTTTAGTCTTACTTGGTTGACTTTAAGATTGACTTTAGTCTTACTTGATTGACTTTAATTTTTGGAGAACTCATTTTTATTATATCTTTAATTCTTTGGGCCCCAGATGGAGGGGTCCTTGAATAAATATCCTGGCAACCATTAACAATTTTGCCTGAAAGCCTGATTGATCGATTTTTTGGTTCAAAATTTTAAATTGATTTTATTAATGTCTCACTTTACATTATTTAATGGTTTATTTGTTAATTTCAAAATTTTTAATTATTATAATTGTAAAATTATCATTTTACCCTCGGAGAGGATTTTTTACGTTTTAAGTCATTTTTTAATGTTCCAGGATGTTTTGGAATTAGCTTTTCATAAGGAATTCAATGGGAATGTTGGTTTTTATCATTTATGAAATTTTTTATATGAAATGGTCGTAAACTTTATGAGGGGCATTTTCGTAATTTTGTCAAATTCTGTGAATATTGGAGAAATGATTTATTTGGTTTCGATTTGTTATTTTATGTGTTTGAATGAGTTTTCCTAATAGTAACGTAGGCTCTAAGGATGTTTTAATGTTAGGGGTATTTTGATAATTTGGTCATTTTTAGTGACTTTTATCGTGAAGCTTTTTTTTAGTCTGCAAAATGATGATTTATATGTTTCTCAGGTCGTAGTTTTCTAGCGTAGCATGGTTTCTAAGTTTTGTCAGTTCGAGATACCTCATCTGGATTTCTGAAACATATCTGGTAACAAAATAAAGCATTGGAATAGACATCCATCATTGGGAACTGTTGCGATCGGGTTGACGAGTTGATTAATCGAGCGAGGACAAAAATAGGGTGTCCACAGTACCGACGTTGTTGCAAGTTTCGATGAAGTGGGCAATATGCTACTTTGGATTGTCTTTTCCTTCGAACTGTTAGAATTTTGGTGGTTGATATCCTGTCGGAAGACGCATTTGTTCGCTGCGTTGAGTGTAGGGTTTGGAGTAGACCAATGAGAACTGTGGCATGCTCCCATACTGAGCATGAATGGTGTCAATAATCATTGCTTGCAGTTGTTGAAAAGAAAGCGAAGCGACAGACCCCTGTGGTGGATCTCGAGTAGCTTTTCGTGAACCAGAATAGTCTGCTCGTTGTTCTTCTTCGTGCGGAGCCGTATATACTTTAGGGGTGAATCCTGGAGGATGTGAGGGTCCAGCACTCGATTCATTCTCTTTGTCTTTCTGCTCCAGACGGCTGACGAGAGTTGTAATTTTGATATCTTTTGTTTTTGTTAACTTGTTGATGGTGTCTGCCATCTGAGCAACTTGTTCCTCCATCGTTAGCGCTCCAGTTGTCATCACTGCTCTGATGGATGTGTGAGTTTGTCACGGAGAGGTGATCGATAAAGATCTAGACGATCTCTCGCTTGACTTCGAATCAGATTCAGAATCTGATGAGTCGTCTTCTACCACATCCGCCCACGATTCCTTCGTGGTTAGTGACATTTTTGTGGCCCATTTCTTGGAGTGATGTTGGAGAGGCTCCATTAGCTTAATTCTACCAGTCTTTGTCATTGTTCATGTCACATGATGATTGTGACTAATAACCTGACAGATTCAAGATTGGAAGAAAGGATTTTCTTACCTTTCTCAGTAGCGGCAGATGCGATAGCGTTGACGTTGCGAGATGCCATCGATGCTTTAGGTGATGTTCTTGCAGTTGACTGAAAGATGAGATGTTGAGATGGTCCCACCGGGCGTGCCTGAAATTTGTCGATAATAACTTTCAACGACTCTACCTCGAGATCCGTGAAATATAATCTCAAATGATTTTATTGATTTTTGATGAAAAGTAGATACATATCTTAACGTTTCCTCTGATTAACAGTCAAATACAAAATAGTGATGATGACGTATGTAGCTTTTCTTCTCTTCGAGTTTCGCGCTTTATCGACTAAGAAGGATGCTTGGACGATGGCTTTACTTTGTGCTTGATCTTCTGTAGAGGTTTCTATAGATTTTCTTCTCTCTGGGCTTGACGCTTTATCAGTTGAGAATCTTTTCTTGATTTCCAGATAAGGGTTTTATGCTTGATCTTCTCTTTAGTCGGAGTCCGGATCTTTGAAGAACCTTGCTTTGTCTCTAGAGGAGGGCTTGAGAGCTTCTTCTTCTCTAGAGGGAGAGTTCCTGTCTTCTGAGAGAAAATGATCTAGATCCCCCCTCAATGAGGGAGGCTCTTGTATTTATAGACTTAAAGGTAATTTAGCTTTCCAATTATACCCCAACTTAAAGAGATTTAATTGATTTGTTTAAAAGATTAAATTTGTCCAAATCCAAATTTCAAGGATTTTATGGATTATTATTGGGCCAAATCCATTTATTTGGGTATAAGGCCCAATATTTAATATGGATCACTTGGATTTGCTGGATCATGGGTTTTATCTGCGAAAACCCAAACTATATGAGGCCCGTCCCGATTAACAGACCCTCAATTTACATTTATGGGCCAAATTTTGATTTGGTGGGCTTTTTGTTAACTTAGAAGGCTTTAGGGGCCCATTTAAATTTTGATGCCTACAATATTTTAATTATTAATTTCAAAAATTTTAATTTTTAAAATTGTAAAATTACCATTTTGCCCTCGAAAATGACTTTTACGTTTTAAGTCATTTTTTAATGTTCCATGATGTTTTGAAATCGATCTTTCGTAAGGAATTCAATGGGAATATTAGTTTTTATCATTTATGAAATTTTTTGTGCTAAATGGTCGTGAACTTTATGAGGTGCATTTTCATAACGAAATGATTTATTTGGTTTCGATTTGTTGTTTTATGTGTTTGAAAGGATTTTCCTAAGCGTAATGTAGGCTTTAGGGATGTTTTGAGGTTAGGGGTATTTTGGTAATTTGGTCATTTTTTAGCAATTTTTGTCGTGAAACTTCTTTTTGTCTGAAAAATGATGATTTCTATATTTTTGGGGTTATATTTTCCTAGCGTAGCATGGACTCTGCAGTTTTGTTAATTTGAAATGTCTTATCCGAATTTCTGAAACACATCTAGTAACCAAATAGAGCATTGGAATAAACATCCATCATTAGGAACCGTTGCAATCGGGTTGACGATTTGATTAATCAGGCGAGTGCGAAAATGGGGTGTCTACACTAATCGAAGTATTGTCCTCTATATGAAACAATAAAGAAAGCGAGAAGAGGTTAAATTACTCCTAAATGGGTTTTGGCAATAAAATCATTGATGTTACATCGATTTGTTTAATTGAATATACATATAATCGACAAGGATTTATGGGAAAAGATATACTACCTAGGAAAAGGAAAAAAACATCCTAACTAGAATTTCAAAAACAACCTAAACTACATTATACTCAGAATCTGAACTTTCATCTGCCTTTGCATTATCTCGAGTCTTTTTCTCCATAATATAGGCCAGTATCTACTGTTGACCAACTTGCAGATCTTTGTAACGTTGGTTGACCTTCTTGAGTTCTTTGAAGACTTTCCCAAAGGTAGTGCAATGCCCTATCAGGGGTATCTGGTCTAGTAAGGAAATGTCCTCAAAATCCAGACTTGGAGTATGATCCTCCTCCAGTTGCTCTTCGTCAAATAGGGGCCATATCACTGAGAGCCATCATGCTCCTCTTCATTGATGCCTGGGGACCAGAGTTATTGTACATAGGTCTTGAAGGCTCTTTTTCCTTTATAGAGTGAAAAATGCTTGAGATCACCTCGTCTAATTAATCAAGCCCTAGGGACACCTATCCTTCATTGAAAAATTTGACAGACGAAGTGGGGTAGTATAAATTATAGGCTAAGACTGATCATCACGATAACCAATACTTCTAAAAGGAAACTAATCACACAAAAGGTCTAGTCACGTGTCTGGATGGTATGTAGGAAAAATAGATGTTTAGTGTACATCTCTGTGGAGTGTTGAGTCCCA
Organism: Akebia trifoliata; assembly: GCF_017979445.1. Taxonomy (NCBI): domain Eukaryota; kingdom Viridiplantae; phylum Streptophyta; class Magnoliopsida; order Ranunculales; family Lardizabalaceae; genus Akebia; species Akebia trifoliata. The sequence goes on from NC_141386.1 coordinate 17,583,835, forward strand.
AGCACATTGGATGTAATCCAGATCCAACACAAATATTGATTTTTGTAGAGGCATCTTGACTTCAACCCGCTATCCTGGATAAAAATATCTTGCTTGGATAAGCCTAGTCGTATGATGTAGTAATCGAACCCAAAATTAGGCTCACAAACACCATTTTCCCTTGGTGCAATTCCCAAGATCACATGGAGATTAGAGGCAACAATTGTGAATGTAATGTCCCTAAACTTGATAGTAATCGATGGAACGGATGAAGAATTGGAAACATATGATCCATAAAACTCTCGAACTAACTCATCACTATATTGCTCGTTGACTTCGTAGAATAAGCGACTCTACCCATGTGCTAGCAACTCATCATAAAACCATGATCCTGGAGTGGTATCAAATGTGTCATAATAAACCACCTCAAGAAAGATATATCAGATTTTGGGTGCCTTAGATCGAAAGAGGAAGACGGATGGATGAATTTATCAAAAATTGGAGTGCGTAGGCCCCACAAGCACTGTAGTGTCAAGCATAGGTAGGGTGGCATGGTCGAACTAGTAATGATCGTGGTGTAAAGCTTAGTGGTGGAACGTTTTGCCCAAAGGAACCTAATAGGCCAATCAGATCGAGATTTCAACTATTGGATTTCCGTCGGTGAGATTGTTTTGAAGTTGAAGAAAAATAATGGTGGAAGCTAGAGGATGAACATGAGAGGAGATAAGGATTATGACTATTCTTTTAAAGAGGGTGCTCAATTTTTTAGGAAAATAAATTTTCCACCTTGGAAAATCCATGGAAAATAATTTTTCCCAGAAAATTTAATGTTGGAAAATAATTTTTTAGGAAAATTTGTAAAAATTTTACCCTTTTTAACCCTTATTGTTGAGTTCCAATTGAGAAAGGAATGACAAAAAAAATGGGTCTTACGTGGCTGCAAGAACACGTTGCACACCTTCTAATCAAGGGTTTCATCCCGAAAAAGGCTAAGTTTATTGTCTTCAGCTAGACAATAACATGAGGTTAATCCTAGTACATAGGATCCCTCAAAAATGAATCTTTTTCTTGGGATGGGAAATTGAGAAACGGCTTGAGACGTTGATCATTGACTTAAAAAATACTGTTATCCGATGTATTGAGAATCTCGATGTTGCCGTGTGGATGAATTTTATGGACCACAAAGGGTCTTGTCCATCAAGATTTCAATTTGTCGGGAAATAGGTGGAGGTAAGAATTATAGAGCAATAGCAATACTTGCTGAACTAACTGGAAGGACTTTCCCTAGATATATTTGTCATGATAGGCTTTTGTACGATCTTTGTACAATTTAGCACTATCAAACATGTCGTTACGCAATTCTTCGAACTCAAAGAGTTGAAGTTTTCTATATTATCTTGCTTTAGCAAGATGAAAATTGAGATGTTTGGTAGCCCAATAGGCGCGGTGTTTGAGTTCTACCAAGAAGTGACAGATTTTCCCAAAGATGAGACGATAAGGGGATATGCCGATTGGAGTTTTGAAAAATGTACGATAAGCCCACGAGGTATCTGTTACTCGCAAAGACCAATCATTTTGCGAAGGATTTATTATTTTTTCAAAAATAGTTTTAACTTTATGATTGGATATTTCGATTTGTCCACTCATTTGAAGGTGATATGGAGTGACCACCTTGTGAGTAATAGTGTATTTGCGCATGAGGCTTTCAAAAATTCATTTGCAAAAATGCTTGTTTCTACTGCTAATGATAACTCTCGGAGACCAAAATGAGCAAATATGATATTTTTAAGAAAGTTCACAATGACTTTGTGGTCATTGGTCCAGTATACTGTTGCTTCTACCCATTTGGACACGTAGTCGACTGCAACTAAAATATATTGAAATCCATGCGAAATGGGGAAAGGTCCCATGAAATCAATGCCCCAAGCATCGAAAATTTTGATGATTAGAATGGGTTGTTGGGTCATTTCATTCCTCCGGCTAATCTTACCTAAATGTTGGCATCGATCACATGATTTAGCAAAGATGTGGGTGTCAAGAAAAATTGTTGGCCAGTAAAAATTGCATTGCAACACTTTTGATACTATTTTCTAACCTCCAAAGTGACTACCACAAGTGTGGTTGTAGCAGAACTCAAAAATATTTTTTTGATTATAGTCAGAAATACACCAACGAGTTATTTGATATAAGTAATACTTAAACAAGTACGAATCGCCCCATAAAAACTATTTAGCTTGGGTGAGAAATCTCATCCTCTCTTGTCACTCCATGAGGTAGGTGTTTGTCTTCTCACTAGGTAGTTGACAATGTCAGCATACCAAGGTGTATCCAGATTGGAGATAGACATTAGTTGTTCATCTAAAACTTTTTTAAATATGAGGAGGAAGTCTGAAGTTGTTTCAATTACCAATCTGGATAAGTAGCTGACAACCACATTCTTGCATCCTTTCTTATCTCGAATTTCGAGATCAAATTCTTGCATTAAGAGAATCCATCAGGTTAACCTTTTTTTGGCATCCTTCTTGAAGAGAAGGTATTTCCGTGCTGCGTGGTCAGTAAAGATAATTACCTTGGATACTACTAAGTAGGAGTGAAATTTATCCAGAGCAAAGATTACAGCTAGTAGCTCTTTCTTAGATGTGGAGTAGTTGAGTTGGGCATCGTTTAACATTTTGCTTGTATACTGGATGACATGGGAGAGTTTGTCAACTCGTTGTCCTAGTATAACACCTATTATGTAGTATAAAGCATCGCACATCACCTCAAAAGGCAAATTCCATTTGGGTGGTTGGATGATAGGTGTTGTTGTCAACTCAATTTTGAGTTTGTCAAATGCGTTTAAACAAGCAGTTGAGAGTTCAAAGTTTGCATCCTTAGATAGTAAGTCACATAGAGGTTTGAAAATTGAAAGCGCCCTCGATCCGCGGGGTGCGCGGATCCGCTTTTAACCCTTGAGATTTGGGAGTCGCCACCTAGTTATTAAGGTCTAGGAACCAAACTGACTCTAAAGAAAGGTAAACTAATCTACGAAAGAAAAAAAGGTCCGGGGATCACGTTACGGAGTAGGAAGGTGTTAGGCACCAACCCCGCCCGGCCGAAGTCGGTCTCTACTAACTTCCCAAATAAATTACATTGCTAAAAACCTAGATAAAAATAAATAAAAAACTTTATACCTTTCCGATAGCAAGGACTTTGTTCCCTCAGATTTGACAAAAATAGCTTCTTGTATCGTACTCCCTTGCTTCGTTCTGTCTCCGGATTTGATTTCGGATCTCTGAGGCAAGGTATCTCCTTATTTTTTGATCTAAATTCTTCAAATTTGTTGTGGATTTTGGAATTTTTTGGAAGGCTTTTAAGCGTTTCTTAGGCTAAAATCGAAGGAGGGATGTTAGGTAAGGAGTTGGGGCTCCAAAACTAGGGTTTATGGGAGGCTAGGGGGGCTTTTAGACCTACTTCTCTTAGGGTTTATGATTTGATACGAAAATAGGGTGTGAGCACCTCTATTTATAGATTTTTTTAAGGGTTGATTTGGATAGAGTTAGTATTTAATTAGAGTTCTTTTAATTAGAGTTGTGTTTTAGTTAGACTTGTTTTTGGTAGAATTGTGTTTTAATTAGAATTGTTTTAGGTAGAATTGTTTTTAAGTTAGAACTCTATTAGATTGAGTTATTATTTAATTAGAACTCTATTATGACTTTTGGTCTTATTTGATTGACTTTTAATGTTTTGACTTTAGTCTTAATTGATTGACTTTTAATATCTTGACTTCAGTCTTGCTTAGTTGACTTCAATTTTGACTTCAGTTTCACTTGATTGACTTTAATACCTTGACTTCAGTCTTTCTTGATTTACTTTTAATTTTTGGAGAACCCCCCTCTAAAATATCTTTAATTCTTTGGACCCCCAAATGGAGGGGTCCTTAAAGAAATATCCCACGAACCCTCAACAATTTTACTTGAAAGTCCGATTGATCGATTTTTTTAGTTCCAATTTTTAAATTAATTTTATTAATGTTTCACTTTAATTATTTAATATTTTATTTATTAATTTCGAAAATTTTAATTATGAAAATTGTGAAATTACCGTTTTGCCCCCGGAGAGGACTTTTCACGTTTTAAGTCGGTTTTTAATGTTCTAGGATGTTTTAGAATCGATTTTTCATAAGAAATTCAATGGAAATATTAGTTTGTATCATTTATGAAATATTTTGTGTGAAATGATCATGAACTTTATGAGGGGCACTTTCGTAATTTTGTCAAATTCTGTTAAAATTGGTGAAATGATTTATTTGATTCCGATTTGTTATTTTATGTGTTCGAGAGAGTTTTCCTAAGCGTAACATAGGCTCTAGGGTTGTTTTGAGGTTAGGGGTATTTTGGTAATTTGGTCAATTTTTAGTGATTTTTATCGTGAAGCTTCTTTTTGGTCTGCAAGATGATGATTTCTATGTTTTTGGGGTCGTATTTTCCTAGCGTAGCGTGGTTTCTAAGGTTTTGTCAATTCGAGATACCTCATCCGGATTTTTGAAACATATCTGGTAACAAAATAAAGTAATGGAATACACATCCATCATTGGGAATCATTGCGATCGGGTTGACGAGTTGATTAATCAGGCAAGTGCAAAAATGGGGTGTCTACAAAAATATTTTTAAAATCCTTAATGAAGCATATATAAAAGCCTACGTGCCCTAGGAAAGAATGAACTTCCTTCACAATTTTAAGGGGAGGTAGATTAACGATAAGGTCAATTTTTGGCTTATCAACCCCAATCCCCTTGTGAGATATGAAGTGTCCCAATAAAATCTCGAAAGTGACCATGAAATGGCATTTCTCCCAGTTTTAACCCAGATTATTTTCACAACATCTAGCAAAGACTAATTTTAGGTGATGTAGACAATTGTCAATCCGAAAACTGAAAAGTCATCCATGAAGGCTTCAAGAAATATTTTTACCATATCAGAGAACATGCTCAACATACGTTGTTGAAAGGTTGCAGGACCATTGCAAAACCCAAAGGGCGTGCACCGCTAGGTAAAAGTCCCAAAGGGTCTGTAGACACCTCATTTTTGCATTCGCCTGATTAATCAATTCGTCAACCCGATTGCAACGATTCCCAATGATGGATGTTTATTCCATTGCTTTATTTTGTTACCAGATATGTTTCAGAAATCCGGATGAGGTATCTCGAACTGACAAAATTTTAGAAACCACGCTACGTTAGGAAAATATGACCCCAGAAACATAGAAATCATCATCTTGCAGACCCAAAAAGAAGTTTCACGATAAAACAACCCTATAGCCTACGTTACGATTAGGAAAACCCTTTCGAACACATAAAACAACAAATCGAAATCAAATAAATTACTTCGTCAATTTTCACATAATTCGACAAAATTACGAAAATACCCCTCATAAAGTTCAGAACCATTTCACACAAAAAAATTTCATAAATAACACAAACTAATATTTCCATTAAATTCCTTACAAAAAATCGATTCTAAAACATCCTATAACATTAAAAATCGACTTAAAACATGAAAAGTCCTCTCCGGGTGTAAAACGGTAATTTCACAATTTTCATAATTAAAAATTTCGAAATTAATAAATAAAACATTAAATGATTAAAGTGAAACATTAATGAAATTAATTTAAAATTTTGAACTAAAAAAATCGATCAATCGGACTCTCATGGAAAATTGTTGAGGGTTCGTGAGATATTTCTTTAAGGACCCCTCCATTTGGGGGTCCAAAGAATTAAAGATATAATAGAGGAGGGTTCTCCAAAAATTTAAAGTCAATCAAGCAAGACTAAGGTCAAGGTATTAAAGTCAATCAAGTGAGACTAAGGTCAAAATTAAAGTCAATTAAGCAAGACTGAAGTCAAGATATTAAAAGTCAATCATTTAAGACTAAAGTCAAACAAATAAGACCAAAAGTCAAAATCATAATAGAGTTCTAATTAAATAATAACTCTATCTAATAGAGTTCTAATTAAAACACAACTCCACCTAAAACAATTCTAATTAAAACACAACTCTACCTAAAACAATTCTAACTAAAACACAACTCTAATTAAAAGAACTCTAATTAAACACTAACTCTATCTAAATCAACTCCTAAAAAAATCTATAAATAGGGGTGCTCACACCCTATTTTTGGATCAAATCATAAATCTTAAAAGAAGTAGGTCTAAAAGTCCCCTTAGCCTCCCATAAAACCTAGTTTTGGAGTCCCAACTCCTTACCTAACATCCCTCCTTCGATTTTAGCCTAAAAAATACTTAAAAGCCCTTCGAAAACACCCCAAAACCCATAACAAACTTGAAGAATCCAGATCAAAAAAGGAGATACCTTGCCTCGGAGATCAGAAATCCAAATCCGGAGACAGAACGAAGCAAGGAATACGATACAAGGAGCAATTTTTATTGAATCTGAGGGAATAAGGTTTTTGCTATCGGAAAGGTACAATTTCTTTTTTCTTTTATTATCTAGGTTTTTTTTTAGCAATGTAACTTATTTGGGAAATTAATAGAGACCGGCTATGGCCGAGCGGGGTTAGTGCCTAACACCTTCCAACCCCGTAACATGATCCCCGAATTCAGTTTTTTATGTTCTAGATTAGTTCTTTATCTATTTAGAGTCATTGATCGGTTCCTAGATTGTAATAACTAGATGGCAACTCTCAAACCTTAAGGGTCAAAAACGGATCTGCGCACCCCGCGGATCGAGGGCGCTTTCAGTGGCGACTCCACTGGGGACTATTGATGATTAGACTTGAAAAACCCGAAGTATGGGAGCTTTGCCAGGATAACCTAATTTTTTTTATTATTTAGTTCGATTTATTTTATTTATTTATTTATTTTTGTGGCTTGATTGTGGATGATTTTAGGTATTGCATTTTTTTTCCAATTAAGGATCACTTTTGATGACCTCTAAATAATGAAAGATTCAAATTGACCTATGAAAAGGATGGAATGATGAAGGTTGGACAGAAATATTAAAATATTTTTACAGAATATTCTAGTGAAAATTAAGTCTGGGAACCTATTAATAAAACTTAGATCTCCTCGAATAGATTAATTTAGAACCTGAGTTCACTCAATTTCGTTATCGGAAGCCTTAGATATCATCGATGCAAGTTCAATCTGTAAATCTGGAATTGTTGCTGAATGAAGGTTGGGACAGCAATGTTAAAACATTTTTATAAAACATTCTAATGAGAATTAAGTCTGGGAACCTCTTAATAAAATATAGATCTGATCGAGTAGATTAATTTAGAACCTGAGTTCACTCAATTTCGTTATCGGAAGCCTTAGATATCATTGATGCAAGTTCAATATGTAAATCTGGAATTGTTACTGAATGAAGGTTGGGGCATCAATGTTAAAACGTTTTTACAGAATATTCTACTTAGAATTAAGTTTAGGCACCAATTAATAAAACGTAGATCCCATCTAGTAGATTAATTTAGGACTTGAATTCACTCGATTTCGTTATCGAGAGCCTTAGATATCATCGATGCAAGTTCGGATTGTATTTTCCTAATTCACAGAAAATCCGAATTTATCTAATGTTAGCACAATTAATGTTCTTAAGAGTGAGCTCATCTCAACAATTGTCATTCTATTATCAATGTAACATTTATTGGAATCTCGATTTATTTTGGATCACCCAAAAGTGATCATTGATTGGACCTTAAAAATTTTAAAAATTATTCCTATTGCAATGTTTGTTTGATCAATTATTATATGCCATGCTCATTAATTGATTTGCCATGATCTTGATAGATATATTTTGATGTGCATGCTTTGATCTTAATCTTGATGTGATGAATTATGTGGGTAATATTCATATGATATTCATGTTGTGATGGTTTGATTAAGCCTATGGGCCCATTTGTTTGAAAAAGTCCCGGGCATACCCCACCCTACTGTGCACACACCAATAGCACGTTTATATTATTGCATTGCACACTTACACGTCCTATATAGCCAACGTGGCACTAGTGCGTGGCCCGGACTCTTCGGAGATGCGACGTCATTCGTGAAAACCACAACTCCAGTCACGTACCTTAGGGTATATCAAACTGGGGCATCAATACCGTCTGATCAGGTGATTCTGAGAGGTATATTGATGCACCCAGGCTTGAGTGACCTGAGCCTTTGACTTAATGTGAGCCACACAGTCACATGTCCCGATTGCCAACGTAGTACTAGTACGTCGTCGGTCCCCTCGTGGGATGCCAAACCATTTATGAAAGCTACAACTCTTGACTCGTACCCATAGGTATGTAAAAGATAATCTAAGTATATTAATTGCACTTCTTGGTCAAAACCGGTGCCTAAGCGAGATCTTGCCCCGCTGTACCCTATTGTACGAGGGGGATAGACTATCTATTCTAGACGAGAGGTATTTAAGTGAGCCCTTGCTCAACATCGTGCGCCACCTCTCAACTGGAGATCAAACTGGCTATTTTTGGCTTCAGAGAAGTGAATTGAGGTTTTAGATTATCACCTATACGGTATATCAAACCAAGTCACCACGTATCGAGAGGTATATAGGTGTATTTGGGCAAGGGTGGCCAGATAAATTGCATTGCACGTAATAAACCTAGAGTCTAGAAGCCTTCCTATAGGTCACGACCCGAACTGACTATGGGTGTTCCCGGGTTGCTTTATTCAATCCAACCAACAGGTAAGTGGGCGGACCGATCCACAATAATCAAACAGAACCCGCAATATCGGTCCGACCTAATTGGTGAAATGTATCGATTAATTTAAACCACTTAAACTAGTTGGCCCAATTGACAAATGGATCAAACTGATCAATACCAAATCAGTTGGACTAATTGGTTTCACTTTTAAAGATCCAGACCACTTTGTATAGAAAGATTCGATCTTAGGATCAAATTAATTTGTCTGATCAAAGGTTCAATCCCAATCAGGGGTAGACCCGCGTCTAACCTTTCTCACTTTCTTGGTCATTATAGACTTATAGTGCATTTGGATTCGATATTTTCCACTGGACTTGGGCTATTCTATATCGAAACTTTAATCATGTGGTTAAGAGTCAAACTTTTAGAGTCAATGGTTAACCTTGGTTTACTTCCAATCAGGTGATAATTGGTCCTAAACGTTCTAAATCTCCATCTGTACCACTTTGGGTCCGTGAAAATAGTCGTCTTTCCAGAGTACCATTGCCAAGTAGTCAGTCTTTGCCACGAGAAGAAATGAGTACCATGGATGAAGCTGCACTCCATCAGATTTTAGAATCTTTTCAAGTACAGATTATTGCTTCTGTCCAAACACAAATTGAATCCCTAAAAATTGAAAAGGAAAAAGATAAAGCTATAGAACCTCAGGATGTGTTTGACCTCGTTGAAAACCAAGAAGATGATCAGTTACACGTCGACCTGTCCTAGCTCATCGAATAACTCAGGTTGAAACTGCTTTGAAAAATATTAAAAACCCTAACGATCTTATTCTTGGATTAGGGGCAATGACCTTGTTTCCCACGGTCCGTCTGCCAGAGAAGTTCATAATGCCAGATATGGAGAAGTTTGACTGTATTGGATGCCCTAGGACTCACTTAAAAGTATATGTCGGCATCATGCAATCTCAGGATTTGAGTGAAGAACAGATGGCACAACTTTTTCAAAGAACCCTTACAGGTCCTGCCCTACGCTAGTTAATGTCATTGGATTCATCTCGGGTAAGAACATGGCATGAATTGATGAAGGAGTTTATTGGTCGGTATTCATTCAACACGGATATTGAACTTACAAGAAGAGACCTATAAACTACTAAATAGAAACCCGGAGAAATTTTCACTGAGTTCATTGCTCGATGGAGAGCTAAAGCCGCTCAATTGTGGGACCGACCTCAAGAGAAGGAACAAGTCAAGATTATCCTCAGGAATCTCACTCCAAATTATGCCAAGTACTTGATGTCTCAGTACCTTCCTACTTTTCAATCCCTCCTTGAAGCTGAAAATGAAGTTGAGGACGCCTATTCTTCGGGACTTTTTGGTAACTCGTCTGAGTCAAAACCCAAACATTTCAAACCTAATGCCATGCTATCCAAGATTTGATTGATAAGGAAAAGTCACCATACCCACTCCTACTACTCCCAATGTTAAAACTAACTCTTTGCCTACCTTTCAAAATCAACCCCCTCCTACTCTAAACCTAATATCCATATCCAAACCCGAATCAATTGACCTAATTTCTTTCATTCACCCAATTGATCTTAACAGTGCATTCGCTCCATGCCAGAATGAGCTCAACTACCCTAAGGCAGTGACATAACTGAAGAACAGAGAAATCATTGAAGCAATGGGTTGTCTCGCATATGACAGGCTTGAATCGGAATATGAAGAGATAGTAAAAGTAGGCAAGTTCAAGTCATCCATCGAAGATAATCGAAGTGGCATAGACTCTAGAATTGTGTCCCTCCATTCAGAATGATGTCGTCTTTTAAGTCTTCTTAATTTTTTTAGCTTTAGTTGCGTCAGTCTTTGAATTCAGTTAGTCATCTTTATTTTTGGATTTTAATAAGGTTTGTCAGTCTATGTTCTTTTCAATTCCAATAAATAAAGAAGTTTTTGATTATCATGTGTGCAATAATGATTTGAATATAAGATTTAACATGAGAAATGACTTAAAGCTTACTAACTGAACTTAATAAATATTGAAATTAAAGAGTACACTCAAGAAGTACAAATTGGTGATACATTATCCTCAAAAGAACACGAGAGAATAGTAAACTTACTTGAGAAATTCAACAATATTTCTTTCATGATCTCATAAGATATATGGATAAATTACACAAAAACATAGATCAAGTCAAGAGTGATTTCAAAGTCAAAAATTATCGGTTAAAAGTGATATAGCTTAAAGCATCGACAAAGACGCTAAGACTTACAAGTGGATCTACCATGTTTAAAGATGAGAGTTTTCATTCATAAGAAAATAAAAGATTTTCTCGGAGTTATAAAATAGTTGAATAGTCGAACACAGAAAATTCAATCATACTCGATTTCACAAAAGAAGACTAAAGAATATTCATTCTCAAAAGAAGACCTTACTCGACAGTGCAATCCAGATATCAAATTCTTGAAACTTTGATCAAGTTGAGCAGCATTCATCAAAGGAGGCCTCCTTTGGTCGAATCATTTTCCTGTCTTACCAAGAAAAATACAACTTTCTAGCCCCTCGGAGCCTTTAAAAAATTAATAGCCTCTTCTTTTTAAACCACACCAACCAACCTCGGGAGGGATATCTTAGTATGAACTACGTTTTGACCTGATCCCAAAAGAAAAAGAAATATTTGGGGTACGTAGGCAACCTGAGAAGTTACTTCAGGCCCGGTCATGTAAAAAAAATTTATTCTCTTAGAAAAAGTGTCATCCAAAAGGAAAATCCCTTATTAAAAGGTTCAAAAGAAGAGAATGCCAAACTAGGGGAATTTAAAAAAAAAAGAAGGAAAAGAATGCCAAACTAGGGGTATTAGAAAAAAGAGTCAAAAGAATTTATAGAAAATAATATTAGATTAGGGGCATTTTGGGAAGTCGAGCCTTTTACCCTTTCTTTCTAAACCATGTCCTAAGCCCACCTATTAAGTCCTCCTGAATGCTAATTGACTCGGTTAAGGTGCAGGGAACCAAGAAGTTGTCGAGTTGGTTATTCAAGATCATCAAGAAAAAAAGAGAAGCCCGCTAAGTCGAAAACCCAAAAAGGCGACTTAGGCAAAATTTAAGGCATAACCATAAAAAAAAAGTCTGCAAGGTTGAAAACCTAAAAAAATGACCTAGGTAAAAATCAAGGCATCATCAGAAAAATAAAAACAAAGCCCGCTAGATTGAAAACCTGAAGAGGCAATTTAGGCAAAAATTAGGGCATCATCAAATGGAAGGAAATGTCTCATCAAGAAAAAAAATTCAAAAGGAAGCTTTTGTGCAGAAACTAGAAAATGCAGAACCATTCAAGTCACAATATTCATTTTTCAGCCAAGAGCTCACATTCAACAAAGACAATATTGAAGTCGAAAAAATCAGAAGTCATCTTGAACATTGTAGGATCTTCAAAAGTATGTTTACTTGTTCAAGTGTTTGCTAATGGAAGATGTAGAATCATCAACCACTTTGAAGAGAAAGATCTTCTATTTTAATATTTATCAAGATTTTTTAAGTCCAGCTCAAGCATTTTTCAAAAATAATGATCAATTCTTTATTGCATATATGATAATCTTAAGAGTCTTAAATTTAAGAGAATGTCAGTTCTTCTATCTGTCATACATCAGAGTCCATATTTTTCAAGCGTAATCCGTTCCATCAGTCTTGTAGTCAAGTCCCAATTAAAGCCAACCTTGAAACTAGGGGCATTTTTTAAGGTCATTTAATTCCAAAGTTTTTGTTCTTAATCACATGATAAAAAGAAAATCATAGAAAAGCTTAAAAGTCCGACGAAGCCAAATTATAATTATGAATCCAGATGCATGATAAGCCAACAAAGGCCTGATCTTTCAAACTTTGAGCTCGATTTTGAATCATAGAATGAATTTATAGGATTATTTAAGTTCCTATAAATCTAAGCCCGAGAAACGAGACTCCAACTTTTTGAATCATAGAATGAATAGACTTTTTGAAGTGCCTACAAACCTAAGTTTGAGTCCGAGAAACGAGACTCCGACTTTTTGAATCATAAATGAATGGGTTTTTGAAGTGCCTACAAACTTAAGTTTGAGTCCGAGAAATGAGACTCCAACTTTTTGAATCATAGAATGAGTAGGCTTTTTGAAGTGCCTACAAACCTAAGTGCGAGTCCAAGAAACGAGACTCCAACTTTTTGAATCATATAATGAATAGGCTTTTTGAAGTGCCTATAAACTTAAGTTCGAGTCCGAGAAATGAGACTCCAACTTTTTGAATCATATAATGAATAGGTTTTTTGAAGTGCCTACAAACCTAAGTTCGAGTCTGGGAAACGAGACTCTAACTTTTTGAATTATAGAATGAATAGGCTTTTTGAAGTGCCTATAAACCTAAGTTCGAGTCCGAGAAACGAGACTCCAACTTTTTGAATCATAGAATGAATAAGCTTTTTGAAGTGCCTACAAACCTAAGTGCGAGTCCGAGAAACGAGACCCCAACTTTTTGAATCATAGAATGAATAGGTTTTTTGAAGTGTCTATAAACCTTAGTTCAAGTCCGAGAAATGAGACTCCAATTTTAATAGGATTGTTTAAGTTCCTGTAAACCTCAACCAGATTCCGAGAAATGAGACTCCAGCTTTGTTTGAATCATGTTGAATTAACAGGATTGTTTAAGTTCTTTAGCCCGAGAAGCGTGGCTACAATAGGTTCGAACTCGATAAATGAAACTCATACTTTTTTGAACTTTACAAAAGAATTTCAAATAGCATTTAACGAAGTTCCTACAATGTTATGATTTCAATTACCTCATTTTTTTGACCTTGTCATGATTGTTTTCGTTGCATAAGCACATTTGAATTTTGAATCATTATTGTCAGTGAGAGAAGATCTCTAGGACCTGACACATTTTTACTTAGTAGGCATCACACATTTGTACACACGTGCACTTTTTTTTTAGTCAAGGAGAATTCTTTAAAATTCAAGGACCTGACAACATTTTTGTTCGGGGAGAGTTTTACACTCAAGGATCCGAATGTCCCAACGAATTGCTAAATCAGGCTGTAAAATGAACTGTCACTAGCTTTGGCATTCGGATATCGCAATATCTACCAAAATAGATTTGCTATCTAGTTTGCTTCAACCCTCTACCAAAGAGGGGCATCTGTAGACACCTCATTTTTGTATTCGCCTGATTAATCAACTCGTCAACCCGATCGCAACGATTCCCAATGATGGATATTTATTCCATTGCTTTATTTTGTTACCAGATATGTTTTAGAAATCCGGATGAGGTATCTCGAACTGAAAAAATCATAGAAACCACGCTACGTTAGGAAAATATGATCCCAGAAACATAGAAATCATCATCTTGCAGACCCAAAAAGAAGTTTCACGATAAAAATCATTAAAAATTGACCAAATTATCAAAATACCCCTAACATCAAAGCAACCCTAGAGCCTACGTTACGATTAGGAAAACCCTTTCGAACACATAAAACAATAAATTGAAACCAAATAAATCACTTCGCCAATTTTCACATAATTCGACAAAATTACGAAAATACCCTCATAAAGTTCACAATCATTTCACACAAAAAAATTTCATAAATAACACAAACTAATATTTCCATTGAATCCCTTACGAAAAATCGATTCTAAAACATCCTATAACATTAAAAACCGACTTAAAACATGAAAAGTCCTCTCCGGGGGTAAAACGGTAATTTCACAATTTTCATAATTAAAAATTTCGAAATTAATAAATAAAACATTAAATGATTAAAGTGAAACATTAATAAAATTAATTTAAAAATTTGAACTAAAAAAATCGATCAATCGGACTCTCATGGAAAATTGTTGAGGGTTCGTGAGATATTTCTTTAAGGACCCCTCCATTTGGAGGTCCAAAAAATTAAAGATATAATCGAGAAGGGTTCTCCAAAAATTTAAAGTCAATCAAGCGAGACTAAGGTCAAGGTATTAAAGTCAATCAAGTGAGACTAAGGTCAAAATTAAAGTCAATTAAGCAAGACTGAAGTCAAGATATTAAAAGTCAATCAATTAAGACTAAAGTCAAAATATTGAAAGTCAAACAAATAAGACCAAAAGTCAAAATCATAATAGAGTTCTAATTAAATAATAACTCTATCTAATAGAGTTCTAATTAAAACACAACTCCACCTAAAACAATTCTAATTAAAACACAACTCTACCTAAAACAATTCTAACTAAAACACAACTCTAATTAAAAGAACTCTAATTAAACACTAACTCTATCTAAATCAACCCCTAAAAAAATCTATAAATAGGGGTGCTCACACCCTATTTTCGGATCAAATCATAAATCCTAAGAGAAGTAGGTCTAAAAATCCCCTTAGCCTCCCATAAACCCTAGTTTTGGAGTCCCAACTCCTTACCTTACATCCCTCCTTCGATTTTAGCCTAAAAAATACCTAAAAGCCCTTCGAAAACACCCCAAAACCCATAACAAACTTGAAGAATCCAGATCAAAAAAGGAGATACCTTGCTTCGGAGATCAGAAATCCAAATCCGGAGACAGAACGAAGCAAGGAATACGATACAAGGAGCAATTTTTATTGGATCTGAGGGAATAAGATTTTTGCTATCGAAAAGGTACAATTTCTTCTTTCTTTTATTATCTAGGTTTTTATTTAGCAATGTAACTTATTTGGAAAATTAATAGAGACCGACTTTGACCGGGCGGGGTTGGTGCCTAACACCTTCCAACCCCATAACATGATCCCCGAATTCAGTTTTTTTGTTCTAGATTAGTTCTTTATCTATTTAGAGTCATTGATCGATTCCTAGACCGTAATAACTAGGTGGCGACTCCCAAACCTCAAGGGTCAAAAGTGGATCCGCGCACCTTGCGGATCGAGGGCGCTTTCAGGGTCATATGAACGTTGTTTCTTTCTTGATCTTCAAGGGCGATAGGGATCTGATTGTATCCCAAATATCCATCAAGAAAATAGTAGTTGGCATGTCCAACTAGGCGTTCTAGCATTTGATATATAAATGGGAAAGGAAAGTGATCTTTTCGTGTCATTGAATTTAACATCATGTAGTCGATACAAACTCACCACCCTATTTGGATGCGAGTCGGTACTTGTTTATGGTCTTTGATGGTCACAACTGTGACACTAAATTTCTTTGAAACCTCCTGAACTAGACTGACCCATATACTATCTGAGATGGGATATATAATACCTGTATCTAGCAATTTGAAGATTTCTCCTCGAACTACCTCTTGTAAGACGGGATTCAGTCTCCTTTGTGGTTCTCTCAATGGTTTGTAGTTATCCTCAAGGTGTATTTGGTGCAAAACTACAAAGGGACTAATGCCCATGATATCAACTATGGTCCAACCAATAACTTTATTATGTTCACGTAGTACATCTAGTAACTACTCTTCTTAAGACTTTTCTAAGTTAGGTGATATGATAACGGAGAAGGTTTCGACCTTTCCCAATAATGCATATTTCAACGTGTCAGGCAACTATTTTAGTTCAGGCTTAGGAGTCTCTCCAATTGAAGGTGGAGATGGAGAAGTAAGGACACTCTCTATTTTAGGTCACCAATTTTGAAAATCCATCTCAGGGACGGATTCTATGAGGGAGTTTACTTCCATGATGGACTGTTCTTCATTAGAATTGAGGCCAAAATAGCCTAAGTACTCTTTTAGTGGGTCTATGTTCTCTACTTCCTAGAATGTGTTGCGGACCAACGTGTAGATTATATTAACCTCTTTCATATCATCCATGTTATTGGATTGGAACTTGTTGTAAGAAATATTCAATTTTACTTTTATGTCTCCAAAGGCTAGGGTCATGATATCATTCATACATCGGATAACAATGTTAGATGTGGTTAAGAATGGTCGGTCTAAGATACCAAAACATAATTGTCTGAGTTCATGACATGTTTAGAGTCAAAAACCACAAAATCAGTGAGGAAGTAGAAGTCTTTCATCGTGATTATTACATCCTCCACTATCCCTTTGATAACCATAACAGACCTGTCTACTAAGTTAAGAGTGATATCCATAGGTTTGACTTCCCCCAAACCAAGCTGTTTGCAAATGGAAGAGGACAGAAGATTTACATTGGGCCCTAGATCTAATAGACACTTTTCGATCATAGTTTCTCCTATATGCATAGATATTTTAGGACAACTTAGGTCCTTGAATTTAGGCACAATTGTCTGCTGATTTATACAAGAATTAGGTTGTCATTATAGCCAGTCTTGGCACCGGGGTTTTTCTTTTCACCTTAGTGAGATCCTTGAAGATCTTAGCATATGAAGGAATTTGACGGATAACATCCAGAAATGGGATGTTAATCCGGACATTCTTGAAGACTTCAAGAATCCCTTCTAGTTGTTTTCCCTTTTTTTTTTCTAGTTTATGTGGAAAGGAAGCCTTAGGGATTGTGATTTTGAAATCGCCTCGATCTTTTTTCAATAAATAGTGAAGAGGAGTCTGATTGGTAAAATGGTGATTTTCTAAGAATTGAGAGTTGCCACCTAATTTAAGTCTAGGAACTAAAAATAAGCCCAAATGGATCTAGATCGGTCCACGGATAAGAGAAATGGATAAGGGATCAAATTACGGGTTTCGAAAGGTGTTAGACACCGAACCCACCCGATCAAGATGATTGGTCTCTACTACGATCCAAAGCTATCCTATGATCAACATACAAAGACTAAAGTTGAAATAGGGTCCAATCATCATCAATTTATATCGGATTTGCTAAACGAATCTTATGGCTAAAATTCTCCAATTATTTAGATTATCCCTCAAATTTCACATAAAAAGGAGAACTTATGAAAAAGCCTTCTATATCCCATGATTTAAAGTTAATTAAAAATCTACATGCAAATATTTTTCCAAATCAATAACAATGGGAGTTTGCAAAAACTTTCTAAATTAAAAAATTAGAAATGAGAAATTTCTAAATTGGTAACTTATGGGATTTCTAAATTAGGAATATGAAACTTTCCAAATTACGAATTTATAAAAAATATAATTTCAAAATAGAAAATTACAAGTATGTGACAAATCTCAAATTAGCAATTTACGAACATGACTTTTTCAAAATAGAAAATTTTAAAAGAACATGCCGTTTCCAAATTAGCATATCATAAATCAACATGGAATTTCTATATATAAAAGTGCAAAATTCATGAATTGAACAATTATGAAAACATGTAGTTTCTAAATTAGACATTTAGGAATTTGAATTCTCCTAAAATAGGAAATTATGTAATTTCCGCATTAGAAAGCCTTAATTATAAGTTTTCCAGAATAGAAACTTCTAATCATGAATTTTCCAAAATAGACATTTATGAATATGGATTTTCCAAAAATGAAGTGTTTAATATGAAATTTCCATATTCAAAGAGTACAAGCACGGAATTCTCAAAATAAAAAATTATAACCATGGTTAGAACATTCTGAAACGCACACAATTCATATATTTTCTAATAATCAGACCATGATCATGAACTTTCTAAATTGATAAGTTATTCACATAAACGAAATTCCAAAATTAGCAATACAGAGATATATGCCAATTTTCAAACCTCCCAAACATTTGTCTTAAATATTCTTCAATTTAGCGAACAAATTATTGCAGAAGTGCCACGTATCATAATCTATCAATTTGAATAACCATTCATTCCTAATAATGAAATTTACCAAAATAATGCATATCAATCTAGAATTGAAAATTTTTGAACAACCCTAAAAGAAATCAATTTGAACATGATGGTCTGGGATTTAAAAACACAATTTTTTTTTTAATCCTATTAGCATAAAAAATATGACCAAAAAGCATAATAAGAAGAAAGAAAAGAAAGAGCACAAAATAAAAAAAATAAAAAAATTGACAAAATATCGTGAAACATGATGGAAAGAATATCATGCGCTTTCCTTCAGGTGCAACTCAAAATGATGTTGAACATTTTCAAAGAGGAAGAGAGGACTGGTTTGTGGGGGCGCTAGAAATAGACTAAGAAGACAATGAAGTTGTTGTGGAGGCATTAGCAGAAGGCCACGAAGATGATGAGGAGGCTGTCGGGCTATTATGGACGGTGAACAAGACAAAGATAGGCAGAAAATAGGTGCAGTTAGGATGTTCGTAAAGGTGGTGTGGACAGGGAGAAGTAGCCACCCTGCTATTGTTAGGAGGTTTATAAAGATTGGTGAGGCTATCGTGAGAGGCCATAAGGGGAGATGTGGTCATGAGGTGAGTGGGGATGATGAGGATGAACAAAAGAGGCTTTGTGCGATGGAGACGTTAGTGAGGATGCTAACATGAAGAAGATGGCTACTAGAGAGTGAGGAGACTGGGCCAAAACGTGGGTCTATTGGTTGGGTTCAAGAGAGAGGGCGTGGGAGAGAAGAAATCCAGGAGAGAGAAAGGACGTGGGAGAGAAGAAGAGAACGTAAAGAGAGTAGCCAGGTAAGTCCTTCTCTTTTCGCTTTCTTTCTTTTCTTTTGTTTGCGGTCTAAAACAAAGAGTGAACTAAAAAATGCAGAGGAGCAAGAGGAGAAGAAGGAGATAGAGAGGGGTAGAGACCTAGGGAAGGGAGCAGCCAAAAAAGAGAGGAGATTAGAGAAAGAGGATGGCAGAGAGTTGAGAAGTCCAGCCCTTTGGAGAGAAGAGAGAATGCTAGAGCATTTTTTAGAGAGAATGAGTCTTTTTCTTTTCAATGTGTATCCCCCTTTGGAGAGAAGAAGTCCTCTTCTTTTATAAAAGAAAATATTTCTAAAAAATTTTGTTTATATTTTTTTATCTTTCTTTTATTTGTTTCAGTTTTCCACGTTTCTTTTTAGGAGAATGATGGTAGGGATCCCACGTTACGTGTGCCATGATAGTCTTCCATCGATTGGGCACATTTTTAATTTTACTTTGATCAGTCAATTGAATTTTAGTTTTAATTTGAATTTTATAGATTGGATTTTAATTTTAATTCAAGTGGTTGTATGAATGTTAATTTTAATTTGATTGGTTGGTTGAATTTTAATTTTAATTTGATTGAATTTTAATTTTAGTTTGGATGATCAATCGAATTTTTATTTTAACTTTGATTGGTTGATTGAATTTTAATTTGAATCTGATTGGTTGATTGGATTTTAATTTGAATTCAATTGGTCAATTGAACTTTAATTTGAATTTGTATTGGTTGATCGAATTTTAATTTTTATTCGATTAATTGATTGAATTTTTGTTGGTTGATTAATTTTTAATTTTAATTTTAATTGGATTTTGATTAAATTTTAATTTTTAGATTTTCGATGAATGTAATCCTATTGATGATTTTTTATCTTGTTTTCCTAATAATCAAGTTCTCTAGGTTAAAGTCGGACATTAAGGGGTATTTTTGTCATTTTTGTGATTTCTCATAAATTTTTTTGTTTTTGTCAATTTGAGTCTCATTAGACTCAAAATCATATTCTGAGTATAATGGAGGTACTTAGAAGATTTTCCAAACGTCCGAAATTCATGAGGGTTATTTTTATCTTTTTGATCATTTTTGCAAATTTTTACGAATTTTGGCGTGAGGTTTCTTTTAGTCCCAACGTGAATATTTTTAAGCTTCAAGGTCATATTTTCCTAGCGTAGCGATGTCTCTAAGTTATCGAACTATGTAACGAAACTAAGCGTATGTGCTTGCTAAATCTGATGTAAGGTGTAACAATCCTAAGTATGCATAAATTTCTATGTCAAGTTGTAACGGGATAAGGACTAAACTGGAAGAAATTCGGGACAGTATTCACAAATCTTCGAGTTCTTTATACTTATCATTAAGAATCCACAACAACCAACTGACGAATTATTGAATTAGGCAGATGCAAAAATAAGGTGTCTATAGATTTATTTTTCTATTGGTAGAAGAGTTTTTGTTTGTTGGTTATCTTCCTCTGTTAAAGGTGTACTTTGGATTTTCGCATGTGTTGGAGCCTCATTAGGCATGTGTACTTGGTTATCCATTAATCTACTAGAACATAGTGTCTAGACAACTTGTACAAAGTCATTAGAAGAATCGGGTTAACTTGATATTTCATAATGTCGTTTTGGGGTAGTTGCTCCTGGGTTGGGCACAATTTGGCTTGGATATTGCCCTTTATTTCTCTTCCCAAGAGAGATGGCTAATTGGTTTAGCTAAGCTTCAGGCTTGTTAACTGATTGTGCATTACTTTAAATCAATTGTGCTTGGCTTTACATGAATTGCTGCATTTGCTATTGTTGCTTTAACATATTTTCCATCATTGTTTGTAACGCAAAATTTGTTTGTGCAACTATGGGACAATAATTGGTCATAGCGTTGACGACAATTGGCCTTTGATTAGAAGTATGAGGTGAAAAGTAATATAATTGCAGAACCAAAGAAAGGTTTGCATTAGATTGAAATTGTATATTATAATTTTTTTGAAAACCAGGAACACTACCCTGTTGGATAGGTTTGTTATGACAATAGGAAAAGTTGGAGTGAAACCTATTATCGGGGTGATAACTCTGACTATATAAATTTGGAGTAGGTTTCCTAAAAATGTTATATGAACCAATGGCCATAGGTAAGTTTGACAGTTTTCAAAAAGGTAGTCAAAAGTTTCAATTATGTTACATACAAACGGTATCTCTGAGGTGACTTGTAATACAGGATGAGCCTCTTGTTGGTTAGTTTTGACGCTGAAAACATCAAACTTATTACTCAAGCTTTGCGTAGTACTAACCAGATTAGTTATTACATTTTTGATATCAAGATCACTTTTGATCTCATATATGCTTGGTTTATTGGCTCCAAAGTCACTCCTATAAGAGTTTCCTAAATTACTGTTCCAGTTCTGAGCATTCTACGAGAAACTCGTAGGCTTGATTTGGAGTCTAATTCATGAATTTTCCTTTGTGTATAGACTCTAGAATGATACGTTGGGTTGTAGTAAGACCACGATAGAAGAAATTAACCAATTAGACTTTATCAATACCATGATGTGGACATTTTACAAGCAGGTAAAAGCACCCTAGATTCACGGGGTGTGCGGATCCGCTTTTGATTTTTGAGGTTTGGGAGTCGTTACTTAGTTATTATGGTCTAGGAAGTAAATATTGACTCTAACAGATAAAACATCTATAAAGAGAACAGGTCTGGGAATCACATTACGGGGTTGGAAAGTGTTAGGCACCAATCCCACCCGGCAAACACTAGTCTCTACTGTTTCCCAAAAAAGATTACATTGCTAAAAGACCTAAAAAAAATAAAACAAATAAAAAAGTAAAAAAATATACCTAAATGTTTGCAACGATTTGTTTCCTTAGTACTAGTGGGGAGCGTCCTTGTACAAGTTTTCTTACTTTTCCTCTGTCACTGGATCTACTTCAGATCTCCAAGTTGAGGTATCTTCTTTTTAGATCTAGGTAATTTTTTATATTTTTTTGAATGGTTTCTAGGTGTTTTTGAAGGGTTTCTAGGTGTTTTTTAAGTAAAAGCTGGGGTTTGTATGATATGTAGGGCGTTAGGACTTCAAAATTAGGATTTTGATAAGGTTAGGGAAACTTTTTGACCTAGTTTTCCTAGGGTTTATTTTGACCTACAAAATTAGGTTATAGAGGTTCTATATTTCTAGAATTTTTTGGAAGAATTAGGGTATGACTAGGTCTCCTTTTAGATAAGGTGAATTAGGATTTTGACTTAAGTCTTATAAGATTGACTTGGTCTTTTAAATTAGGTTTTTAAATCTGGCGTATAATGAAAGAATATATTTTTTAAGTTTTGTGGAGAACACCCTAATTATATCTTTAATTATTTGGACCCTCAGATGGAAGGGTCTTTTAATAAATATCAATAGAGCTCCACTTAAATAAGTGAGAAACCATCAACAATTATGCGTAAGAGCTTGATTGATTAATTTTCTTAGTTCAGATTTTTAAATTAATTTTATTAAGGTTTCATTTTACGTTAATTAATATTTTATTTATTAATTTTAAAATTTAAAAATTTTCAAATTGGAAAATTACCATTTTGTCCTTGAAGAGAACTTTTGCATTTCAAATTATTTTTTGATGTTCCGGGATGTTTTGGAATTTTTTCGTAAGGAATTCAATGAAATTATGGGTTTGTATCATTTATGAATTTTTTTGCATGAAACGATTGTGAACCCTATGAGGGGTATTTCTGTAATTTTATCGAGTTTGATGAAAGTTGACGAAATGGTTTATTTGGTTTCACTTTGTTATTTTATGTGTTCGAAAGGGTTTTCCTAAGCATAAGGGAGGCTCTAAGGATGTTTTGATATTAGGAGTATTTTGATAATTTGGTCATTTTTTAGTGATTTTTATTGTAAAGCTTCTTTTTGTCTGCAAAATGATGATTTCTATATTTTTGGGGTTATATTTTCCAAGCGTAGCGTGGTTTCTACACTTTTGTTAGTTTGAGATACTTCATTCGAATTTCTAAAACATATCTATTAACAAATAAAAACATTGGAATATTCATCCATCATTATAAACCGTCGCAATCGGGTTGACGAGTTGGTTAATCAGGTGAGTGCAAAAATGTGGTGTTTACAGCAGGTCGTTAAATCTTTCTCAGATTTGGAAAAATTCTTCATCGGGTTTACCCTTGAAGTTCCTAATGGCATTTTTTATTTTTTCTACTTTTGCCATCCAAAATGCTGATCGAGTTAGAAGCCATAGAGCTCAACCATGTTATTACATGATCTTCTAGAGATAGAGGGAATAACCTTAACTTGACATTTTTCTCATCGAGGTGATCATTTTGAAAGATTTGATATAAGGTCAGAAATTTGTTTAAATGGTTATAGGTTATTCGCTCTCAAAACCATGAAACTTAGGAAGCATATTGATAGTAGTTACCCTAATTTCGAATTGTACACCATTGGTTGTTGGCAATGCAATATATGAAGGCCGAGTAGCTGTGGTAAAGGCGAATAACTCATTTAGAATTCGTTGATCTTCTTGGATAATTTGAGGTGGGACAATTGGTTGAGCCATCTCGAGCTACTGAAAAATAGGCGAGGAATCGAATTTTCTTTTAATCCCTTGAAGTGGATGAGATCTTATGATCTTGGGATCGAATTGTTCAAACGGATTCTTTTGAGATCGCCTACCTAGCATACACTAATGATAAATACAAATAGTAGAAAGGAATTTCACAACTGCTTGATGGGTTTCTATTAGACTAAACAACTCTTAACTGTTTCAAAAGATAACTTGAGCCTCCAACCTAATTCTCTAAAATCGAAGTTAACCAATTTAATCCCCCAGATGAGAGGTAGTGCACGATGCTAAGTAAAGGCACTCTTCAATCACCTTTTCATCTAAAATACACGTAGTCTATCCCCTTAGTACAATAGGGTACAACGGGGCAAGATTGCGCTTAGGTACTGACTTCGATCAAGATGTGTAATTGATGCAACTCAGGCTAGCATTGCCTATTAAGCTCGATAGGACCTATGGTCGAGTTTAATTAGATTTTAATTAAATTTGGCTTGATGTGAATTACTTTCCTAATAGGGCAAGAAATTGGTGATGAAATTTGATTATTATTTTATTGTGTCATCCTCGTAGGGGTACCCTTTTTACTATTGTGCAATCGAAACTGTGTAGTTAACTTACTCAAATTCAACACAGAAAACCTACTTGCAAGAGTTGCATGGGATTTTGAGTTTTACCTCCTACTCTAGATGGACGTTGATTGAGTTGGGTTAAATTGGGCTACAAACGCAATTTCTGTGTACGAACCCGAGAAGCCGATACAATTACGTCCCATTGTCATCCTCCCTAAATTCTATAACAATCCGAGCCTTCTTGGATTCAAATTAAAATTAAATTTTGAAAATGAATTAACAATGTTAAAGAGAAAATCCTAATATACTTTTATTCTAAACAGATATAAATTCTTATTTCTTCGTCAAAGAATCGGATCTGGGTGGTGTAATAAAATATCCCAACCTCGTCGAATCTTTCTATTGAAAATAGAAGAAAAATCAAAATTAGAACAGTAGAAAATTATATACTCATTGCAATCCAGAAGTCTGAAGAAAGATTTTATAAAAATTTGAAGTGCGAATCTCGAGGTTTAACCGTGGTACTTCCTCAGTTGACTCAGGCATCGTAGAAACTTTTTGATGAAATTGGCTCAAATTTTAGGATTTTGTTCATACTAACTTCAAGAATTCATCGGTATTTTTTTGAATTTTTCTGAAATAAAATTTTTGATCAACAGAAAAATGAATCAAAATTTTAAGATAAAAGATGTTGGATTACACTGTTGTCCCTAACAACAGTGCTAATTTGTTCGAGCTGCAGGTGATGATAAAATAAGAACAAAACAAAACCTTGGCAAGTAAGAGTCGAACCACAGAGACAACGTTAATCCAAAAATCTTTATACTTTAAATCCAGTCCAATTTTAACAAGCGATTTAAAAATAGTTTTTGAGATGGAACTATCTAAAATAAATCACAAAACAATATTTAGATTTCGATGAAAAATTGTAGATCAGTCGGATCGACCTTTACTAATTTTATCAATGATTTTTAGTCTTTTATTTATCTCAATCCACTAAACAAAGCTAATGTTTGTGGATTGGAAAATCAAACAGTTATCATACAAACGAGATCAAAAGTATGCAATAAATTAAGTCAAGATTATTAGATAAGCATTATTTGTTCTCTATGATGCATGGTTCATCATGAACTTATCAAATAATGAACCATCAAAACTTTGAGAAACATTCAATGTTTAACCTAATAATAATTACTTAACAACTATCATAATAAATTATGAAACAATTACGAGAACAATAAAAAAACTGACAAAGTCTTGTTCCGGCTTCCTTAAACTATCTAACGTAGAAGTTAACCAATAGTTATCACAAGAATAATAAAGTAAAAATAAAAAAGAGAGAACATGAAAGAAAGAGTAGAGATGAGAGAAAAGAAATTATTTATTGCTTCATGATTCTGAAACCGGCTGAGCTTGCTTACAAATTTCTATAAAATTAAGAAAAGTATAAAATAAAAGGTAATACTACTAATTCTCTATATGCCTCTAACTCTTGGTTTGGTTTCCTATTTATAAAGAGACAATATTATGATTTCTTCTGGGAATTAGGGTTTTGGAAATATTCTGTGATTACAAAAAATACCAAAACCCTAGTATTTTACAAATGCCTTTCAGCCGCCAATCTTCAACTTGAATTTCGAGGCATAACTACCTATATTGACTGTGCTGCCCTAGTCAACTTGGGTGGCACGGTCAGCCTGGGCCCACGTGACTTAGGTCTTGGTTGACTCATTTTGGTTCTTTGATCATAATGATTGCTTCATATCTTTCAAATTATTCTCGAAAATTTACAATCTTTCTTGTTTATACGAAATTAAGCGTAATTAATTTCAAAATACTTTATTGAATGAAAATCTATGAGAAATATGGACTAAAAATTCATTATGTTTAATGAAGTGATTTAGTATGTAATTTGTCTTTAAAACTTATGCAATAAGGGCTCTAAAAACCTCTTTCTAGACCCTGAACACATTCTCAAAATTTTCAACATAAACGAATGATATAAAGCTCACAAATCCATCTTGTAATCAAGTAACTCTGCAATGAATAACCTAACTCAATTCAAATATCTTTTGTACAAAAAAACACAGTAGATTCCATCCCACACAAATACAACCATAATGATGAGATTCATAGTTCTAGATAAGTTTCCAATTTTTGCACATCTCCTTCTGAAATTTTGATGCATCTACCGTTTGAACCTTCGTCTCACCTAGATAGAAAAGAGTGAAAGAATCTTTCGATTAAACAAAACAACAACCAAACATTCAATGATATAAAAAGATAATGGATCAGTGCACAAGAAAACCAACTCACCACGGAGATTGAAAATCTTATGAAAATCCAAATCCATTGTTAAAATATATTTTTGAAAACTCATTGAAAAGTGGACTAATTTTTACACTTGACAACCAAATCAGGTTTAGCATTCATAGGTATTACATGAATTAAATAACAGATTAGCGAAACACATAACCATTATATAGATTAGAAAACAATATAAAAGCTTTTAATTAACCAACATTACAATTGGACTTTCAATCACATTAAAATACTATAGATCAGACCAAAACAACGATTCACCATGGAAATATCACTCAAAACGGTTAAGACAGAAGAAGAAGATGAAATAGGTTAGGTGTAGATACCCCATTTTTGCATCTGCCTAATTCTACTATTCGTCGTCCGATTGCCGTGAATTCCTAATGATGAGTGCAAAGAACTCAAAGGCTTGTGAGTATTGTCCCTGATTCCTTCCGTTTCTAGTCCTTTCATTCCCCCTACTCGTTACGACTTGACATAAAAATTTACACATATTTAGGATCGCTACACCTTACACTTGATTTAGCAAGCACATACGCTTTAGGTTCGCTACATAGTTCGATAACTTAGAAATCTCGTTACGCTAGAAAAATACAACTTTGAAACTTAGAAATAATCACATTGGGACTAAAAGAAATCTCACGCTAATATTCATAAAAATCTACAAAATTCGACAAAATGACAAAAATACTCCTCATTAATTTTAGACCTCCGAAAAATCTCAAAAGTACCTCCATTGCACTCAAAATATGATTTTGAGTCTAATAGGACCCAAATCAACGAAAATAGAAAATTTTAGGAAAAATTATAAAAATAACTGAAATTCCCTCAACATCCAAATTTCACATAGAGACCTTGATCCTTAGGAAAACCTGATAAAAAAATTAAAAATCAAATCAAAATCAAATTGAAAATCTAATTTAATGAAAATCAAATCCAAATTAAAAATCAAACTCAAGTTAAAAATCAAATCCAATGAAAATTCAAAATTAAAATGACTCGACCGATTAAAATTTCATCAAAATTAAATTAAAAATCAAAATTAAAATTAATTGATCAATTAAAATCAAATTGAAATTCAAAATTAAATTAAACAATTTGAAATCAAAATTTATCAACCAATAAAACAAAAATTAAAAAAATGCAATCGACTAATCAGGCAAAAATCAAATCAACCAATCATATATTGAACTAAAATTCAATCTACCAATCTAACCCAATTCGAAGTCAAATACGAACGATCAAAATTAGAACTAAAATTTAGTCGACCAACAAAATTTTTAAATAAAAAATTAACGCACAAAATTGAAAATTAAAATTGAAGCGATCATAAATATTGACCAATTGATGAAATAGCATTGAAAGGTGAGTAGCGTGGGATCGCTACTCCCATTCTCTCAAAAGAAGGAAGATAGAGAACGTGTGAAAAAAAAGAATTAAATCCTTTTTAATAGAATCCTAGTTGTTATAAAAGGATGGACGCTGAAAGGGAAGGGGGCTTTTTTTTTTTTTTTTGCAAAAACTGTCATGTTCTTTGGGTTAAAATAGAAAACGTGTGAAAAAAATTAAATAAAATCCTTTTTAATAGAAACCTAGTTGTTATAAAAGGATGGACGCTGAAAGGGAGGGGGGCTTTTTTTTTTTTTTTTTTTGGCAAAAGCTGTCCAGTTCTTTGGCTTTTCTTCTCCCCTTCCTCCTCAAAGTATCTTCTCTCCTTTGAGCAGGCTGATCACTCTCTTCCTTCTGAACTCTCCACGTCTTCTTCTTCTCTCTCAACCCTCTTCTAAAAACGTGAAAGTGCTGGAGGTACTTCTTCTCTTTGGAAAAATCTTTCTATTCAATCTTCCTCTCTCTCTCTCTCTCTCTCTCTCTGCTACACTCTCTCCCTGCTACACCATTAAAGCATCTTCCCTATTGGCTGCAACAACAGCCCTCATTTCTCACAGCCCTCACTACTGAAACGTGGCTACTGTAGCCACCTCTTAGCTCTCTCTCTGTCACGCCTTCTACAACAGCCATCTCTCTCTCTCTCTCTCACGTTTTGCCCTTCAACAACCTACTTCATCTCCATCACCTCCATTAAACTTGCAACACAGTCCACCCCAGAACGCCCCAACCTTGCTGCCTCCTTCTGCCTCTCAATTGAATCTACAATACAGCCCATTCTAGATTGCCCCTGCTGCACTCGTCTTGCTGCACAGCAAACCTCTTCAACTCATTACCATCACCACATCCTTGCTGCTCCACAAACTTCTCAACTCATCGTTGCAACCACGTCCTTGCTGTCTAGCCATACTCTTCAATTCGCTACTGCCATAAGGCCCATTGCAATCCCCTTCGCTACCTTCATTTTCCTCAGCAGATACTCACAAGCTATTGGGGTCGTACCTGAAGGAATTGATTCCAGTCATCTCTCTATAGGTAAAGTTACTATTGGCTTATTTTTTATTTCAGTTTATTCTATTTTATTTTGTTTAGTTTTGTTTTTCTTTCGTTGTCTCCTCATGCTTCGTAGTACACTTTTTTTTTTAATATATTAATAGGATTAGGAGAATTTTCTTTTGTTTACGTATTATTCTCTACATTTTTGCATCACGATAAAATTAGGGAAATCTTAGTTTATGCATTTCTTTATTTTCTTACTTATGTTTGCATATCGATAGGATTAAAACACATTTTTTTATGTAATTAGTTCTACGTTTTAATGTAGGTAGGATCAGGAGAATTTTTTTTTATGTATATTTTTTGTTTTTCTCATTTATTTATCTTTATTTATTTATTTTTTTTATTTATAATTTTCTCTTTTTTGCATATTGATAAGATTGGTAGAATATTTTTGTTATGCCTTTTTTATTTTTCTTGTTTTGCATATTGATAGATTAGGAGGATGCTTTTAATTTATGTAGTTTTCTTTTCTATGCTTTTAGATCAATAGGACAAGAAGAATATTTGTTTTATGTGGGTGTTATTTTTCTATTTTATTCTTTTTGCATATTGATAGGATTAGGGGAATAGTTTTATGCCTCACTTTTATTTTTTATCTTTTTATTTTTATTTTTGCATGTTAATAGTATTAGGAGATTTTTGTTGTTAAAATGCTATGTTCATTGTGCCTGAATTTGATTTCTACGACTCATGATGATATTCAAGCTCCTTGCAATGGTTTATGGTTGGAAAATATATTTTTTTGATGAATTGGTGATGAGTTTAGAATTATTCAATGTGATTAATGTACCCCTCGACTTGAAAAACATGAATGTTGTTGGATGCTAATTATTTTTGAAAAGATTGAAAATTATGCTTGCATGCGCGTTTGATTATTTTGAGAATTGGTTGAATGTGGATTTTTTCTTCAAATTTGAAAATTTTGTATGCATAGGTACTTGTCGATCTCTAACTGGTAAGCATGATAACATTGAATTGCTCGTTGTTATTTCATAAATTTCCGACTTAGTGATTCATCGTAAATTCATAATTTTTTAAATTCGAGATTCCACATTTATAAAATTCTTTTTTTGAAAAGTTATATTTACAAATCATTGGAAAATTCGTATTTAAAACTTCCTAATATGAAATTGTATAATTTTCTATTTTGGGAGGATATATGTTCATAAATTTATAATTTAGAAATTTTATATTTTGGTAATTCTTAATTTAGAAGATTCGGCATCTTCGTATTTAGAAAATTCATGTTCAATGATTTAGAAATTTCTAATTTGGAAATTTGGTATTTTTTGGAAACTTTCTATTTTGGGGGAATTCAATTTATAAACTTTTAATTTGAGGGCTCATCATATATTTTTCAAATTCCAAATTTAGAAACTTCATAAGTCCCAATTTAACAGTTTTCTATTTATAATTTTCCAACTTAGAGGATTTTCATGAGTTTCTATTTTGGACAATTTGGAAAATATGTGCATGTGGATTTTTTTTTAATTGACCTTGGTTCATGGGCTGAAATCAAGGCTTTTTCAAATCTTTCTATTTTATGCGGAATTTGAGAAATCATGTAATAATTGAAGAATCATAACCATAAGACTCATTTGGCAAACTTGATATAAATTGATGATGATGATTAGACCGTAGTCTTTGTATGTTGACCATAGGATAATTTTAGATCGTAGAAAAGCTGATTATTTTGATCAAGCGGGTTCGGTGCCTAACACTTTCGAAACCCGTAATCTGACCCCTTACCCATTTCTCTGATCCGTGGACCGATTTGGAGTTATTTTTTTGTTCTTAGACCTAAACTAGGTTGCAACTCCCAATTCTCAGAAAATCCCCCATTTATCAATTAGATACCTCTTTACTATTCAATGGAAAAGGGTCGAGGCAATTTCATTATGGTTTGGGAGTGAGATGTAAATCCTGGAGAAAGGACTTATTGTTATGAAGAAAGTTAAGTCTAGGGTGTTGAAATCGCCTACACCCTTTTTCACTAAATAGCGAAGAGGAGTCCGATTGGTAAACGGGGATTTTGAAGGATGGGAGTTACCACCTAATTTAAGTCTAAGAACCAAAAATAACTCCAAATAGATATGGATTGATCTACAGATCAGAGAGATGGGTAAGGGGTTAGGTTACGGGTTTCGAAAGATGTTAGGCACCAAACTTGTTCGATTAAAATGATCGATCTCTACTATAATCCAAAACTAACATATGGTTAATGAGGGAGATTATGGTTAAGACTATGGTCCAATCATCATCATCAACTTATATCGGATTTACTAAATGAATCTTATGGCTAAGATCCTTCAATTATTACATGATTCCTCAAATTCCGAACAATATAGAAAGATTTAAAAAAGCCTTAATTTTAGCCCTATAATCAAAAGTCAATTAAAAGGAATCCACATGCAAATATTTCCCAAATCGTCCAAGATAGAAATTCATGAAAATCCTCTAAATAGGAAACTGCCAAGTTGGTAACTCATGAAGTTTCTAAATTAGGAATTTGAAGTTTCCTAAATTAGAATTTGAATAAGATATGATGAATTCCCAAATTGAAAGTTTATAAAAATAAATTTTCTGAAATAGAAAGTCTCAAAAAAAATATCAAATTTCCAAATTAGAAAGTCCCTAATTTCTATGAACATGAAATTTCTAAATATGAAAATGTAAAATCTTCTAGATTGGGAGATTACTAAAATGTAGAATTTCTAAATTAGAAATCTATGAATAAATATATACTGAAATATAAAATCACGCAATTTCATATTAGAAAGTTTCAAATGTGAATTTTTCAATAATTTGCAAACATAACTTTCGAAAAGAAGAATTTTATGAGTATGGAGTCCCAAATTAGAAAATCATGAATTTATGCTAAATCACAAAGTTGGATATTTACAAAATAATAAAAAAAATCCATGTTATCATACCTACCAAACTGGAGATTGACAAATATCAATGCATGCAAAATTTTCAAATTTGAAGAAAAAATTTGCATTCATCCAATCTTTAAATTAACCTAACGAGCACGCATACATAATTTTCGATTTTTTCAAAATGATTATTATTCAACAACATGCATATTTTCAAGTCAAGAAGCGCATTAATCACATAGAATAATCTTAAAATGACACGAAGAACTTGAATATCACTATAAGTCATACAAATCCAATCCAAGTGCAATGATCACTTAATATTATAAAAAAAGTCCCTAATCATATTAACATGTAAAATAAAAAAATATAAATGAGAGAGATACATAAACAAAATTCTCCTAATTCTATCAAAAGAATAAATAAAAACATAGGAAAGATACATAAAAAAAATTCTTCTAATCCTATTGATATGCAGTAAAATAAATAATAAACTAGAAAAAATATATAAAATAAATACCCTCTTGACCCTATTGATATGCAAAAACAAATAAAATATTGACAAAATGCATAAAAAAATTCTTCCTAATCTCATTGATATAAAAACGTAAAGAAAGCATAAAAGAATATATCACCAATCCTATTGATTCGCAAGAATAAATGAAACCATAAAAAACACAAAAACATTCTCCTAATCCTACCAACGTGCAAAGTAAAAAAAAAATATAATAATAATATATAAAGAAATAAAAAAATTGAAAAAACTTACCTATAGAATGAAATAGTATCAAATCGATTACTTCAGGTCCAACCCAAATACTTGCAAGTATTCACTGCTGTGAGGACGCGAGACACGTGTCGCAATGGGTTCTGGTATGCGTTGTAATGGTGTGAGGGAGATGAAGTAGGAGAGGAGTCGCAATGATGACTGTCGGGACGTTGCCGATGGGAGATGAAGGCAACATTGCTGCCAAAATGGAGAGAGGGCGTTGGCGCAGCCAAAGAAGAAAACATGAAGAACAGCCTTGCTGTTGTAAAGAGTTGGAGAGGATGATGTCCAGCCCATAAAGACGTTGTAGGGAGTCAGACGGCTGTGTAGTGGATGTAAAATGTTGGAGAGAGGAGGGCAGAGAGAGTGTAGAGAAGAATAAGAGAGTGGTTGCATCCGCTATGGGGTTGCGTTACTGATTTTAATGGAGAAGAAGAAAGGGGCAGCAAGGTAAGTCTCTCTTTTCTCTTATTCTCTCTTCCTTTTTGTTTGATTTGAAAACAGAGATTGAAATAAAAACTATAGATGAACAAGAGGAGAAGAAGAAGATAGAGAGGGGTAGAGAACGTCCAAGGGATAAGACAGTTGGGCTGCTGGGGCTAGGGGTGTCAATGGTTAGCCGAAATTCGAATTCGAATTCAAAAAATCGAATATTATCCGAAATTTTCGAATATCGGATTCGGATTCAGATGTTATCTTAACATTCGAATGAATTTCAGATATTACGATATCCGATTCGATAATATCCACTCCGATTAAAAAAACATCTAGTACGTATTCATGTTACACAACAAAAGTTATTTATATACATATATGCTCTCGTGTATTCGAGTTTCACAATGAAATGGAACTCGAAATATTTATCTTCTCTAATCTCTCATCCATAAACTCATAACCAGCAACTGTGGGTTTCCACTATGCAACCTCCCACAGTCACCCTCTTCTCCGGTCGGCGAACATCGAGGTAGTTATTTCCTCTCTTTCTCTCTCTCTCAAACTAAATCTAAAACCCACTTTTTTTCAATCGTGCGAGCTCCATAACCGCCATCATCTCCGCCATCGTCTCTGGTCGGCAAGCATCAGGTAGTTTCTTCATCTCTCTCTCTCTTAGTAAAACCCCATGTTTTATTCAAATTTTTCATAATTTTTTTTCAAAAATCAATGTTTATTTGATTTTAAAACCATTTTTTTTTCAAAAATCAAAGCTTATTTGATTTTAAGACTGAAATACGTTGAAGATTAAAACTTCTGAAGTTGAAAAAATTAACAAAATTGATTTTTTTACATCGAATTAGGATTTTTATCAAATCGGATATTATCAGATATCCGATATATTTTTCGAATTCGAAATCGAATATTGGTTAAAGATATCCGATCGGATTCGAATTCGAATTCGGATATCAATATTTTTTTTCGGATATAGCACTATCCGATCGGATAGGTATCTGTTGATAGCCCTAGCTGGGGTGTGAAGAGAATGAAGGCAGTAAAGGCGTTGGAGATGGGGGTGAGGGCAGGGATCAGAGTCCAAGTCCTTTGAAGCAGACCTTGTAGAGAAGAGCTCTTCCCAAAAGGAGGAGGGCTGAGAGTAAGAGAGAAAGTAAGAACGTAGAAGAAGAGTCCTCTCTTTCGTTCCAAAATATAGCCTTTTATAGAAACGAAGTTTCTAAAAAAAATTTATTTCTTGCTTTTGTTCACAAATTTTTTTTTTCTTTCTTTCTTTCTTTTGAGAGAATGGGAGTAGCGATTTCTCGCTACTCACCTTATTGGTAGTCTCTTGTTAACGAGTTGTGATTGGTCGATTATTTTTGTTTTGGGTTTTGATTTGATTTTGAATTGACTTTTAATTGGGTTTTGTCGACCTTTTGATTTTGGTTCAATATTTAGAATTTTTCTTTTAATTTGAATTTGCATTTATTTTCGGATTTTGATTGTTTAATTAATATTTAATTTCAATTTGATTTGGTCAATTGAGTTTAATTTTAAATTTTAATTTTTTTGATTAGGTTTCAATAGAATTTAAGTTTATTGATTGGTTGGATTTTAATTTGATTTTGCATTTTTCTTGGTCCAATGATTTTTAATTTGAGTTTGCATTTTAATTGATTGAGTGATTTTTAATTTGATCTTGATTGAATTTGATTACTTGATTAAATTTTAATTGTTCGATTTTAATTTTAATTGTAATTGTTTAATTGTTTAATTTGAGTTTTCTTTTCACTATATTTAATTTTTAATTGGATTTGGATTTGGTTTTTTATTATATTTTCCTAGGGATCAGGGTCTCTGAGTCGAATTTGGGTGTTGAGGGGTATTTCAGTCATTTTTATGATTTTTCTAAATTTCTCTGTTTTCGTAGATTTGGATCCCGTTAGACTCGAAATCATATGCTGAGTGCAATGAAGGTACTTTCAAGATTTTTCGAAGGTCCGAAATTTATGAGGGGTATTTTCTTCATTTGATGATTTTGGTAGATTTTTGTGAATTTTACCGTGAGGTTTCTTTCTGTCCTAATGTGATTATTTCTATGTTTCAAGGTTGTATTTTCCTAGTGTAACGAAGTCTCTCAGTTATCGAACTATGTAGCGAACCTAAGCGTACGTGCCTGCTAAATTAGGTATACAATGTAGTGATCTTATGCATGTGTAAATTTCTATATTAAGTTTTAGTGAGTATGAAAAATAAAAGGACTGGAAATGGGAAAGTTTGGGAATAACGCTCACAAGTCTTCGAGTTCTTTGTGCTCATCATTAGGAATTCACGATAACCGGGCGACGAATTGTCAAATTAGGCAGATACAAAAAATAAGGTGTTTATAAGTGTAGGATTAGGGTTTGGGATGGTCCAAAAGTTCCTTATATAGAAGAAGAATGTAAGAGGTTAACGACAACTTCCTCCTACAAATGCGACAGGTCATATAGAGTAAATCGTCGTTGGTGGGATTTTATTTCCATTTCAAGAAGTGGAAGGTGTGTTAGGTAAAATGAAGGATTTTAGTGGGGAGTAATATTTTTCTCACAAGGCTAATCCAGCCATTTGACATGTGAAAAAGAAAAAAATCTCTTGTCCATAGTTCCTCTGCCTAGAAATTTTAAGAATCCGACTAGCTTTACTAACTTAGTAAGATTTCAACTCTTACTAAAGATTGTTGAACTCACCTTGTGACATCTAATAACATGATCAAATGCCACATAGTTGTAGTGGACAAAACTCTATGAACTTCTAAAAAAATTCATGAAAAAAGTCATTTTTTTGACTCTTGACTTCTAAATTTAAATTTGTGAGTTCCATGGAAGGTCAGTATGTTAGAACTCTATGTCTTGTGGTCCAATTGACCTCACGGTTTTTGTTGTTTAATTGCACAAGGATTCAATATACATTATAGATATCAATATTAAAGAATCTCAATATCGTTAGAATTGTGTATATTCTTTAAAGTTAGTAAGAGAGACATTGATGAATAGGAAATTTACTAAAAGAATAACTCTACGCCCTCAATCTTCATTTATGAAAGACGATAGGTGACCCCATATTGGCTAGTAAGAAAAAGAGAGAGAGAACAAACATAAGTGTGAAAAATGCACATAGTGAAGAGTTTTAATTAGAGTGATATCCATCAATAACTAGTACCTAGCCGATCCATATAAAGAGAAGAGAGATGGTGATTCTAGAAGTAAGGATCAATATCATTAGGGTTTCAAAAGCTTCGAGGAACACGTGGATAGAAAGGCACGCCTCCAACATTTTGAATCAACGACTTCATAATGGCACAAGATAAATACCATTAACTCGATTTACATTGAATGAATAATATGTTTGATATATGTGACAGATTAGATCCTATTGGGGAAAATCAAGATATATTAAAGTTATGTTTTAGGATTTTGAATACATAAAATCTAACATGGTAGCCATCCATTTTCAAAACCTTGCATCAAGTTAAAAAAAAAAAAAATTTGAATTTGTTTTCAGATATGAGTTTTTCCATGAAATGTAGAGGGTTGTGATCTTGGATTGCTAATGTGGTAATCCATTTAAAAAAAACAACCCTTACTAGGACTTCAAATCTTACTGAATTAGTAAGGAAACTTTCAAATTTCAATTTTAAGATTTCAAATCCTTAAAAGGGTCGTTGGGCCCACATGGATTACCACATTGGATTATTTTGAGATACTATATACCTCAATTCTTGCCATAGATATCAAAAAATCTTCTTTTACTAAAACATTTAACATGAGACCTATGTAACAAGATCTGTTAAGTGTAGGAATAATAGGTATATATGATCTAGTTTCTTTGGTTAGTTCTATTTTAACGTTCTTAGATTATTTTGAGTGCAAATTTAATTTAGAAGACCATTGTTAAGTCCAAGTATATGATCTAGCTTCTTTGGTGAATTATATTTTAACGTTATTAGATTATTTTAAGTACAAATTTGATTTAGAAGTCCATCTTATTGGATTATAGATATTTAGAAACATTAAAATCTTTACCATTTTTGTAAAATGGAAAATCCAAAAATGACTTCTATGACACTGCACTCAACACTTTACTGACATGGCAGTGTGCAGATAACCATAATTTTTCTTTCTTAAATCTATGGCCATCTACACACTTCTAGGCCAACACAATTTTGAGTGTAGTATCGTGGGAAGTCACTTTAGAATGGCTCTTTTAAAATTTTACCATTTTCAATACAATAATAGTATCAAGTGGAGTAAAATTATATAATTTGAAAATCTATTTCAATGTGAAAGAAGTAGTATTTATTAGTAAAACTATCAATAAAATTTTAATTTCCTTTAAGGAATTCTTTCTCTTATTTATCTTGTGATAGCAAAGATAATGGTGTGATTGTCATATGATTATCGTAAGAATGTTAAAAATAAATATTAATTATATTTATTTTGGGTAGATTCAAATAAATTTAATTTAATTTATTTTAAAATGATACTTGAAAGTTACTTTCTAATTGGTGTGCTTTTGGTAAAGTAAAAAAGTAAGTATTTGATTTGCAACAATCCTATTGCTTGGCCTCTTCTTTTCACTTGGATTGAAGTTTGGAAATGTGGTTTTGGTTCTTTTTTCAAATAATTTGTATATCCCACATTGCTTTATAAAAAATTTCGAGTGATTTTTTAAATCAATAAGTAAGAACATCTCAACGCTTTTTTCATTTCAAAGACCCTCCTTGAGAGCTCATAATGGCTTTTAGTTATATGGAAAAAGTTAAATAATTTTTTGGTTGTATATAATATATAGGAAAAAATCCGGACAAAGTTTTGTCTTATATGGGCTAAAAGTTTTGGAATAAGCTGATTTTTTGTGAGGATGATCTCTATGGTTGGCTGATTTTTTGTGAGGATAGTCTCCTCACCATAGAGATCATCCTCACAAAATTAGGAGGAAATTCATGGAAGAAAATTATGTCCTCTTGAGCATCAAACAGTGAGTCAACTCACTGATTTGGTAAAATTCACCGAAGAAATTGTGATTTCATAGCCATTGAATAGCAATTTAACTCAGATTTGGTGGAAATTTGTTCCTATAATTTACCCCTTTCATATCTTGTGTTCGCCACTATCTCCTACCATTAATCTCATGTGAAATTTTAATGGGTTGACTAATACATTTAATCTAATTTCCTTTGACTCATTGATTCAAAATTTGTATAATTCTTACTAATTGTATGATCGATCAATGAATTGTCTATCTTTGGTTGAAATAATTCTACCAATTGTTGAAATAATTTTGAGGATTCAAGTGTTGTTGTGTAAACCAATTTTTTTTTTTTTTTTTTTTTTTTGTGATTTATTGTGGATTTGCCGATTTTGTATTTCATGTAGGTATAAAATCCATATATGATTAACCCATCGAGTTGATTCACTGGTTCAAGGCTGATAGGGAAATCTAAATTTTCATTCCATGATCAATTAGTGAGTAACTCGTTGATTTGAATCATGGTTGATATATGGAAGTAGAATTTTACGTGGTTCAACTCACCTCATTTCAATAAATCTCCAATGACACTAGCACACACATTTGATTGAGTCCAGTTTAATTAAATGATAGATTCTGATTCTTTAACAGGCAAGTGAACAAAAGCAATGTCGAAGCATGCACTTGAAGTCCTCGAACCACAAAGGGGATCAAATACCTATGGTTCACCTACATTCAATTCGTTTCACTATACATAAGTTGTAAATATCGAAATTTAATAAAAAATAAAATAAAAAATCACCGTGATTCAAAAAATTGATTGATTTTAAGTATGTAACTATTTAATAGATAAATTAAGGAGCCTAACACCTTTCACGAATCACAATTTAACCTCCGAGCTCGAAATCTATGATCTTCCTTGGAGTCAAATTGTCAGAAAAATAAATTATTTTAAATAAAAAATTTAAATCGGGTGACCATTCACACCCAGTTAATACTATACGAGAAAAGCCATACTTTTGCTTCCTCGGCTCCCATATGCAATGAGCTTGCTTGCAGGCAGGTCGATCGTCTCTTTCTTCCACTGGAGGTGGAATGGGGGGACATCAAGAAGCTACTCCGAAAGCTGGATTCGCTGTTTTATCTTTCCCGTTGTTCCGAAGTCAGTTGAGGATTAGGATTAAGCTTACTTACGCTTGTGGTGTCGGGTGGATGATATAGCGCAAGAATAAATAGCTAAGTCGTTAACTCAATGAATGGTGGTGACTCCATATTACGTGGCAATCAATTCCATCTCGAGAATCCGGTTGCTACAATAACAACAATGATGGTGGTGAGGGCTGGTATAAGGATTTTGATAGTGATTTATACATTATGTTTTTAAATTTATCGAACATTTGAAAATGGAACCTTGAATAATATTCTTTATTAGGACAAAAGAAAACTACAGGAGAATTACATATGGTATCAAGCCATTGATTTTTGAAACTTAGTAAAGATTTTTGTTAACAACAATTCAAGGATATAATCTTTATGAAATACAACAAATGCATACCTCTTATGAGAATGCTACCTTCCTTAAAGAAAAATAGAATGGATGGAGGGTTTGGCGGAATCTTATAGAAGAATAATTAATGGTTCTAAAGAAATTACGTTGGGGATTTACGCTTCAAACCATCAATAACTTACTATTTAGTTTTAAATATCTAATTCATGCCTTGTCTCCATCAAGATATCGAGATCACTTAGGTGAGTCATCTTTATAAGGGATGGCTTTTTAAGTCAATTCAAATCTTTGAACTTGAATTAAAGAGTTGAAAGTATGAAAAAGTTTCACTACAAGAAAAATCACCTACAACAACAATTTTAGTGACGGTCAAAGTTTGACTGTTACTATAGAGTCTTTATTTTGCGCCACCTCTTTACTCTGATCTCACTGACTCAGTGACTCACTCTCGCTGTTCCCGTCTCAAATTCGAAATCAAACTCTTTCTCATCTGAAACTCGAAATCAGTCGCTCTCTCTCTCTCTCTCGTTTGAAACTCGAAGACAGTCTCCCTCTCTCTCATCTCTACTGATCTCTCTTTCTCTCAAAATCAGTCTCTTTCTCAAGCTCAAATACGAAGCCTCTGTCTCTCTCTCTCTCATCTCATACTCCACATATTTGTCTTTGTCGATCTCTCTCTCTCTGTCTTGATCTCTCAAACGCGTGAGGTTTCCATCTAAACTTATTTGATCTGATTGAATCTTCAATCACTTCAATTACTAATTTCTAGGGTTTTTAAACAAAGCAGACGGATTGATCGAGATCTTCCTATCCTAAGATTAGTTTGAAACACTAGATATTTTTCAACTACTTTTTGATGAGTTTGTATAGAAATGTTGAATATTTTCAAAATAAAATCAGTGTTTTGTGATTTATTGGTTTGTTTTTCCTTAAGTTAGATTTTGAGGTTTTTGTATATATAAGGTTTAGTCCCACATTGCTCACAAGTAAGAAAGTGGTGTACCTTATAAGTAATAGTCAACATAGTTAGTTGTATTTATGTCACACCTTTAGGCTTTGATCCAGTGCTTCGAGGTGGTGCGAAGCATTACCTACGCACGCGCACGTGCGACGTGCGACGTGCGAAAGGGCTATTAGGCGTTTAGGGCGCATTGGGCGATTTGAAGCGCATTTTGCACTTCACATCGTTGCGAGGAGCTAGGGAGCCTTAAAATTTTTGAAATACAAAACTATCCAACGATTGTGGTTGATCCGTAACATGTAATGGATCGGGTGCGATCAGCATCGCACGATTAAGTTAGTATCCGATTTGGATACAATGGATCGAAATAATACTGGTTCGAAAATGATCTGATACGTTGGATCAAGGTAGTACCTGATCAGAATGATCAGGTGCGATGGATCGATATAGTACCTGATCAGAATCAATCAGGTGTGTTGATTCATGTTTAGTATCCGATCAGGGATGATCAGATCCATTAGATCAAATGGCAACTGATCAGACGCGATCAGAGCCACTAGATCATACTGATTCAACTAAAAGGTGTTGATTAAAAGACATGAGACACATACCTTCGATAGAGTGCAATCTAGATCGTTAGATCTCAGATTAGATACGATCAACGGTTATTAAACCAAGAGACATTATATCATGACTCTTGGTCAA
Organism: Akebia trifoliata; assembly: GCF_017979445.1. Taxonomy (NCBI): domain Eukaryota; kingdom Viridiplantae; phylum Streptophyta; class Magnoliopsida; order Ranunculales; family Lardizabalaceae; genus Akebia; species Akebia trifoliata. Next base: position 17,625,098 of record NC_141386.1, read on the forward strand.
CAGACACTAAGATGGCTATAAAAAGCAAACCAGAACTCAGTTTTTTTTACTGAAAAATTATGTTTTCTCCTCTCTCTAAGCTTAAGAACAAGGCATCATCAGTTTCTTATTTTTTCAAGTGTTCTAGATTAAATCAGATCGTACATAATCTGATTTAGTAAATCAAAGTGGAAGGCTTCTTTGTATCTTGAAGGCAATTGTTCTTTGATCTTTGTGTATTGTGGTTCAACCAGTAGGGGAGAATATTTGTCTTAAAGAGATCGAATCATTTTCGAGCCTAGAAGTTATTTTCTTCCTTCATCGAATTACTCCTGTTAAGTTTTTCCAACAATTTTAGACAAATATCCTTTTAATTCGATGAAGGCTTCGACATTTCATTCTCTCCAAATGATGAATCAAGACATGTCTTGTCTTGACTGATTTGATAAACAACACTTTACTAGATGGAAACATAAATTGTTGTTCTTCCTAACTACACTAAATATAGCATACGTTCTAGAAGATGATCTAGAACTCATTTCTGATGCTACTCTAGAAGATAGTACGGAATTGAAAAAAAGGCGTAAGAAACAAAAGGCAGATGATTTTCTATGCAAAAACTATATTCTTAATGCTTTCTCCAATTCGATTTACAATATCTATCGTACAGTCAACACAATCAAAGAACTTTCGAAAGCCTTGGAATACAAATACAAAATAAAAGAGGTAAGTAATCAAAAATTTCTTATCAATAATTATTTTGAGTTTAAGATGTCCAACGACAAACCGGTTCTATCACAAGTGCATGAACTTCAATTAATCGTTGGGGACCTTAAGATTGTCGGAATCGATCTTCTAGAAGATTTTCAAATGGGAGCTATCATTTCAAAGCTTCCTCAATCTTGGAAAAGTTACAAGAAGAAGATGAAGCATGAGGAGAAGAAGTATACTTTGGAATCTCTACAACGTCACCTTTGTATCAAAGAAGATGTTCGTAATAGAGAACATAAAGATTAAGAAATAGAGAAAATCAAAGTAAACTTGATTAAGGGTGATAAGACCAAGAAAGTTGATTTTAGGTTAAAACCTAAGAAAATTTCCTCCTTCAAAAAGAAATCTAATAAAAATAAGAAGAAAAATAGCAAGTGTTTTCATTGTAATAAGCCTGGTCCTTATGCACGAGAATGCCGACATCGTCAGAAGGAATTCAAGAAAGAAGTAAATACAGTAGTGACAGAGAAACCAATGGTTATAATAGTTTCCCATACTCGTTTGCTAGCAAATGTTGTGTCAAACAACAGTGGTTGGTGGGTTGACATTGGAGCAACAGATCACTTTTGTAATAATAGAATTCTCTACACAAGATATGAACCTTGTGGTGAAGGTACAAAAGTGAAAATGGCAAACGGTTCTCTTTCCAACATTCTCGGAGTTGGGACTGTAGGTCTTAGATTCACTTCTGGGAAAATTGTACTTATTTTCAATGTTTTCCATGTTCCAGATCTCTCTAAGAATCTCGTGTCAAGAGACCTACTTAATAAATCAGGTTTCAAGCTTGTGTTTGAATCGGATCGACTTACCATGTCTAAGAATGTGGGACATAATTATTCTTGTAAAGGCATAACACGCTTAAATTTAGATAATGAAATTTCTTTTGTATTGTATATTGTTGATTTATTATGTTTGTGGCATGGTAGATTAGGAAACGTTAATTATGGTTCAATTAAACGTATGATTAATCTAGGACTTATTCCTAAGTATAACTTAGAGAATATTTCTAAATGTCAAACTCGTGTTCAATCTAAGATAACTGGAAAATCCTTTAAATCTGTTGAAAGAACTTCTGCTATTCTAGAACTTATTCATAATGATGTATGCAACCTTAATACTCAAACACGTGGAGGCAATAAATATTTTGTTACCTTCATTGATGATCACTCAAGGTACACATATATTTATTTAATGAAAACTAAAGATGAAGTTTTTAAGAAATTTTGAATCTTTAAAGTAGAAGTTAAAAATCAACTTAACCATAAAATTAAAATTCTACGTTTTGATAGGGGTGGTTAATACTATCCAAATGAGTTCATTAAGTTTTGTGAAACTCTTGGAATTATCCATCAAGTTAGGGCTCCTTACACGCCGCAACAAAATAGAGTTGTAGAAAGAAAGAATAGAACCTTAGTTGAAATGGTAAATGCTATGATTATTAGTTCAGGTTTATCTTATTCATTAGTGGTGAAACAATTCTTTATGCTTGTTATATTTTGAATAGAGTTTCAACAAAGAAAAATAATGTTACCCCTTATGAACTCTAGTTCAAAAAGAAGCCTAATCTCAATCGTCTCAAAGTGTGGGGGTGTCTTGCCTATGTAAGAAAACCCAACCCTAAGAGACCAAAGTTAAGCGTTAAAACCTACAAGTGTGTGTTTATTGGTTATTCTCAGAATAGCCTAACTTATCGTTTTCTAGATCTAAAAACTGGTGATATCATTGAATCTGTAGATGTAGAATTTTTGAGGATTTGACTAAGTCAAGTTCTCATGATCCAATTTCTAAAAATTCTATTTCTAAACAGATTCATCAACCTGTTCAAGATAACACTAGTGGTGACCTAGATTCTGATCAGTAAGATCCTTAACCAAAGAAAAGTAAGAGAGCTAGAGTTGAACGCACATTTGGACCTGACTTTCTAGTTTATCTTGTCGAAGGAGATAAATATGAAATTAAGAATGTTACTAAGTTCATATTAAATGTAGAAAGAGATGAACCCTCTACATTTTCTAAGGCTATGAACTCTAGAGATTCATTATTTTGAAAAGAAACTATTAATGATGAGATGAATTCGATTATTTTTAATCAGACTTGGGTTCTCTCAGATTTACCCTCAAGTGAGAAACCTATAAGGTGTAACTGGATTTTTAAGAAGAAATTGAGCCAAATAGATCAATAAATAAGTTTAAAGCTAGATTAGTTGCTAAGGGCTTTATACAGAGACACAGGATAGACTATTTTGATACATATGCTCCAGTAGCTCGGATATCATCTATTCGACTACTTCTTTCTCTTGCTTCCATTTATAAAATGGTTATCCATCAAATAGATGTAAAAACAACTTTTTTAAATGGTGATTTATAAGAAGAAATTTATATGGAACAATTGGAAGGTTTTGTAAAATCTCGTCAAGAAAAGAAAGTTTGCGAACTAATTAAATCTCTTTATGGTTTAAAGCAAGCTCCTCTTCAATGGCATGAGAAATTTGATAAAATAGTCTTATCTCATGGTTTCAAAGTAAATGATGTTCGCAAATGCATTTACTGCAAATTTGAAATAATATTGGTGTCATTATCTATCTCTATGTTGATGCCATGTAGACCTTTGAAACTAATGTTGAGTATATGGAAGAAATCGAAAGGTTTCTATCTACTAATTTTGATATGAACGATTTAGGGGAGGTTGACGTAATGCTAAAAATTAAAATCTTAAGGAAAGACAATGCAATGGTTTTGTCACAATCTCACTATATTGAGACAATTTTGAAGAAATATGGTCATTTTGATCATAAACCAGCCATTACCCCTATGGATCCTAGTATCAAATTCATGAAGAACACTGGTCTTGCTAAACTCAATTAGAATATGCTAGAGTTATTGGGAGTCTTATATATGTTATGCATTGCACAAAACCTGACATTACTCATGTAGTACCAGTAATCCAAGTACCGAGCATTGGAATGCTATATCTAGAGTTTTAAGGTACTTGAAGGGGACTTTAAACTATGGACTACGTTATATCCAAATGTACTTGAAGGGTACAGTGATGCAAGTTAGAATAATGTAGAGTTAAATTCAAAGTTTACAACTGGCTAGATCTTTACATTAGGTGGAGCTGTTATTTCTTAGGCATCTAAGAAGTAGACTTGTATTTCGGACTCTACTATGATATCATAAAATAATAGCATTGGCAAATTCATGTAAAGGGGCAGAGCGGCTTAGAAATCTATTAATGGATATACCGTTATGGAAGAAGCCCACTCCAGCTATAATGATCAACTGTGATAGTCTTACAACATTGTACAAAGTTAAAAGTAAAGTGTACAATAGAAAATCAAGGCACATAAGCCTTAGACACAATTTTGTGAGACAATTACTCAAAAGTGGAGTAATTACAGTCGACTATATTGAATCCAATAAGAATTTAGCGGATCCTTTAACTGACTTCCAAGAAATATGATATCTAAAACTTCTAAAGGAATAGGGCTAAAGTCTATAAAATAAATCAACCACCTTTGATAGGAACCCAACCTTTGTCTTGAAATAGATAGACAAGCTTCAATGGGTACAAATAAGTCAAATAAGTGGTTTAGTAGGACACTAGTACTAATTTACCCCATTTTCTAAATTTAGTATTGGTTTATGCAAGGTAAAAAATGGATGTAAATCCTTAATAAGTTCTAAAATGTTAAGTAGTGACTCACAGAATCACTTCAAGTGAACTTACCTATATGAGTGAGGAAATCAGGCCATTTCCTATTAAAACTAGACCGTTTCTAAAAAATGCTAATGAAAATAAGATATAGCACATGGCCATTAATGTATAAAGTAAATAGAACACTCAACCTCATGGAGAAAAGTATGTGTGAAGAATTCGACTCGTCTCTAAGGGTCATTGGTTCAAGATACGTTCACCATAGTACCTTGGCAAAGTTCTGATTATTTACACTAAGTGATGGTTCAAATCCAAAAGATACCTCTCATCTATGTACTAGTCTCTATGATGATGCCAATTTTTTTTTGTAAACTAATGTAATCGTTTAATCGATCTTTAGTTGTAAGAACTATGGAAGCTTGATCCCTATTTGGGTACGTAGGCAACTACTTAAGTGGTGTAGTTGTTTTAATTTTATAAATATAATTTTGACTATTTATACTTTGAAATAGTGGGGGTTTTGTTGAATATTTTTAAAATAAAATAAGTGTTTTGTGATTTATTGGTTTGTTTTTCCTCAAGTTAGATTTTGAGGTTTTTGTGTATATAAGGTTTAGTCCCACATTGCTCACAAGTAAGAAAGTGATGTACCTTGTAAGTAATAGTCAATATAGTTAGTTGTATTTGTGTCGCACCTTTAGGCTTTAATCTAGTGCTTCAAGGTGGTGCGAAGCACCACCCGCGTAGGCGCACGTGCAACGTGCAAAAGGGTGATTAGGTGTTTAGGGTGCATTAGGTGCGTTGAGTCTCACTTTGTACTTTGCATTGTAGTGAGGAGCTAGGGAGCCTTAAAATTTTCGGGATACGAAACTATCCAACGGTTGTGGTTGATCCGTTACGTGTAATGGATCTAGTGCGATCAGCACCGCATGATCAAGTTAGTATCCAATCGGATACGATGGATCGAAGTACTATTGGATTGAAAACGATCCGATGCGTTGGATCAAGGTAGTACCTGATCAAAATGATCAGGTGTGATGGATCGATCAGGTGTGTTGATTCATATTTGGTACCCAATCAGGATGATCGAATCTGTTTAATCAAATGCAACTGATCGGATGTGACCAAACCACTAGATCATACTGATTCAACTAAAAAGTGTTGATTAAAAGATATGAGACACGTACCTTCAATAGGGTGCAATCTGGATCATTAGATCTCACATTAGACACGATCTAACGACTATTAAACCAAGAGACATTATATCATGACTCTTGGTTAACAGACACTAAGATGGCTATAAAAAGCCAACCAGAACTCAATTTTCTTTACTAAAATTTTGTGTTCTCCTTTTTCTAAGCTTAAGAACAAGGCATTACCAGTTTCTTATTTTTTCAATTGTTCTAGATTAAATCAGATCGTACATAATCTGATTTAGTAAATCAAAGTGTAAGGCTTCTTTGTATCCTGAAGATAATTGTTCTTTAATCCTTGTGTATTGTGGTTTAACCAGTAGGGGAGAATATTTGTCCAAAAGAGATCGAATCTTTTTCGAGCTAGAAGTTATTTTCTTCCTTCATCAAATTACTCCCGTTAAGTTTTCCCAATAAGAAACTCCATATTTCGAGTAATTTAACCTATTATGTTAATGATAATCTAAGTGAAGCTTAATTAGAGTAGTTGTAGATGTACTACACTTCTTTAATTCAAAATTGAATGTTCATTTTTTCCCATTAAAAGTAACAATTTTTATGTGATCTACAGGGTTGGGAAGACCTCTTTGATGAATCAATATCCTTCGGTCCATATCTGTTGGAAGAATTTTTTAGATGATTTCTTTTAGTTAATGTAAGAAAGAAAATACTCAATTTTGCTTGGTACTGTTTGCCTATATAAGACGTTTTTAGATATGTGAACTATAAGTGTAGCAATCAATACAAGGCAACCATTGGAGTCGATTTCTTGACAAAGGAAGTACAGTTCGAAGATAGACTCTTTTCCTTGTAGGTTAGATATCTACGGAGAAATTGTTAAGTTTAATGATTTATCCAATGGCTTTAATTGAAATTTTGAGAATTTTATACTATTAATTTAGCATTTATGTTTTTTATTTTCTTTTCTTTTATTGTGCAAAAGCCGATACAGAATTCTTAATTATGTTCATAGTTGGTTGTATCCTTCAATAACTTCCCTTTATTATGATCTTATTATTGGCAAATCTCATGTGTTGATATAAACTTAGTTTAGGAAGAAAGAAAATTAATAATGTGATGGCTTAAGGAGAATAATAGGCTTAGAGGATTGCGTTTTCTATCTTACTTCTTGTGCACATGCTCACATCTTCGCGGGACTACAAGCCCGCATTCTACCTAGTTAGGTAACCATGCCAGTAGATTGGTCCTCAATATTTGATTTGTTCACTTTCTGGAGCAAATCTTTTTTGAAATAAATGTTTACTCTTCTCATCTCCCCTTGAAGTAAGAGTAGATTTTAGCGAAGGATGGAATGGTCGAATGATTGAGATTATGAGCCTTGTAGGCTCATATTCATCACGCAATCCAGCAGCGATGTCAACCTATTGTGTTTGTCTTCTGCATCACAGAGACAATAGGACTAATTGTCACACGTACGAATCAAGGTCATCCCAAAATGCTCAAAAAAAAAGCAAATTAATCACTTACAATCGTCTCCTTAATGAAAATGTGCAACTTGTTGATACAATTATAATATATACAAGCCTTAGTGTCGTGAAAGAATATATTTGGGTAATGTATCTCATACTTTCATAATCCATTGATCTCATAAGGCTCAATGGAATAGAAAAGCTAACCCAAAATTGTGTTGTTAACTGCTTCCACTTGCCATATCAAGAATCATCATGTAGAGGTCTAGCCACTTCCATTGACATATCTCACCAAATGTTGAGCTGATAAACATCTTAATGGAGTGTGATGATGGTAATAGTATGTCCCTTTCAACTTAATAATGGTAATTTGCAAAGGTGAAGAAGTCCCTCCAGAAGAAAGAGAAGGAAATCAACCAACACTATGTCACACAACTTGGTAACTCGGTTAAGTCTATGAGTTGTAGTGCCACAGGGCTAGGGTTTAAACTTTAAAGCATTGTCTTCAACCACTTGCCTATAAAAAAATGTAATAACGAAGAAAGCACCATCACACCTGCCACACTATTTAGCACTTCCTAATAAGGAAGGACATTACCGAATACATATGTCACACTTTTACACCAAATCAGACAGCCCATAAGGAACATTATCTCAACTTTCAACAAAAAGGGAGTCCTAAAAATATCTAGAGTTCAGGTTCCAACCTTAATACAATTTGCATTTACTCATCATTAAAAAAAAAGTGTGTTCAAGTTCCAACCAACCAAGTCTTCCCAAACTCTTCGTATGTTATAAAGTCAAAATAACAATCATTAGAGCAAAATAAACAGAAATCTGATGCGAAATTGAGGAATGTCTCCGAAAAATAGCATGTTTAAGTTTCACATCAAAGACTTCTCCGAACAAGTGTATAATAAAAACAAGCTCAAGAAGGATAATCTCTTTGGTTGGTTAAGGGAATTTTTGCTTTGCATTTATCAAGAAAGGAGGATAGAATGCATCACCATTTTAATAAATTCAGTCCATCACAAGATGATGAAAGATTTCTCCCTTGCAGGGGCAATGCTTCTTCCTGATTTTAACGTTATTGATAACACCATATTTTGTTTAAGCTTGGCAAAAACACCATTGTTAGATTCTAAAGTTGTTAACATGTAAATGTGTTATGTAAGGGGTCATTGTCTCCTTCAATAAATTCTGCAGTTGTGTGTATTTCCAATTTTTTAGTTAAAGAATTTCATGTGTCTTTGGGCACCACCTCTTATTTCTTTAATAATTCTGATGGTTACTTTGATGGTTGAGTTTTTAAGTACTAATATTTGGTCAATTGTTGTTTTATGGCAGATATGGGACACGGCTGGACAGGAAAGATTCCAAAATCTAGGTGTTGCTTTCTACCATGGTGCAGACTGTTGTGTTCTTGTATATGATGTTAATAAAATGAAGTCATTTGACAATTTGAACAACTGGAAGGAAGAATTTCTTATTCAAGTGTGCTTTGAATTCTTAAGGTTGTTTGCTTTTATTAGCAACTCTATTGTAGTGTTATTGAGGTGTAAGACCTTTTCGAAAAAATATATTTACAGCTCCACAAACACTAAAAAGTCTGCACATATGTGGGGTGTAGTATATTTGCCATAAAAGAAGCTTTATAACTACGTCACAATTCATCTCTACAATTTTATTAAAAAGTTAAGCTGACAAAATAACAAGACTTATGCAAGCAAGCCCTTCAAACCTAGAAAATTTCCCGATCGTTGTTTTGGGAAACAAGGTTGACGTGGATGGTGGAAACAGCAGAGTGATATGGGAGAATATCTGTGTATTTATATTCTACAATGGTTTATTAGTCCTTTTGATTTTTATTTATATGGTAATGTGTGCTTTCATGGATCAATCCAGGTGTCTGAGAAAAAAACACGGGCATGGTGTGCTTCAAAGGGGAATATTCCATACTTTGAGACCTCTGCCAAGGAAGGCATTAACATTGAAGAAGCTTTTCAATGCATAGCAAAGAATGCCCTAAAGAGTAGGGAGGAAGAAGAAATGTAAAATATTTACATATATGTTTATATCTTCATCAAATCCTCGCTATAATTAATTCCATACTCATAGTCATTTGATTAAGTCGTCAATTTCTGCTATTATAATCCAACCATTGAAATAAGGCAACCAATAAAAGACTCTGATTATGCTTGGATCTGACCAGATAACTTATATATATGGGTTTTGTTAACGTGTGCTCATAAGGACACACATTAAAGTGCAATAACTACACTTTGGGATTAAGCATCTCACAGTATTTTGGTAATAAGATATTTTTTAAAGGACATTTTCAGTACAAAATCCAATTTCCAAAGTGTATTTATTGCTTTTTAACATGCGCACTTAGGGGGCACACTATAACAAGACCCTATATATATATGTATAGGGTAGCGTTCAGCAGCCAACATTAGGAAGCCAAATTTTCTCCTGTATGACTTAATAGTTTCAATTTGAGCTGATTTTTGGTGAAGATGATCTCCTCACCATAAAGATCCTCCTCACAAAAAAAAATAAAAAAAAAAAAAAATCAGCCCAATCCAAAACTTTTGAACCACATTGGACAATGCGCTGGCTCCCTAATGTTGGTTGCCGAACGGGACCCTATATATGTATGTATTAGAGATATGGATTTTGGGTCCAATCTGATCCATTTATAGTCCTACACAGAAAATGTCTTCCTTACTTATGGATGAATAAATTTCTTGTTGAATGGTATTACAGAACGACTATTGGTTTTTACAATTATAATCCAACAGATTCATTGGCATTTTGATTCCACGCATTTAGCTTTTGGTCAATGTTAACCTCATCAATCCTATTTGGCCTTGAAAAGGGAACATTTTGGTAACTCCCTTAGTTCTCAAGAAGATTACCAATTGGGATTTTAATGGTACGCTTAGAAGCTCCAATTACTCTCTTAAGGCATGCTTTCTTTTGTGAAAATATCCATTTCTCAGATTCAAGTTTGTCAGATTAAATCCATCTTTCCCCACGACAACTTTAATGGCTTTAATAGTTGATTTTCTCTTTTGTTCTCAGGTTATACTACTTGGGAAATTACATCACAGAAACCTGGTGAATTTGGTGGGATATTGCGTAGAAAGAGGCCAGCATATGCTTATATACATGTACAGGAGTAATGGCAGTCTTGCTTCCAGGGGTGGATTTACAGTGGGGGCAGTGGGGGCAATTGCCCCCACAAGAATTTCTAAAATCAATAGGGGGGTACTAATAATTTAAAAAAAAAATTTAACATTCTACTGCTTTGTCCCCACAGAAGTTTTGAAAATTTTTCTATTTGTAATTTGCCCCCACAAATTTTTTTAACATTCTACTGCTTTGCCCCCATAAAAAATCAAAAAAAATTTTATTTGTAATTTGCCCCCACGAAAACAAAATCCTGGCTCCGCCCCTGCTTGCTTCTCAGTTATATAGTAAGTACAGATCAGCTCTTTATGCATTGGAATTTTTTTATTTTTAAGTTACAGACGGAATAATTAATCTTAGATTGGGCACTTGAACATGATCATCGTGAACAATATAGCTTTAATACATATCCATTAAGCTAGTTTTATAACATTCCAAGGTACATTATTAGTAGTTCATCCAAGATAGTTTACCAAATATAGAAAGAGAATGGTAAGGTCCCGTAAAATCACTTTTTGGGACCGTAATTACACAAAAATGATTAACACCGAATTGCTAATTGTCTCAAATAACCATAAATTGTATTAATTTATCAAAATATTAAAATTAATAATTTTTCTAACTATTTGGAGGGTTAAAGAGGAAATTCGTACACAAATATTTTTGTAACAATTTTGATCACAATGTATAACTCAAGTGGGAGCAGCCAGCCAAATTTCGAAGCCAAAGAGTGCCATGTCGCTGTGCCACAGTGGATCTCTACAGCACAACGATAATCTCGAGAAATTTTGCCTTGAGATTCGAGTTGTAGTTTTCAGACTTTTCGACTATTGTAGTTGAAGGTCCTTCTCGAATCGATTCAAGCAAAAACCCGACCCAACAAGTCGATTAGAAAAATTATGAATTGAGTGGTTGTCCCTAAGAGAAAGGGTCCCTCTTTTTCTTCTAAATTTTTTGTAATTTTGTAATTTTTCTTTGAGAGAAAGAGTTCTTGTAGAAGTGAGATCTCAAGAGTATTTTTCTTTCATCTTTATTCTTTAATTTCTCTTTGTAACTCCATTGAAAGATCATCAAATTGGGAATCAAATTACAACATAGGCTTACCTCATCCTCTTTTCTATCATATTCTCTTTCTTTTACTATTGCTATAATTTATTCCTCACAATGATCGGTTAGACTCTCCATAGAGAAGTCGATGATGCCGAAGGTAGTCTATCTTGTTCTTGTTTAAATAATTCTCTCATAATTGTTTTAATTGTGCTTGTGAGAAGTTTATCAAGATCAGATTATCTGATTTATATCGATCATCCTCATTTTTATGATCCATGCTTAGATAAGTTCAAGCTTGATCATGCTTAATGAAAATTTGAGATATAGATCTGATAATATCATTTTAATTCACTAATCACCTATACTATTGGATTCATCTAAAAGAGTATTAATCGAATTATCCTCAATTCCAGGAACAATGATTTGTTGCGTGGATTGAGATCAAATTAGGATTGTTTAGACTACCAAGATGGTTTGCGAAAGTTGAATTGATTTCTCTAACTTTTACCTTGCCTTACTCTCTACTCTTGTTTCAATTTTATTTCACTTCTTACATGTAATTCTTCTAATCTACTTTAAAAATCTATTTTGAAAATTCTATTTTTGTTCCAATTCAAAAAAAAAGTTGAATCACCTTTATTCGTGTGGAACGAATTTTACTCACCAAAGTTTTATTTTAATATTTGTTCAATTTTACATTTATGCAATCTTCAAAGGTACCGATCAAATTGGCGCCGTTGTCGGGGATAGCGGTTCGATTCAATTTCATTTTGAAAAGACTCAGAAATAAATTTGAAACAAAATCGAGACTTATTTGCTTAAAACAAAATTTAAACAAATAAAAAAATTGAAAATATTTTTATTACAATCGATGAGACATCAAAAATTTGCCTAAGAAAATTTTTCGATTTTCGTCAAAATTTCATTGCGTTGCTGTAGAATCCTAATGCGCCACGGTGAGGTGGCAGCCTTTTCTACTGATTTTTGTTGAGTAAGTTTCTAACATCCTTCTTATTGTAATGGTGATATTTGTTTTTTTAGTATTCTAATTTGTGTAAATCTTGTTATTTTCAGATGAAGGACTCGACGGAATCAACGAAAGGCAACATATGGAATTTTTATCCATCGAATCGGCTTCTTTGCCAAGAAGACAACAACTATCCAACTTTTTTTTCATTTTATTTTTAGTAGAAAACAATTTGTATTAGGAACTTCATTTGTAATAATTTTTAATTTCATCCGAGAGGGCTCGGATTGTAATAGATTTAGGGAAGGATGACATTAGGACAAAACCGTCTCGGCCCCTCGGGATAGCACACCAAATTTGGTGTTGGTAGCCAGAGTCAACTCATATTGTTCATCCTTTGTCTAAAACGGGAGGTTATTTTCACATCACTCACACACCTCTTGTTAGTGAGTTTCTTTGTTGACTTTGAATGATTAATCTGTACACCTTAATTTTCACATAGTAATAAAGGCACCCTTATGAGGATGACACCATAAGATAAGAATCAGATTTCATCACCAATATCTTACCCTTCTAGGAAATTGAATTCACAGTCACATAATTAATTAAAATTGGTTAGACTTAACTCTAAGTCCCACCAAGCTCATTAAGTAAAGTTAATCTAAGTTGCACCAATTGTACTTCTTAGTCGTAAATAGTGCCTAAACGAGATCTTGTCCCACTGTACCATGTGTACTAGGGGAATAGACAACGTCTATTATGGACGAAAGGTGATTAAGAGTGCCTTTGCTCAGCATTGTGTGCCACCTCTCATTTGGGGATTAAACTGACTATTTTCGATTTCAGAGATTTGGGTTGGAGGCTTAACTTATCCTTTTGAATCAGTTATGACCTATCTAGTCGTAAGAACCCAATAATCACATGTGAATTTCTCATTCTCTTGTGTGCAAATCAATAGTGTATGTTAAGTTAGCTATAAAACCCCAATCAAATTTACATTGTCATGGAGTTTAGGAGAGAATCTTTGATCCCGTGTGTTTTATGTAATAATTATGGTCATCTTCCCAGATGTTGTCTGAGTCTACCCATACTTCATGCTATACAAGCCAATATGCAAAATTCTCAAAATTCTTATTGGATGCTGACACCTAGTTCATTCAACCAACTATACCACGTAGATAATTAGTTTTCCTCGGATATCATACTGTGTCAAAACAAGTTCACTCAAGATAGTCATTTTGGTAACCATGAGGATTTTTATATGCACGAAATCTCGATGATGAATCCAGCCATAAGTTCCCAACAATCTTATGATTCTCAACAATTCTTCAATTATAAAGCTACAGTGCCTGAGTCAACATCCAATCACTCATTTTTGTCTTCTCCTCCAACTACGCTATTAGAGTCCTTGATAATTGAACTGTTAAATCAACAACAATAGTTCATCCAACAACAACAACAGGACATAGGTCAAGCCTTAGTCAACATAGGAACTCAATTAAGTCACTTAACTCTATCTTTAGAACAAGGAAAATTTGATAAATTTGAAAATAAGGATATCTCAATCCTAGAAAATTCACCATTCTTCCAAAATAACCATAGCGACCAATTCCACTATTTTGAAGATTTCGATGATTGTCTATCTATAATTGATAACACCGTCTCAATTGAAGTTCCAATTCAAATCAAAGAGGTTACAGTTCTAACCGAAGCAATGATGGAAGTCCAACTAGGGCTGCTTACTGTGCCCTTAGAAGAAAGAGAGAATGATTAGTTTTCAAATAAGATAACTCTTGCGAGCCAACCAATGTTTCACATTCCTAATAAGCTAACCAATTGTATAAATTTGGCTAAGGAAACTGATCCACCATCTGAAGAGACTGTTGTCCAGGAAGAATCAAAAATCAATTCTAAATTTTTAGTCATACCAATTTCGACCACTATCGATCCAACCTTGTACCTCATCCAGCTTATCCTTTCACAAGATTGTAAAGACCCTGTCTATCTTACAACTTCCATTTTCTTAAGGAATACGATAGTGAAAACTATTTAAAAAAGGTGATGACACTATGAACTAATGATAAACAAGGGATGTTGATCATTTAAAAAAATTATTTTCATGTCCCAACGATGATCAAAATTTTTCTACCTATCATTTGGGGTGGGAAGTCGATCGTTGTATCCATAAAATTAGATGTTAGAAAAAATCTTAGAAATCAGACCTTTTGATAGGTCCAGCTGAAGACGTTAAACTTAGTACTGCTTGGGAGGTAATCCTTGTGTTTTGTTTTAATAAGTAGTGCAATTAGAAAATAAAATATTCTTAACAAAAAAAAACTTCAACCCTAATCCTTTTCTCATTCTTTTTCTCTTCAAGTACACTCTCAACCAAACCAATCGATCAATGCTACTAGGATTGCTGACTGATCAGTAATTGTTGATTGAGTAATAGAGACAGATGTTGGCCTATATTGAGGAGAAGAAAAATACATGCCACTGAAAGTTTGGATTCAAATTGGGATGGGTTTAATTCTTTAGACTAGGATGTTTTTAAGTTGTTTCTTAATTTTTAGGTAGGATTTCATTTGTGCAAAACTGTTTTGAAAATTATAATTGTTATAACTTTCAATCTTTTCAACTCAATTCTAATAAGATTTTGCACATTAATGCCCAATCCGTTTCAGGTGTGATCTAACATTTTTTTTCCTTTCCTTACTGCTTGCTTATTGAAGATAATATTTCATTTAGGTTTGGGCTATTAGCTTAGCTCATAATTGAATTGTTAATTTATTTTAAAAATAAAAATCAAAATAATTATACAACACTTTTGAAATATTTTCTTCAAAATCTTTGTTTGTACTTTTTACATATAAATTTCAAATCTTAGGCTTATGTCCTAACTTTTGATCATAAGTTCTTTTTTATTATTCCTCATTAAGAAAATCATGAAAATATTACTTTGAAAAATTCATTCTTGATTGAGTACTTAAAAAAATAAGATTTTATGGAACAAGAGTTGACCATATTCTCTGTCTAGAGTGTTAGGGGAAACCTAGTCTAGTGAATTATAACTTCCTTGTCCCTTGGTTGGCTGGTTAGAAGAAAAATAGAACTGAGGTTAATATGACTTGTACAACAACCATAGGATTAGACTGGGTATCTTGAAAAATGGGTACCTATTTTTTGAAAAAGAATACTAGAAAAAGGTAATGTGAGAAAAAGTTTGAAAAATAAGAACTGTAAAAATACGAGAAAGATGTCAAAGATGGCTAGAATTGCAATATTGAAAAAGAGTCCAGTGAGACCAAATAGTGCAGTAAGGTGAAAGTCGTCAATGGAAAAACATAAGTACACTGGAATATCACAGATAAAGTTCCTTAGAGGTATTAAAATGAACATCTACACCTCTCACTATCCCATACATGATGGCTAGTTTCGGGTTAGAATTTAGGTAAAATCGATCATTCTTAATAATTAAAAGGTGAAATCTTGTTCTTGAAAAAGATGTTTTTAAAATCAGAAAATTTGCATAGGCACTCAAGTTATTTTTAAAATTTTCTAAATTGAGGAATGGAAACTTAAAAATTTGTTCAAATGTAAATGACCTTTGACTGATTTTTGAAATATCGTTATGTTCGCCTTACATACTTTGATTTTGATTTTGATATTTCTGTAAAGTATTGGAATTTTGTGAGTATATTCTCTAGAAACCCTCACGAGTCAAACTCATCCACTAGGAGTAACCTAGGGGTTTAAGGGTTTATTGCATATGTTAAATGCAGTCGGGAATCTTACGAAAGAGAAGTTGTGTAAATTTTAATTTTTACTCGAAACTAGCAAAATTGAGGTTTGGGGTGTGATAAGGTCCCGTAAAATCACTTTTTGGGACGATAATTACACAAAGATGATTAACACTAAATTACTAATTGTCTCAAATAACCATGAATTGCATTAATTTACTAAAATATTAAAATTAATAGTTTTTCTAACTATTTTCAAGGTTAAAGAGTAAATTCGAACACAAATATTTTTGTAACAATTTTTGTTACAATGTACAAGTCAAGAAGGAGCAGCCAGCAAAATTTTGGAGTCAAAGAGTACTATTTCACCACACCACGGTGGGTCCCTACTGCATAGAAAAAATCTTGAGGAATTTTACCTCGAGATTCGAGTTGTAATTTCTAGACTCTTCGATCGTTGTAACTGAAGGTCCTTCTCAAATCAATTCAAATGAAAATCCAACCCAACAATCCGATTAGAAAAACTATAAATTGAGGGGTTGTCCCTAAGAGAAGGAGTCCCTTTCTTCTTCTAAATTTTTTATAATTTTTTAGTTTTTCTTTGAGAGAAAGAGTTCTTATAGAAGTAAGATCTCAAAAGTGTTTTTCTTTCATTTTTGTTCTTTAATTTCTTTTTGTAACTCCATTGAAAGATCATAAAGTTGGGAATCAAATTGCAGCATAGACTTACCTCATCCTCTTCTCTACCATGTTCTCTTTCTTTTACTATTACTGTAATTTGTTCATGACAATGATCGACTCTATAGAGAAGTCAATGCTGACGGAGTGAGTTTATCTTATTCTTGTTTAAACAATTCTTCCATAATTGTTTTAATTATGTTTGGGAGAAGTTTATCAAGATCGAATTATCCAATTTATATCGATTGTCCTCATTTTGATGATCCATGCTTAGACAAGATCAAGCTTGATTATGCTTAATGACAACTTCAAATATATATTTAATAAAACGATTTTGATTCACAAATCACCTATACTAATGGATTCATCTATAAGTGTGTTAATCGAATTATCTTCTAATCCATAAACAATGGTTTGTTGTGTGGATTGAGATCAAATTAAGATTGTTTAAACTAGCAAGATTGCTTGCGAATGTTGAATTTATCTCTTTAGCTTTTGTTTTGCCTTACTCTCTACTCTTATTTCAATTTTATTTCACTTCTTAATTGTAATTTTTCTAATCTGTTTTCAAAATTCTGTTTTGATTCCAATTCGAAATAAAAGTTGAATCATCTTTGTCCCTGTGGAACGAATCTTACTCACCAAAGTTTTATTTTAATATTTATTCAATCTTAGATTTCTACAACCTACAAAGCTATCGATCAGAGAACACTTTTGATTTCCCTTTTAAAACTTTGAGAACATTGTGATAGAAGATGCTAGAAGATCTACATATGCTCAATTGTATTTACACTTCATTTTTACAATCACAATTAAGACAAGTGCAATATAGAACACTCAATAGATCTATTATATACTTAATAGGTTGCAGTCCAACATATAATAAAACCTAGGTAATAATTTAACAGGTAATATGATGGTAATAGTGGATCAGTACAAGCATTACAACATTTTTGGTCTACAGCGACAGATTTTTCCGCCGTTATAGGGTACTTTTTTCGTCGGTAAACGCTATTGATGCGAATGGGCAGCGGAACTAAGATCCGACAATGTTGCCTCGGTGGCTAAATGTAGCAACGGATAACTTATTCTGTTGTTGCAAGTAATACCTTTAGTGGCGGATATTAATATCCGCTGCAATAGGTCGAATTTTTAACAAATAGAATATAATACATATAGCAGTGGATGTTAAGATCCGTTGCCATAGGTCAATTTTTTAACAAAAAAATATAACACATATAGCAACGGATATTAAGATCCACTACAATACGTCAATTTTTTAACAAAAAAATATAACACATAGCGACGGATATTAAAATCCGTTGCAATAGGTCAATTTTTTAACAAAAAAATATAATACATATAGCGGCGATATTAAAATCCGCTGCTACACGCTTTTTTTTTTGAAAAAAAATTATTATATATCCTTAAAAAAATATATATATAAAGACGGAATTTGTATCCACTGCTATAATTTTTTTTCCTATAAATATATATATACATTTAGTCTGTGTCCTTCAACCTGTACACATTGAAAACTCTAAAATAAATAATTAAAGAGAGATGCTATTGCCACACTAACTTTTACTAATCTCACACTAATACATAAGTAAATCATCAAAGAACTGCACATATTTATAGTTTAAACTAACATCTTTATTCAAGAGTCAAGACTATATTGACAAAAAGGAATGGTAGTTTCCATAGTAACAAGTTAATTAATTCTGCATAGAATGCTGGAACTAAAAAGTAATATTCTGCATGAATTTTCTGAAAGTTTATGAGATTTTTTGTGAACTTGGTCCAATGGAAATAGATCTTCTGCATATCAAGAATCATTTCACCATGTAAAGAAAATATTAGATATCTAGATTTTTTGTGAACTTGGTCCGACGCAACTTGATCTTCTTTTCCAATGATTTACCTTGATGAATTTAGCAAAATGCAACGTTCAATCAAGGACTAATGGTAACAAATTTCAACACAACAATCAATTGTTACCTGGCTTGATATAGTCAGAAACACCGAAATCAATAAGCTTCATTGAAGCATCTTCATCTCTGGTGGTAAAAAGAAAATTCTGTCAAACAGAAAGAGCAAAGAGTATTGGTGGTTAAAGGCATAAAAAAAACAATTAGAACACATATGAAACGTGTGAGAAGTTATGTGATTGATTAGCATCTATTGCATATGGAAGTGGATGAATACAATTCCACATTGTAAAGCTTGTAGGCTTCATTGTGATATAAATAGTGAGTAATGCAACTCCTTGAAAATTGCACTATGGGTATACCATCCTTGGTGAAACTGTGGGAAGTTCTTCGGGGTATTCAAATGGCTCTTGATTCTCATATTGATGAGGTCTCCACTGGACTGGACCTCTTCGAATGTGGTTGATTGGATGCATGGAAGAATTGAGAAACATAGAGAGCATTGGTAGTGTCAATATCATTAAAAGTTTACTTGTTTAATATTATGTATAATATGATATCTATAGATTTTTCATGTAAAAAAATGTGGGCTTACCTCAAAATATTCAATAAGCTTACTTGAATGCTAACCTAAGTGTCCAATATAGCTTACCTGTCCTCCCCTTGTAGGAATCAAAATTTTAAGGAGGCCTTTACAAATTTTATAAATAAAATCCATAATTTTATTAATGGGACTCAAATCCAAGTTGAGTCCGTTAAATGGGAACATGGCTCTCACAGGCCTGGGTTTTGGGTTTTCACAGATAAAGCTCATGATCTAAATAAAAGTCAAGTGATCCACACATTAAATATTGAGTCCTACTGTAGACACCCCATTTTTGTACTCGCCTGATTAATCAACTCGTCAACCCGATTGCAACGGTTCCCAATGATGGATGTTTATTCCAATGCTTTATTTTGTTACCAGATATGTTTCAAAAATCCGGATGAGGTATCTCGAACTGACAAAATTGTAGAAACCATGCTACGCTAGGAAAATATGACCCTAGAAACATAGAAATCATCATCTTGCAGACAAAAAGAAGCTTTACGAAAAAATCACAAAAAATAACCAAATTACAAAAATACCCCTAAACCTCAAAACATCCCTAGAGCCTACGTTACGCATAGGAAAACCCTTTCAAACACATAAAATAACAAATCGAAACCAAATAAATCATTTTCCCAATTTTCGTAAAATTTGACAAAATTAAAAAAATACCCCTCATAAAGTTCGCAACCATTTCGTACAAAAATTTTATAAATGATAAAAACCAATATTCCCATTTAATTCCTTACGAAAAATTGATTCCAAAACATCTTGGAACATTGAAAACGACTTAAAATGTAAAAAGTCATCTCCGAAGGTAAAACGGTAATTTCAC
Source organism: Akebia trifoliata (assembly GCF_017979445.1). NCBI lineage: Eukaryota > Viridiplantae > Streptophyta > Magnoliopsida > Ranunculales > Lardizabalaceae > Akebia > Akebia trifoliata. The sequence goes on from NC_141386.1 coordinate 17,645,113, forward strand.
AATTTTAATAATTAAAAATTTCAAAATTAATAAATAAAACATTAAATAGTGTAAAGTGAAAAATTAATAAAATTAATTTAAAAATTTGAACCAAAAAATCGATCAATGAGGCTTTCAGGAAAAATTGTTGATGGTTGCCAGGATATTTATTCAAGGACCCCTCCATCTGGGGGCCCAAAGAATTAAAGATACAATAAAAGGGGGTTCTCCAATCAAGTAAGACTAAAGTCAATCAAGTAAGACTAAAGTCAATCAAGTAAGACTAAAAGTCAACCAAGAAAGACTAAAGTCAAAGTATTAAAGTCAATCTCATAAAACTAAAGTCAAAACCCTAATCTAAACTAATCAAGTCAATCTCATAAGACTAAAGTCAAAATCCTAAAAGAAACCCTAATTCTTCTAAAAAAACTTTATAAATAGGAGCCTCCATACCCTATTTTCGTATCAAATCAAAAACCCTAAGAGAAGTAGGTCAAAAAGCTTCCCTAGCCTCCCACAAAACCTAATTTTGCAATCCCAACTCCTTACTTAACACCCATACTTCGATTTTAGCCTGAAAAACACCTAAAAGCCCTTCAAAAATACCTCAAAATCGATAACAAAATTCGAAGAATCCAGATCTAAGGAAGAGATACTTTGCCTCGGAGATCCAAAATCAGATCCGGAGACAAAACGAAGTAAGGAGTACGGTACAAGGAGTTGTTTTATCAAATCTGAGGGAATAGAACTGTTGCGTTCGAAGGTAAAATCTCTTTTATTTTTTTCTATCTAGGTTTTTGTTAGCAATGTAGTCTTATTTAGGATAAGTAGAGACCGACATTGGCCGGGTCCGTAATGTGATCCCCGGATTCAGTTTTCTTTATTAGATTAGTTTCTTTATCCGTTTAGAGTCAAAGTTCGGTTCCTAGATCGTAATAACTAGGTGGCGATTCCCAAACCTCAAGGGTCAAAAGTGGATCCACGCACCCTGCGGATCGAGGGTGCTTTCACCTACACCCAAACATATGAGTTCAGCTCAATAATGATCCATAAAAATCCTTAAAATTGGATTTGGACAAATTTAGCCTTTTAAATATATCAATCAAACTTCTTTAAATTGGGGTATAAGTGGAAAGCTAAATTACCTACAAGTCTATAAATACAAGAACCTCTCTCTTAGAGAGGGGATCTGGATTACTTTTTCTCAAAAGACAGAAGTTCTCCCTCTAGAGAAGAAGAAGCTCTCAAGCCCTCTCACAGAGACAAAGCAAAAGTTCTTTAGAGATTCAGACTCCGACTAAAGAGAAGATCAAATATAAACTTCTTCTCCGGAAGTCAAGAAAACCTTTTCAACAGATAAAACGCGAAATCCGGAGAGAAAAAAATCTATAGAAGTCTCTACAGAAGGTCAAACACAAAGCAAAGCCACTATCTAAGCAACTTTCTCAGTAGATAAAGTACGAAGCCCAGAGAGAAGAAAAGCTATATTCATCGTCACTATTTTGTATTTGACTGTTAATCAGAGGAAACACTGAGATCTATATCTACTTTTCATCAAAAATCAATAAAATCATTTGCGATCATATTTTATAGATCTCGAGGTAGATCCATTTTAATTTATTGTCGACAAATTTCTGGCACGCCCGGTGGGACTCTCTCAACCTCTAATTTTTCAGTCAAAATATCAACCAAAGCATCGATGGCATCTCGCAACGTCAACACTGTCGCATCAACTATTGTTGAGAAAGGTAAGAAAATTAATTCTTCAACCTTGAATCTGCTTAGGTTATCAGTCGTGATCATCATGTAACTCGAACAATGACGAAAACTGATGGATCTGAGTAGGTGGAGCCTCATCAACATCACTCTAAGAAACGTGCCACAAAAATGACACTCACAACGAAGGCATCGTGGGCGGACGTTGTAGAAGATGACTTGTCAGATTCTGGATTTGATTCGAAGTTAAGGGAGGGATCGTCTAGATCTCTATCGATCACTTTTCTGTCGCAAACTTACACCTCTATCAGAGTAGTGATGACAGCTGGAGTGTTAACAATGGAGGAACAAGTTGCTCAGATGGCAGACACCATCAACAAATTGACAAAAGCAATGGAGGACGAAGACATCCAGATTGCAACCCTTGTTAGTCGTTTGGAGCATAAAGAAAAGGAGAATGAATCAAGTGCTGGACTTCCGCATCCTCCAGGATTTACTCCTGAGGTGTACACTACTCCGCGTGAAGAAGAACGAGAAAACTATGCTGGCTCACGTAAAGCTACGCGAGACCCACCATAGGGGTCTGTTGCTTCACTTTTCGTTCAACAGCTACAAGCAATGATTACTGACACCATTCGTGCTAAATATGGTGGCATGCCACAATCTTCATTGGTCTATTCCAAACCCTACACTCAACGCAAAGACCAAATACGTATTCCAACGGGATATCAACCGCCAAAATTCCAACAGTTCGAGGGAAAAGACAATCCAAAGCAGCATATTGCCCACTTCATAGAAACTTGCAACAACGCCTGTACATTCGGTGATTTTATTATGAAACATTTCATTCGTTCTCTCAGCGGCAAAGCGTTCGATTGGTACACTGATTTAGAACCCAACTCAATAGACAGTTGGGATCAACTTGAAAGAGTGTTCCTTGGCCGTTTCTACAGCACCAGAAGAACGGTGACTATGGTAGAGCTCGCTGCCGTCAAACAAAGGAAAGATGAACCGGTCATTGAATACATCGAGCGCTAGAGAAATTTTTCCCTCAACTGCATGGATCGACTCTCTCAATCTTCTACTATCGAGATGTGTGTTCAAGGGATGTACTGAAAACTCCTTTACATCTTGAAAAGAATTAAACCACATACACTCGAAGAGCTGGCTACTTGAGCTTATGACATGGAGCAGAGTATAGCTGAGCATCAGACTCCAAGACCAAACGAGTCTCGAAGACAAGAAAAGAAGGATGGCAAGTCCTTCAAAACTAAAGAAGTCTTATCTACCACCACCAACAGACCTGTCAAGATCACAGGTAAAAGAAGAGAAAATCAACCAAGAACTGATTCAGCACAAGCGAAAGGAAAATTTTAGAAAACTCTCAAAGAACTCGAGGCAAAAGAGTACCCTTTTCTTGATACTGACGTTTTGGGCATGTTCGAAGAGTTGCTAAAATAAAAACTCATTGAATTTCCAGTGCCCAAATGACTCGAGGAAGTAGGTCGTGAGAATGATCCAAAATATTGTCGCTATCATAGGGTGATTAGTCACCCGATTGAAAAATGTTTCGTCTTCAAGGAAAAAGATTATGGATTTGGCATATCATGGGAAAATTGAACTTGATTGTGTTGACAATGTTGCTACTTCCAACATGAGCTTTGTCACTTTTAGATCTTTTTGATCCAATACTCTTGGCAAGTTAGTATGCATCGCAGACTCCATCTCCTCAGATCACCAAAGTTTTACCTAAACCATCACCACTCATATCCATACATTTCGATGCTAAAAAGGAAAATCCCACGTTGGGGTCGACGACAAATCAAAGAAAAATCATCACATTTCCCACTCCACCTCAACAAGGACTACAATCTCAGTCGACTTCAAATTCAAAGTCAAATATCTCAGAGTTAACTTTAGTTGATGACGAAGGGTGGATAGTTGTTACTCGTCAAAAAAGACGCCCTACATATGTGCCAACTCCTTCTATTTTGAAGCCAAAGAGAAAGAGAAGAAAGTCAAAACCAAGTACAGAGTCAAAGAAATGAAAGAAAACAATAAAGAAGAAGGCTTTCTGAATTCCACCTATAGACCTCGAAGATATCCTTCAGCAACCTCCCCGTGTTCCGGTTATTGTTCTTGAATTCTCACCCAAGAAGCTCTTGAAGGAAGTCTGCACGATTTTTTGTCATCAAGTGGAAGTGGAAGTGGAAGTGCTAGAAGATAATATTGATGATAGGTTCAAAGAACATCCTACTACTTCTAGTGAGGGAGATCAGAGACTTGAGAAAGACGATATCACCTCGAAAATAGAAGATTTGCAGGTCAACTGGGATTGCTCTAGTGAACTTCAAAAAGTTCAGCATGCTTCAAAGCAAATCTCAATTGAATCAAAACAGGAAGTTCAACATGACATAGATCCAAAATAAGACAATATGTGCATAGCCACAATTACCTTCACTGATGAGGATCTCCAATTGGGGTCTCGACCTCACCATAGGTCTCTTTACGTCACAGGTTATGTGAGGGAGAATAAAGTTCAAAGAATCCTATTGGATTGTGGTTCTACGGTCAACATCATGCCAATTCATACCATGAAATAAGTTGGGATCTTGTCAGATCAACTGGCTCGCAGTAAGTTGATGATCCAAGGCTTCAACTTAGGTGGTTAGAGAGCTATTGGCATGATAAGAGTCAAGTTCTTTATCGCAGATTTGGAGTCAACAACGCTCTTTCACGTGATTGATTGTAAAACTTTATATCATTTGCTTTTTGGTCGACCGTGGCTACATGAAATTGGAGTAGTACCATCCACATTACATCAATGCTTTAAGTATTACCAAGATGGTGTGTAGAAATGTGTAGTGGCCAAAGATCAACCATTTAATAAGGTAAAAACATATTTTACCGATGCAAAATTTTATTTTGGAGGTGACGTCATTCAAGAAGCACTTCAAATTTCGATACCTCCTTCTAATAAGTAAAAATCTGACAGAGAAAAGCATACTATGAATAATGTCGAGAAGATTTCTCCTGGTCCTCAGCTTCAGAAAGTACAAGTAAAAAAGCAAGAGCCAGAAACTCAACGGACCAAGGTGAGTCAATCAATGGTAGACGCGTCATCCACAATTGTGTTGCCAACTCCAATGCTTCGTTATGTGCCACAATCGCGGTGGAAGTCGGGACAATTACTTTTCGAATAGATTTCTTCAAAGACCAAGCCTTCTTCTGTTTCTAAAGTTGAATTGGAGATGTTGAAAGAAGAGTTAACCCTGTCATTTACACCTCTATAGAAATCTTACGTCATAAGGACACCCGTGAAAAGAGTTATCCCAACTACATCAATCATGAACAACATCGCGAAGGTTGAGTCTAAAAGTTAATTCGGTTATAAAGCTTCAAAGTTATTCGAAATTGTCGGTTACGAAAAAGGTGAACCCGTACGATTGGGTGAACTAACACCAACTGATCAAATTCATGGCTTACCTGCAACACAAGTCAGACTTGTTCGAGCTAGAGAAAGAGTTTCATTCACACGATCAAGGATAGGATATACGCCAGAGGCTCCAATCAAAATTTCTAAGATGAAGACGGCTTCTTCACAACATGCTACAGTAGAATTCATCGATGAATCTATTAAAGAAACACCAGTTCCACGCACATTGATCTTTGATCGAATTGGTGGCCATATCTGGACCACGTCGGTATTTGACCGATTTGGTGCTTTAGATGATCATCATATTATACAAATTCATAAACCTCGTGCATCTGTATTATCTAGACTTGGTCTGAATATTGGAGTAAAAATACGAAGGGAATCACGACGCTGACCTAAGCAAAGAAATAAACATGTTGAGCATAAAGATAATAGTAGCTTGCATAACACTATTCCGTCTCGCATGTAACAACAAGCAGTTTTAGAAGTCTTGATATCAGATGCGTTAGTTGTAAAACGACGTACCATTGTCCTCACAAATCAAAAGAGCGACAGTCAACCTTCAACTATGGGGATAGATAATTCTTAATATATTATTTATGTAAATCACATTAAAATTGAGGAATTCCGTGAAGAAGATTCTACTCGTCAGACGAAGAACTCGAAAATGCTCCACCGATCTTTGAAAAAGGTGGACAAACCACTATCGATGACTTGAAAGAAATAATTCTTGGGATAATTGAAGAGTCGCGACCCACGTTCGTCAGTACCCTTCTAAACCAGAATGAAGAATCTGAGTACTTCAAGTTACTACATGAATACAAAGATGTTTTTGCTTGGACTTACAAAGAAATGCCAGGACTTGACCCAAAGATCGTTGTTCATCAGCTCGTAATCAAACATGGAGTTCGCCTAAGAAAATAGGCACAACGTCATTTTCGACCAGAATTGGTACCATAAATTGAGATAAAGGTCAACAAATTGATCAAAGCTAGCTTCATTCGAGAAGTAAAATATCCAATCTGGATTTCTAACATAATTCCAATAAGAAAAAAGAATAGATAGATTCGAGTATGTATCGATTTTCGTGAATTGAATAATGCTTGTCAAAAGATGATTTTCTACTCCCAATCATAGAACTTATGGTTGATGCGACTACAGAACATGAAGCTTTATCTTTCATGGATGGATCTTCTGGTTACAATCAAATTCCAATATCGTCAAAAGACGATGAGCTTACAACCTTTCGTACCCCAAAAGGTATATATTATTACAAAGTTATACCTTTTGGACTTAAAAATGCTGGTGCCACTTACCAGCGAGCTATGCAGAAAATCTTTGATGATATGCTACATGACAAGGTGTAATGTTATGTTGATGACTTGGTGGTAAAGTCCAAGAAAAGTGAAGATCACTTACAATATTTACGTGATACCTTCGACAGATTGCGACAATACCAGCGCAAGATGAATCCATTAAAATGTACTTTTGGAATTACCTCGGGTAAATTTTTGGGATTCGTGGTTCGGCATTGCGGTATTGAAATCGATCGAAACAAGATTGAAACCATTCAAAAGATGCTGGCACCAAAAAATATTCATGAACTCAAAAGTCTACAAGGTCGACTTGCTTACATTCGTAGATTTATTTCAAACTTAGCTAGGCATTGTCATCCCTTCAGTTGATTGATGAAGAAAGATACATCATTTGAATGAGATGAAGCTTGTGAGAATGTTCTAAAACCTATCAAGGAGTATTTTCTCAAGCCTCCTATTCTTTCTGTACTAATTCCCGAGAAACCACTGATTCTCTATATTAGTGCACAAGAAATGTCACTAGGAGCATTGTTGGTTCAAGAAAATGATGAAAGAAAAGAAGGTGCTCTCTACTACTTGAGTCGAACTTTTGTTAGAGCAGAAATAAACTATTCACCCATCGGGAAGACATGTTTAGCGCTCATCTTTGCCACAAAGAAACTCTGACATTACATGTTATCGTACACAATCCGACTCAGTGCACGAGTTGATCCACTCAAGTACATCATGACAAGGCCAGTCTTGTCGGGAAGACTAGCTAAATGGGCCCTTTTCTTATCAGAATTCAAAATCATTTACATCCCTCAAAAGGTTGTAAAAGGGCAAGTATTAGTCAACTTTCTTGCTGATCATCCTATTTCGGTTGAATGGGAATTGTCTCATGACTTGCCTGACGAAGAGGTATTCTCTGTTGATGTACTTCCAACTTGGAAAATGTTCTTTGATAACGCATCTAGAAAAGATGGAGCGGGGGCAGGTGTAATTTTTATCATCCCACAAAATGAAGTATTGCCATTCTCATTTGCCTTGACGAAACTATGTTTAAACAATATTGCAGAATACCAATCTCTGATCATTGATTTAGAACTCGGGATAAAGATAAAGTTACACAAACTCTATGTGTATGGGGACTCACAACTTGTCATTAACTAACTTTCAATAGAGTATGACGTTTGAAAACATGAGTTGGTACCTTATCACCAATATTCTACACAACTACTAAGTCAGTTTGAAGACGTCATCATCAAGCATACACCAAAAGCAAAAAACAAGCAGGCTGACACTTTAGCTAGTCTTGTTGCAAGTTTAGCTATGTTAAAAGGAGAGACAATAAGTATTCCTATCTGCCATAGGTGGGTACTACCTCCTTTGATAGATGAAAATTACGAGTTGTACGAAGCAAACACCGTTGAAATAGCCGAAGTCAAAGACTGAAAATAGTCATTTATTGACTATCTACAGCATAGGAAGCTACTAGACGACCTAAAATACAAAATCGAAATATGTGGTAGGACACCTCGATTTTTGTATTTCAACGATAAGTTATATCGTCGTTCTTTCAATGACATAATGAAATGTCTCGGAGATGATGAAATCAGAGATGCTTTAGAAGAAGTACACTCTAGAGTGTGCTGTTCACATCAGTGAGGGCCGACACTCCATGATAGTTTGAAGAGGATGGGATTCTACTGGCCTAATATGCTAAAAGATTCCTTAGATTATGCCAAAAGGTGTAAAGCTTGTCAATTTTATGGGGATTACATTCGTCAACCACCAGAGCCATTGCATCCTACAATCGCATCTTGACTGAAAGGGTCATCGATCCGCCGGGTGCGCGGATCCGCTTTTGACCCTTAAGGTTGGGAGTCGCCACCTAGTTATTATGGCTAGGAACCAAACTGACTCTAAAACGGATAAAAAACTAATCTATTACAGAAAAACTGAATCTGGGGATCATATTACGGGGTTGGAAGGTGTTAGGCACCAACCCCGCCCGGCCAACGCCGGTCTCTACTTATCCCAAATATAACTACATCGCTAATAACAAAACCTAGATAAAAATAATAATAAAAATCTTACCTTCGATCCGCAAAGGTTCTATTCCCTCAGATCTGGTGAAAATGCTCCTTGTACCGTACTCCTTACTTCGTTCTGTCTCCGGATCTGATTTTTGATCTCAGAGGCAAGGTATCTCCTTCTTGGATATGGGTGCTTTGAATTTGTTGTGGATTTTGGGGTATTTTTGAAAGGTTTCTGGGTGTTTTTTAGGCTAAAATCGAAGCAGGGATGTTAGGTAAGGAGTTGAGGCTCCAAAATTAAGATTTTGGAGAGGTTGTGGAGGCTTCTTCACCTACTTTTTCTAGGGTTTTTTCTTTGATACGAAAATAGGGTGTGGAGACTCCTATTTATAAAGTTTTTAGAAGCATTAGGGTTTGATTAGGGTTTCTTTTTAGGGTTTCAATTAGGGTTTAGACTTTGGTCTCATGAGATGGACTTAGTCTTTAGGGTTTTGACTTTAGTCTTATGAGATTGACTTGATTAGATTAGGGTTTTGATTTAGGGTTTTGACGTTAGTCTTATGAGATTGACTTGATTAGTTTAGATTAGGGTTTTGATTAGGGTTTTGACTTTAGTCTTATTTGATTGACTTTAATATCTTGACTTTAGTCTTGCTTGATTGACTTTAAATTCTTGGAGAACCCCTCTCTATTATATCTTTAATTCTTTGGACCCCCAAATGGAGGGGTCCTTAAAGAAATATCTTGCGAACCATCAACAATTTTTCTTGAAAGCCTGATTGATCAATTTTTTGGTTTAAATTTTATAATTAATTTTATTAATGTTTCACTTTACATTATTTAATGATTTATTTATTAATTTTGAAAATTTTAATTATTAAAATTGTGAAATTACCATTTTCCCCTCGGAGAGGATTTTTTACGTTTTAAGTCATTTTTCAATGTTCCAGGATGTTTTGGAATCAGTTTTTCGTAAGGAATTCAATGGGAATGTTGGTTTTTGTCATTTATGAAGTTTTTGTATGAAATGATCGTGAACTTTATGAGGGATATTTTCGTAATTTTGTCAAATTTTATGAAAATTGGTGAAGTGGTTTACTTGATTTCAATTTGTTGTTTTATGTGTTTGAGCGGGTTTTCCTAAGTGTAATGCAGGCTCTAAGGTTGTTTTGATGATAGGGGTATTTTGGTAATTTAGTCATTTTTAGTGATTTTTATCGTGAAGCTTCTTTTTAGTTTGCAAGATGATGATTTTTATGTTTCTAGGGTCATATTTTCCTAGTGTAGCGTGGTTTCTAAGTTTTCTCAGTTTGAGATACCTCATCCGGATTTCTAAAACATATCTAGTAAAAAAATAAAACATTGGAATAGACATCCATCAATGGGAATCTTTGCGATCGGGTTGACGACTTGATTAATCAGGCGGATGCAAAAATGGGGTGTCTACAGATGCCCCTCTTTGGCAGAGGGTTGAAGCAAACTAGATAGCAAATCTATTTTGGTAGATAGTGCGATATCCGAATGCCAAAGCTAGTGACAGTTCATTTTGCAGCCTGATTTAGCAATTCGTCGGAGTATTCAGATCCTTGAGCGTAAAACTCTCCCAAAACTAGAAAAATGTCAGGTCTTTGAGCGCGAGCTCTCACTGACAGTGTCAGATCCTTGAATTTTAGAAAATTCTCCTCAACTGATGTAACAACTGTGCAAGTGTGTGGGCTCAAAATCTGAGATAGATTTCAAAGAGTTTGAGTTGGAAATGAGTCAAATATGGGTATGAAGTAAATATAAACTGAGCATAATTCCAAGAAAACCCTTGGCGACATTTGAGCATAATTCCAAGAAAACCCTTGGTGACATTTGAGCATAATTCCGAGAAATCCTCGGCGTTAACTGAGCATAGTTCCGAGAAAACCCTCGGCGGCATCTGAGCATAATTCCAAGAAAACCCATGGCGGCATCTGAGCATAGTTCCAAGAAAACCCTTGGCGGCATTTGAGCATAATTCCGAGAAAACCCTCGGCGGCATCTGAGCATAATTCCGAGAAAACCCTTGGCAGCATCTGAGCATAGTTTCGAGAAAATCCTCGACGGCATCTGAGCATAATTCCACGAAAACCCTTGGCGGCATCTAAGCATAGTTCCTAGAAAACCCTCGACGGCATCTGAGCATAATTTCAAGAAAACCCTTGGCGGCATCTGAGCATAATTCCAAGAAAACCCTTGGCGGCATTTGAGCATAGTTCCGAGAAAGCCCTCGGTGGCATCTGAGCATAATTCCAAGAAAACCCTCGACGGCATCTGAGCATAGTTCCGAGAAAAGCCTCGACGGCATCTGAGCATAGTTCCAAGAAAACCCTCGGCGGCATCTGAGTATAATTCCAAGAAAACCCTTGACGGCATCTGAGCATAGTTCCTAGAAAACCCTCGGCGGCATCTGAGCATAATTCCGAGAAAACCCTCGGCGGCATCTGAGCATAGTTCCCAGAAAATCTTCGGCGGCATCTGAGCATAATTCCAAGAAAACCCTTGGCGGCATCTGAGCATAGTTCCAAGAAAACCCTCGGCGGCATCTGAGCATAATTCCAAGAAAACCCTCGGCGGCATCTGAGCATAGTTCCGAGAAAACCTTCGGCGGCATCTGAGCATAATTCCAAGAAAACCCTTGGCGGCATCTGAGCATAGTTCCGAGAAAACCCTCGGCGGCATCTGAGCATAATTCCAAGAAAACCCTTGGCGGCATCTGATCATAATTCCAAGAAAACCCTTGGCGGTATCTGAGTATAGTTCCTAGAAAACTCTCGGTGGCATCTGAGTATAATTCCAAGAAAACCCTTGGCGGCATCTGAGTATAGTTTCGAGAAAACTCTCGGCGGCATCTGAGCATAGTTCTGAGAAAACCCTCGGCAACATCTGAGCATAGTTCCGAGAAAACCCTCGGCGGCATCTGAGCATAATTGGAAGAAAACCGTTGGCGGCATCTGAGCATAGTTCCGAGAAAACCCTCAGCGGCATCTGGCTGAGTAAAACTGTGAACAAAAAAATAAATTTGGGAGAGAAACGATTGAAAATGAATCTGAAAAAGAGTGGTTGAATCTGGGAATGAATATATTTGGGACAGAATGGATGCCCTATCTCTTATGCGAGATTCAGAATGCATTTGTTTGAACCTCAAGGTTTTATCAAAAAAGTTTTGTGAATTTAAAACCTGAGTTTTTATTTCTTTTGAACCTCAAAGGTTTTTTCGAAAAACTATTATCAAAAGGGTAGCCTTAACTTTGGGGTTCCCATTATCTTTTAGGATTAGCATTGCTCAAGAATAAATTGCCCCTAGTTTGACAATAAACATGGCATTGGACACATCATGCAAAAATTAAAAAAATGCCCCTAGTATAAAGGGGAAAAGCTACATATTTAGAGGAAAAAGAAAATGCCCGTTGTACGAAGGTTTGAAATATTTGATTACCACAAGCGCAATAAAGATCCAATTTTTAATTTTGATTGATTTTATTGAAAATTTTGAGTCAGGCTCAAGAGAACAAAATATTTCCTTTTGAGACTCATCATAGAATTCATCCTTCTCTCCCTTGGTTCACTTGGGGAAGTAAGAATTTTCAGATCAATCGTAGACAAGATACTTGTGGCTTCCGAGTCTATGTCTAGTTTAAGCTAAGTATTGACCTTGATTATTCGGACTTCTGATGTTTCAGCTCGGGCCGCTTTCAGCTTGGGATTTTCTTCTGTTTTTCTTTATTGCTCTAACTTTTGCCTAGATCACCTTTTCAGATTTTCAATCTAGCGAGCTTGCTCTAGCTTTTGTCTAGATTGCCTTTTCAGGTTTTCGATCTAGCGAGCTCTTTCTTTTTTCTTTGCTCTGATTGTTGCCAAAGTTGTCCTTTCAGATTTTCAACCTTGCGAGCTTGCCTTAATTTTTGCCTAAGTTGCCATTTCCGGGTTTTCAACTTAGCAGGTTTCTTCATTTTTTTTTTTTAATCTTTTTCTTCTCCTCTGAAGTTCTAGAATTACTGTCTGATCATGCTTCGCTACCCTCCTTGACTTTTTCACACGGTAGTTAGAAGGACTTTTATAGGTAGGCTTGGGACTAGGCATAAAAAGAAAGGAATTTTGAGGCTCAAAAATCCAAATGCCCCTTGTGTGGCATTTCATCTTGAATTATTTTATTTTTCCTTGAATTTTCTTCCCCACTTTAACAATTTTTCTTTTGAATTTTTTTTCTTTTTAGATTTTTTCTTTGTCGGATAATTTATTTTTATTTTTTTTTATGTAGTCGGGCATGAAGTAACTTCTCAAGTTGCCTAGGTACCCCAAATTTTTGGGATCAGACCAAAACGTAGTTCGGATTTTCCCTCCCCTAGGTTAGGTGATCGGGTAGAGAAAGAAAAATGTATCATTTTTTTTTTAAAATGCTGCAAATGGCTGAGAAAAGAGATAATGAACTGGGTAGTAAGAAAATTGATTCGGCCAAAGATGGCCTCCTTAAATGTCGTACCATTTGATCCGGTCAAGGTTGGTTAACTCTGGTAGTTCACTTCCATCATGATTTTGAAGTCTGACGACTTTTCCAGACAGTATTTCCTTAATGAATGAATTTCTCCAATTGGGTTTAGACTTTCTCCTATAGTCGAGGAGGAGTGTTCAATTTTCTTTGAAGTCTGATAGTTAAATCCTTGACTTGTAAATGTTGAGCTTTGACCTTTTTGTTAAATGCACGGGTGACTCTTCTTAGATAAGCTTGCACATGGTACAGGGCTTTAACTCGTTTTCTTCGATCAAGTTTATTCTTCATACTGCTGATGAACCCAATCTGTTTCTAACAAATTATTTTCCATAAGACCTTGAGAGACGAAATTTCCATTTCAACTGTCAAAACTACTTCCATGCCATACACTAAGGAGTAAAGAGTACTCCAGTAGAGGATCGAATTGAAGTTCGATATGTCCATAGCGTGAATGATAATTTTTTTCTACCAAATCCGATGTATTGACACATTTTCCTGATGATAGTTGTGGGGGGAAATTCTTGAGCACGGACACGTGGCTCGATCAGGGGCCAAGATTAATGATTAGAGGTCGTGGCTCGGTTTATCAATCCCGACGAATGCATGTATTCGAAGATCGGAACTGTGCCATCAGCTCGTAGGTCGGTCTGACGGGTCTGACAGATGAGCCTGCAATAGACAGCCAGTTCTAACCACCCACGTCATGTCAGACCAAATCTGACTTTCTCAGAAGCGATAGGGCAGTTGCAACAACTCCTGCAGCTGACATGTCAGGGAGTAGCTAACTACCCCAAGTCACCTCAAGGGGTGGCACAGAAAACGAACAAGTCGAAACCCTATATAAGGAAGAAGGATTATGAGTAAAAGAGGTTCGAATTCTTCTTCTCTAAGCACATTACACTGATCAATTTGGCTAACTTGATCGTCGGAGTGGGCTGTTTTGCAGGTCCCCCCGAGCTTAAAGAGAAGGAAAGTGTAGTGCCATTTCGTGCATCTACAATTTGGCGCCGTCCGTGGGAAACTTACAAGGAGAAAAACGACCAATATGGGAAGAGCTAGAGGCGAAAATCGTGGAGAGCCATCAAATCCACTACCAGCAGACTCGCCCCCAAACGCGCCGGATCCAATGCTAGCAATGTACAATTTACTCACAGAGATGAGAGAGGAAATGCGCAGGGGATTGGAGAAACAAAATGATGAGATAGTGAAAATAAGAAAGGAAAACGAAGAGCTCAGGCAAAGGTTAGGCGAGCGTGCGGAGACCGAGGAAGGCCCAGGGGCAGAGCAGAGTAGCGACCATCCTGTTCGAGCGGCAAGAACGGAGGTGGATTGGACTGAAGATTCAGCAGCAGTAAAAACGCAGCAGGGAAGCTCCGAAGTTAAAGAAACCATGACGAGGAAGGAAGTGGAGGAGATGCTCAAGAGGAGGGATGAGGAATTCGCGCGAGGAAAGGATCCCGCGCAAAAGGTACGGAACGCAATTCGGGAACTCAAAGGGACACCATTCTCGCAGGCGATAATGAAGTCAGAACCACCCAGGTCGTTCCACATGCCAAAGTTTGAAACTTACGACGGGACGCGAGATCCCATGGACCATATACTGCACTACAGAAGTCAAATGGTGCTGTACCAAAATGATGATCCGTTGCTCTGCAAGCTGTTTCCGTCAACCTTGAGGCTCGGGGCCATGATGTGGTTCCAGGCCTTACCAGCCGGGTCCATTACGAACTTTTCCGAGCTGGAAGAAACGTTCGTTGGGCAGTTCGTGCACCTGCGAAGGAAGAAGGTCGGAGTTAACACTCTATTTAACCTTCGACAGGAGCCCGGGGAGAGTATTAGGTCGTTCATAACCCGTTTTCGAACGAGAGCCCTGGACGTAGAGGGCATGGACGAGGCCACAGCATGCGCGGCTTGCATCGCTGCGGTGATCCCGGGAACACGGTTGCATGAGTCCTTGATCAAATCTGATCCTACCCGTTTAGAAGATTTGTATGCGAAGGTGGAAAAGTACATCCTGGTGGAGGAATCTGTGAAGGGCAGAAGAAGAAGCACCCAGACAGTGGCTAACAGCGAAGGAGGAGTAGGCGCTTCAAAGGTACCGACCCACCCCGGAGTGGAAGGAAGTAAGAAAAGGCGGAGAGATTCGAACGAGCAGTCATGGTGGAAAAGAGGCCGGGTGTATACCCCGCTCAACGAAAAACTATCCGTGATACTGAGGCACATAAGGGGGGAGCCCGATTTCGTTCAGCCGCCACGGGGGTATAAGGGGAAACCCGAGAAACCATTCTGCGAGTATCATGAGGCTGAGGATCACCCTACTGAGGACTGCTACAGGCTGCGCCATATCATCCAGGATATGATCGATGCAGGGAAGCTCAAAGGTTATGTTTCCTGCGGGAGGAAGGAGAAGTGGGGAGACACCGAGAGAGCTGAGCGAAAGCCCGAGCAAAGAAGGCCAGCTAAAGGAGGGCGTCGAGAGACAGAAGAGCGCAGGATAATTCATACCATCACAGGATTATTAGGGGCCGATACCGTCTAGGCGCAATTCGGGAGAGGTAAAAAAGATCCGACATATGGTCGGGGTTAACAGTGTGGCGTCAGGAGTACGGGTAGTTGGAACGACAAACCACGGAGCAGATCCCCGGGCAATCGTATTCACAGAGAATGACCTAAGGGGGACGGCAGGGCCCCATCAGGACGCGTTAGTAATCGCGCTTCCAGTGGGAAACGTCGAGCTCCGAAGAATACTCGTGGATTCGGGGAGCGCGGTGGACATTCTCTTCCTAAGCGCGGCTAAGAGAATGGGGGTTTCAGGAAGTTTGGAGCCAACGCCGACCCTCGTCTATGGGTTCAACGGTGCCGCTAGCAGCTCGGTGGGAGAAATCACACTCCCGATTTCAGCAGGATCTAAAGTGGTAATGACAAGATTTGTGGTAATAGATGCAGACTCGGCTTATAACGCGATCTTGGGCCGGAGATGGATACACGAGATGAAAGCAGTCCCGTCAACCTATCATCAAGTTATTCGTTTCCCGGGTAAGGAAGGAATAATGGAAATCAGGGGAGATCAGGAGATGGCGCAGAGGTGTTTTCACCTGGCTTTGAAGCAAGACCGAGGCCCCGAGGCCGTCCCACCGAAGAAGAGAAAGGTAACTCCAACTGTTAATGAATCTTCGTAGCAATTACAGAAGCAGCCGCTGCGCGAGCAGCGAGTAACAGTTGAGGAAGTCGAAGCCGTGGATCTCGGGGGCGATGGAGGACAGATAGTTAGTGTTGGTACCACGATGTTGCAGGAGGAGAGGGCAGCACTACTCCAACTCCTGAGGGCAAACAAGGATGTATTCGCATGGTCATTGGAGGACATGCCTGGGATAGACCCGTCGGTGGCGTGCCATAGATTAAATGTTGATGAAAGCTTCCGACCTATTAGGCAGAAGCCACGGAGGCTGTCGCCGCGCCTCAGGCAGGGGGTGAATGAGGAAATCGAAAAGCTTTTGAAGGCCGGGTTTATCAGGGAAGTAGAGTACCCAGAATGGATAGCGAACATAGTAGCAGTGCCGAAGAAGGATGGAAGGGTGAGAGTGTGCATCGACTTCACGAACCTGAATAAGGCGTGCCCAAAGGATAGCTTCCCGCTGCCAAGGATTGATAGGTTGGTCGATGCCACTGCTGGACATGAGAGAATGTCGTTTATGGACGGATATTCGGGGTATAACCAGATCCCCCTAGCAGTGGAAGACCAGGAACGGACATCATTCATTACCGAGCAAGGGCTGTTCTGTTTTAAAGTTATGCCGTTCGGTTTGAGAAATGCCGGGGCAACCTACCAAAGACTCGTGACAAAAATGTTCGAAGGATTGATCGGGAAGATTGTGGAGGTATATATCGACGATCTGTTGGTAAAAAGCAAGAGAGCGGGAGACCATCTGGCAGACCTTAAGCAACATTTGATCGGCTGAGGAGTTTCAAGATGAAGTTGAATCCGAAGAAGTGTGTCTTCGCCGTTTCCTCTGGGAAATTCCTCGGGCACGTTATCACCAGGAGAGGGATCGAGGCAAACCCAGACCAGATCCGGGCGTTGGTAGAGATGCCGAGCCCCGCTAACCAAAAGCAGGTGCAGAAGTTGGCAGGGAGAATAGCTGCGCTAAACAGGTTTATCTCCCGGGTATCCGATCGATGCCGCCCGCTCTTCGCGTTATTGCAGAAGGAGAAGAATTTTGCATGGAGTACGGAGTGCGAGGTAGCCTTTAGCGACCTAAAGAGGTATTTGGGGCAGCCACCGATCCTTAGCTCTCCGGAAGAAGGAGAGGAGCTGGGGATTTATTTGGCGACCAGTCCATCATCGGTAAGCTCCGTTCTCTTTAAAGTTGAAATGGGACGGGAATATCCCATTTATTACGTTAGCAAAACGTTGGGCGTATCGGAGGTTAAGTACACCAGGACGGAGAAGGTGGGATTGTCGCTCGTTTACTCGGCGCACAAGCTCAGGCCCTACTTCCTTTCCCACCGCATACGGGTTGTGACGGACACCCCGCTGAAAGAGATGATGCACAGATCCGAAAAGTCAAGGAGGATGGCGAGGTGGGCTGTAATCCTCGGAGAGTACGACTTACAGTTTGAATCCCGGACAGCGATAAAGGGGCAGGTGTTGGCAGATTTCCTTGCGGACTTCCCGGTTGAGGATCCGAACTGGGTAGAATTGGAAAATGAAGACGAAGGGGCAGAAGAAGTGGAGCTATGGGACAAGCAGGCAGGATGGAGAATTTTTGTCGATGGATCGTCAAACTACTCAGGCTCGGGGGTGGGAATAGTAATTGTAACACCGAGCAATGATAGATTGGAAAAGGTCATCAAACTCGGGTATGGGGCATCAAATAACGAAGCAGAGTACGAGGCAGTCATCCACGGGCTAAGAATGGCGAGCGAGTTGAAAATCGGCCGGGTAAAACTATGACCGACTCCCAACTTATAGCCAACCAATGCAATGGGAAATTTGAAGCGAAGGATGAACGCATGGCGAGATACCTGATCTCAGTTAAACGAGAGATTGAGAAGTTCGACCGAGTGGAGATATGCCAGATTCCCAGGGATGAGAACAGGCATGCAGATTCATTGGCATACATTGCCTCAATGCTAGGGGAGACGGAGGGACGGTCTTTACCTGTGGAATACCTGCCTAAAGCAAGTATCGAACATGTGGAAAGGGAGTGCGCGCAGATCGATAGAACGACGGGATGGATAGAAAAATTCACTCAGTATCTGCGCTCAGAGGTTCTGCCAGCAGACAAGGGAGAGGCCAGAAAGTTGCTTCGGCAGGTCGGCAAATACACTCTCGTTGGGGAGGAGCTGTATAGAATGTCTTTCGGGGGACCACTTCTTAAGTGCCTTTCTAAAGAAGAGTCCGAGCTCATAATGGCGGAAATCCACGAGGGAATCTGCGGCAATCATTCGGGAGGACGGTCACTCGCCAATAAGGTTATCAGTCAGGGCTATTTCTGGCCGAGGATGCAGGAAGACTGTAAGAAGTATGTAAAGACCTGTGATCAATGCCAAAAACATGCCCCCATGCATCTGCAGCCAGCCAGTGAACTCCACCCTATGAAATCACCCTGGCCGTTCTCGATATGGGGAATGGACATTGTGGGACCTCTGCCTCGGGGAAAGGGGGGCAAGCTATTCATCCTAGTAGCCACGGATTACTTTACTAAGTGGGTGGAAGCTGTTCCCCTTACACGGATTCGGGAGGAAGAAGTTATCAAATTCACGTGGGAGCATATCATAACGCGGTTCGGGATCCCTTATGCACTAATCTCGGACAATGGAACTCAGTTCAAGGGCAACCGCGTGCAATCGTACTTCAAGGAATACGGAATCCGTTCTCTGCAATCATCGCCAAGATATCCACAGGAAATGGCCAAGCTGAAGCATCAAACAAAACAATCCTCGCAAACTTGAAGAAGAAGCTGGAGGAACACAAGGGAAGATGGGTAGACGAGCTACACAGCGTCTTATGGGCATACGGACCACGGCAAGAAGGGCGACAGGTTTCACTCCGTTCGCACTAGCCTATGGAACAGAAGCTGTCATTCCCACCGAGATACAGATTCCTACAACAAGGACGCTGGTGGCCGAGACAGAATTCAACGACGAAATGGTGGCTCGGAATTTGGACTGGTTGGATGAGACGCGGGAAAGGGTCATAGAGAGGTTGGCACGGTACCAACAGGTGTTGAAGAGATCTTATGACCGGAAGATACGTTGCAGGGAGTTCAAAGTCGGAGATATGGTGTTACGAAAGGTATTTTCTAATACCAAGGAAATTAATAGTGGGAAGCTCGGCTGCAACTGGGAAGGACCGTATATTGTGCGAAAGGTCGGGGAAAATGGCGCTTACTACTTGGAGACTCCGACCGGTGATGAAATTCAATCACCATGGAATGTATTCAATTTAAAGAAATACTATCAATAAAGTCATCTTTGCCCAACAGCCCTGCTATCTAAGGAAAAGCCTCGGCCCCTCCATAGGAGCCGAGCCCAACTGAGGAGTTGGTTTGGAGGAAAGCCTTGGTCCCACCACAGGGACCAAGCCCAACTGGGGAGTTGGTCTAAGGAAAAGCCTCGGCCCCTCCATAGGAGCCGAGCCCAACTGAGGAGTTGGTTCGGAGGAAAGCCTTGGTCCCACCACGGGGACCAAGCCCAACTGGGGAGTTGGTCTAAGGAAAAGCCTCGGCCCCTCCATAGGAGCCGAGCCCAACTGAGGAGTTGGTTCGGAGGAAAGCCTTGGTCCCACCACGGGGACCAAGCCCAACTGGGGAGTTGGTCTAAGGAAAAGCCTCGGCCCCTCCATAGGAGCCGAGCCCAACTGAGGAGTTGGTTCGGAGGAAAGCCTTGGTCCCAACAGGGACCAAGCCAACTGGGGAGTTGGTCTAAGGAAAAGCCTCGGCCCCTCCATAGGAGCCGAGCCCAACTGAGGAGTTGGTTCGGAGGAAAGCCTTGGTCCCACCGGGGACCAAGCCCAACTGGGGAGTTGGTCTAAGGAAAAGCCTCGGCTCCTCCATAGGAGCCGAGCCCAACTGGGGAGTCGGTTTGAAGGAAAAGCTTTAGCTCCTATACGGGAGCCAAGATAAACTATGGAGTCTAGTTCGGAATCGGAGCTCCGGTTCTTTGCTAGCATCAAATCCATGGAAAAATCCTATGATCGAACCTAAGGAGCTAGGTATAGGTAATTATTTCACTTGTTCTTAAGCAATAGACCTCAATATGATAAACAAAAAAAAAGAATGCAGAACAGCAAAGGACACAAAAATTTCAGAAAAATATCTATTTATATACTTTCGTTGATTACATATGGGATTACAAAAATGGGTCACAAAAAGGGGAGAAAGTAAAATCTATACATCTGCTTCGACAGTAGCCACGGCGTCATCGGGGGCCTGATCTTCAGCTGGGGCAGTTGGTGCAGCTGGGGCTTCAAGACTCGGCTCGGGAGGAGCAGTTTGTGTGGCTTCTGGGATCACTTCCGGCCTCTTTGCCGCGGCCTCAGCTTTTCGCAGCTTAGCCTTTAGCTTGTTGTAAGCTGCCTCCCAGGCTTCCTCTGAAGAATCTAGCTGGGCTTGGAGGGAGTTAAGCTGATCTTGAAGCGCTCTCTCCTGCTCCGCCTCCTTTGACCTCACCAGCTCTTCCAGGGAAGAGATCTTCCCCTCCGCCAGGGCCAGCTTGTCTTTATTCTGCTCCAGCTCGGATAGTGCGCTATCCAAGCTAGATTGGAGCTTCTGGGAGTTGGCCGCAGCCGCATCCCTGTCAGCTTGTAGCTGAAGAAGGCGACCTTCCGCGGACCGAAGGCTGTCCACGGAAGCATCGCGGGATTCCACAAGCTTGGCCATGGCGTGTTGAGCCTAATCAGGAAGAAAGAAACTGCGTTAGAGGAATGAAGGAAGAATATATATATGCAGCAGATTAGAAGAAAGGAATTAAGTAACTTACCACGGCCAGGGCTCGGAACGCGTCGCGAGAGAATTTCGCCGAGTCTGCAGCAAAACTTCGGCGAACCTTCTCGACGTCGCGCGGGAGCGCAGACGCATCAAATACTGCCCGGGCTATTTCCGGGTCGGATAAGGCAGAGTCCTTATCAGACACCGGCCTCCCCGGATCGTGGGTTGTACCACCCATGGAGAGGGAGGGGGCAGGCTCCCCCTTCGTGCCGATCCAGCCGACGACGCCTGTGATGGCTCGGCTGGATGGATGGGTTCCTCGGGTGTGGGAGGTGGTGGCAGCTGGAGTATTGGGGCCGGAGAACGAGGCCCCCTCCTCAACCTCTTGAGAAGAGGTTGGTGTTCTTCTTCTTCTTCTTCTTCGTCTACTAGGGCGGCGCGCCTCATCTCGGTAGCTCCTGTAGGTATGGCGGGGGGGACCTCGGCAATGTCGTCCTCGGAATCTGAGCCGAGGATCGGTGGAGGGCGCTTAGATCGAAGCGCCATGTCGGATTGGCGTATGGTGGGGGGAAGAAGAGCTGTCACCCGGTTGTAGAGTTCGGGGCTTGCAAGGAGATGAGCGATCACCACCGACTCCCCGGGGAACTTATCCTTGATCGGACCTGCAGTATCGTTCAACCAACTGATCAGAGAAACGCAGAAAAAGGGCATGACAAGAATCAGGGCAGGAACAATTAGTAAAGCTCACCTTGGGGGTTGAAGGATGAGAAGGCAAGAGGGGGAAGCTCGTCCCCTGGAGCGCTTTCCCATTGCCCGGCCATCTGGATCGGGAACAAGAACCATTCCTTGTCCGAGTCCGGCAGCTCGACCAAGGACGGCTTCCCTTTCCTCTTTGACAAGTAAAAGAAGCCCGGCCTATTCGGGCACTTCTTTAGGGCAAACTGGGCCCTGATGTCCCAGAGCCCGAGCTGAAGGCCCTCCTCCAAGCTTCTGTTCATGTGCTCAAAAGCACTGATGAGACGGAAGAAGTTTCCGCTCATTTGGCCAGGGGCCCTCCTATAAAAGTTTAGGACCTCCCGAGTCAACCTACTTAGAGGGACTCTGAGGCCCGCTCTTAGTTGCCCCCAGTGCACCACTGTGGTGCCCGGGGCACTACCTCTGAGCAGCGTGGCATCATCCACATAGGACATGCCCACGCTGTCAGGGATACCAAATGTATCCCTAACCAGCTCAAGGGGAGGGCAGGCGGGGGAATAAGATTTCCCCCTGGCCATTTAAAGAAAGGAAGGGAAGGGGTGAAGGAGTTTAGGAGGAAAGGGAAAGGGGCCCTGGCCGCTGTACCTTTTTCTTTTTCTTTTTCTTTCAGTCCTCTCTGATTTCTTCCCTCGCGAGAAGGATGGATGGATGCTTCTAGTCACCGGTCGTGCAGCGGCGCGGCGAAGGCAGGAGTAGGCGCGCGAGAGGGCAAATGGGCAGCGTAACAGTAAGGAAAGCAAGAGTGAGAATGAAAGTAGGAGGTGAGGGGGATATTTATAGACAAGGAAGGCCTCGAGATGCGCGTTTAGGATCAACGGACAGGGTTTTCCCAGGTCAATAATGAGGCATTAAATGCTGAGAAACCCAATACGACCGTTCGACCCTTTACACACGAATCGATGCCACTCTCCGGGCGCCACGTGTACTCCTTGTAATAATTGCGCCGTTTAAACCAACAGACAGGGCGCGAACTGCGATAATAGCCCAACCGACCGCCGCCCTCGAGAAGTGAGAACGATATCTTTATTCGCCATAAAGATATCATTAATCTTAGCTGAGACCCAATGAGACGCATCCACGTGTCAATTTTTGTTATTAATATTCCCGAGTACCCGATCATTCTGACCGAGCCCACGGGAGGGGGTATTGTGGGGGGAAATTCTTGAGCACGGACACGTGGCTCGATCAGGGGCCAAGATTAATGATTAGAGGTCGTGGCTCGGTTTATCAATCCCGACGAATGCATGTATTCGAAGATCGGAACTGTGCCATCAGCTCGTAGGTCGGTCTGACGGGTCTGACAGATGAGCCTGCAATAGACAGCCAGTTCTAACCACCCACGTCATGTCAGACCAAATCTGACTTTCTCAGAAGCGATAGGGCAGTTGCAACAACTCCTGCAGCTGACATGTCAGGGAGTAGGCTAACTACCCCAAGTCACCTCAAGGGGTGGCACAGAAAACGAACAAGTCAAACACCTATATAAGGAAGAAGATTATGAGTAAAAGAGGTTCGAATTCTTCTTCTCTAAGCACATTACACTGATCAATTTGGCTAACTTGATCGTCGGAGTGGGCTGTTTTGCAGGTCCCCCCGAGCTTAAAGAGAAGGAAAGTGTAGTGCCATTTCGAGCATCTACAATAGTCTTGAGAGTCTTACTAACTGATTCAACCGTTCCATTGATCTGAGGACGGTAGGGGGATGATTTGTGCTTCCGGATCTTCAATTTTAAACATAGAGTAATGATTTATGTTTTGAAGTACAACCCATTATCAGATATCAGTTCAAAAGGTACCCCCAAATCGATTGATAATATATGATTTGAAACTCAAGATGTAGTAAGGATAGTGCTGATACATTTTATAACATCTTCTTTGATTCCATCGATATAGACGAGTATCTATTCCGTGTTGAACAACACCCAAGCTTGTACCTAACATACCCTTATATGATCACACGAACAAGTCTTTTGAAATTTTTGAGTAAATTCCTTATCCCCTCGTGTTCCTTTAGGGATAAGATGGTTTCTATTTGAATCTCTTTAGAAATTATTTTTTATTTCGAGGTCAAAGACCTTTCCTTTCTCGATTAAAGGTTGAGCCCGACTTTAATCTTCTTGTTCAAAAACGAAATCTATCAAATTATTAGTTAATTCGTTAATGCGCTCGAGTACTCAAAAATTTCCTTTATCCGATCAATTTTAGATGGGGCAACAGACACCTCTATAGACTCAACGAACTAACTTGATTCAATAGGAAAGAGTAAACTCAATCTAAGGAAGACATGACCTTGCTGGAAAAAAGGACTCGAGCTAACCCAAATGACTCATGAAAACTCAAGACAAGTACCCACACGAGTTTGATTAGGACTGAAGACTGAGATATTGCTTACAACCAGTAGGATTGAAACACTATGATCTTCAAAGAACAACTGGATGATGTTGAGAAATTTTGAGGTCATTTCTGACTGTTCACTTGATATTGACGTTTACTCTAACTGACCGGATTTTCAATCCTAGCTAGACGATGGACGATTGAGCTTAGATACAATGATAACCTTTAAAACCTCTTTGAAGGTGAATTTAACCAATTTCAGTGTCACCCCCTTGATAACATTTTAAATGAACCCTAAGATTTTATTGGATTTTGTGCACCAATCCATTAAACAATTCATCCATTCAATGATTATTTAGAAGGAAAATAATTTTATTGCACTCTTGAAAATAATGTTTTTACTGAATAACAATTTTCACATTTGCAATCATTTTCCTTTTTGAAAAACATATTTTGATAATTTTATAAGGTCCATGCAAAAAAAAAAAATTTGGTAAAAAACATATTTCAAAAATTTTCCATGCAAAAATAGATCTTTTGTAAATCATTTTTCCTTCATTTTCTTTTCTTTTGGAAAACTTTTTCTTCTGAAAATTAGTTTTTTATTTGGAAAGCATTTTCTCTTGGAAAATCTTGTTCTTATGGAAAATATTTTCTGGAAAACACTTTTTCTTAGAAAATATTTTTTCTAGAGATCAACACTTTTTTTGGAAAATATTTTTTTTTAAAGAACACTTCTTTTAGAGAACATTCTTTTCTGGAAAATATTTTCCTTTTCTTCTTTGAAAATTCGACTTCCATTTTGATTTAAATGGCCCGGTCCATCATGACTGTTGGATCGGGATGGACTAGGTCATTATTATAAAAGAATGGATTCTTTATTGGGTCGGTGCACCCATTTTGATTTTCAAAAATAATATTTTTGATCCTTAAGGACAATCATACAATCTGATCTCACCATTCACACCATTCACATACATTCCTCAATCAAAAGGTTCCATTCAATAAACAACCCGGGAACACCCACGATAAGTTCGAGTCGTGACCTACAGGAAAGGTTTCTAGACTCTAAGCTTACTACATGCAATGCATTTTTATCTGGCCACCCTTGCTCAAGCACACCTATATACCTTTCGATACGTGGTGACTTGGTTTGATATATCGTATAGGTGATAATCTAAAACCTCAACTCACTTCTCTAAAGCCAAAAACAGCCAGTTTGATCTCCAGTTGAGAGATGGCGCACAATGCTGAGCAAGGGCCCACTTAAATACCTCTCGTCTAGAATAGACGTAGTCTATCCCCCTCGTACAGTAGGGTACAGCGGGGCAAGATCTTGTTTAGGCACCGGTTTTGACCAAGAAGTGCAATTGATATATTTAGATTAGCTTTTATACCTACGGGTACAAGTCAAGGGTTGTAGCTTTCATAAATGGTTTGGCATCCCACGAGGGGAGCGACCACGTACTAGTACTAAGTTGGCAATCGGGACATGTGACTGTGTGGCTCACAATAGGTCAAAGGCTCAGGTCGCTCCAACCTGGGTGCATCGATATACCTTTCAGAGTCACCTGATCAGACGGTACTGATGCCCCAGTTTGATATACCCTAAGGTACGTGACTGGAGTTGTGATTTTCATGAATGACATCGCATCTCCGAAGAGACCGGGCCACGCACTAGTGCCACGTTGGTTATATAGGACATGTAAGTGTGCAAAACAGTAAACGTGCATGTGGTGTGTGCAAAACAGGGTGGGGTGTGCCCGGGGCCTTTTTCAAACACATGGGCCCATGGGCCAGATTATGTCATCACATATGGATATCAAATGAATATTGATCAAGAAAATAATACAAAACCTATCACATCGAAATTAAGATGAAAGCAAACACATCACAAATATATCTGTCAAGATCATGGCAAATTAATTAATGAGCATGGCATATAATAATTGATCAAACAAACATTGCAATAGGCGTAATTTTTATAATTTTTAAAGTCCAATCAATGATCACTTTTGTGTGATCCAAAATAAATCGAGATTCCAATAGATGTTACATTGATGATAGAATGATAATGGTTGAGATGAGCTCACTCTCATGAACATTAATTGTGCCAACATTAGATAAATTCGGATTTTCTGTGAATTAGAAAAATACAATCCGAACTTGCATCGATGATATCTAAGGCTCCCGATAACGAAATCGAGTGAACTCAAGTTCTAAATTAATCTACTCGATGAGATCTATATTTTATTAATAGGTGCCCAGACTTAGTTCTCACTAGAATATTCTATAAAAACGTTTTAACATTGCTGTCCCAACCTTCATTCAGAAACAATTCCAGATTTATAGATTGAACTTGTATCGATGATATCTAAGGCTTCTGATAACGAAATTGAGTGAACTCAGGTTCTAAATTAATCTACTCAATGAGATCTACGTTTTATTAAGAGGTTCCCAGACTTAATTCTCAATAGAATATTTTGTAAAAATGTTTTAACATTGCCGTCCCAACCTTCATCATTCCATCATTTTCATATGTCAATTTGAATCTTTCATTATTTAGGGATCATCAAAAAGTGATCCTTAATTGAAAAAAAAGCTTTGCAATGCCCAAAATCATCTACAATCAAGTCATAAAAATAAATAAATAGGAAAAATAAATAAAATAAATCGAACTAAAAAATAATATAAAAAAACTAGGTCATCTTGGCAATGCTCCCATACTTGGGGTTTTTCAAGTTTGATCCTCAATAGTCCCCAGCGGTGTCGCCACTGAAAGCGCCCTCGATCCGTGTGGTGCGCGGATCTACTTTTGACCCTTGAGGTTTGGGAGTCGCCACCTAGTTATAATGGTCTAGGAACCAAACTGACTTTAAAACGGATAAAAAACTAATCTATTACAGAAAAACAGAATTCGGGGATCATATTACAGGGTTGGAAGGTGTTAGGCACCAACCCCACCCGGCCAACGCCGGTCTCTACTTATCCAAAATATAACTACATCGCTAATGACAAAACCTAGATAAAAATAATAATAAAAATCTTACCTTCGATCTGCAAAGGTTCTATTCCCTCAGATCTGGTGAAAATGCTCCTTGTACCGTACTCCTTACTTCGTTCTGTCTCCGGATCTGATTTCTGATCTCCAAGGGAAGGTATCTCCTTCTTGGATCTGGGTGCTTTGAATTTTTTGTGGATTTTGGGGTATTTTTGAACGGTTTCTGGGTGTTTTTTAGGCTAAAATCGAAGCAGGGATGTTAGGTAACGAGTTGAGGCTCCAAAATTAGGATTTTGGAGAGATTGTGGAGGCTTCTTCACCTACTTTTCCTAGGGTTTTTTCTTTGATACGAAAATAGGGTGTGGAGGCTCCTATTTATAAAGTTTTTAGAAGCATTAGGGTTTGATTAGGGTTTCAATTAGGGTTTAGACTTTGGTCTCATGGGATTGACTTTGTCTTTAGGGTTTTGACTTAGGGTTTTGACTTTAGTCTTATGAGATTGACTTGATTAGATTAGGGTTTTGATTTAGGGTTTTGACTTTAGTCTTATGAGATTGACTTGATTAGTTTAGATTAGGGTTTTTATTTAGGATTTTGACTTTAGTGTTATGAGATTGATTTTAATACTTGACTTTAGTCTTACTTAATTGACTTTAATTTTGACTTTAGTCTTATTTGATTGACTTTAATATCTTGACTTTAGTCTTGCTTGATTGACTTTAAATTTTTGGAGAACCCCTCTCTATTATATCTTTAATTCTTTGGACCCCCAAATGGAGGGGTCCTTAAAGAAATATCTTGCGAACCATCAACAATTTTTCTTGAAAGCCTGATTGATCAATTTTTTGATTTAAATTTTATAATTAATTTTATTAATGTTTCACTTTACATTATTTAATGATTTATTTATTAATTTCGAAATTTTTAATTATTAAAATTATGAAATTACCATTTTACCCTCGGAGAGGATTTTTTACGTTTTAAGTCGTTTTTCAATGTTCCAGGATGTTTTGGAATCATTTTTTCGAAAGGAATTCAATGGGAATATTGGTTTTTGTCATTTATAAAGTTTTTTGTATAAAATGGTCGTGAACTTTATGAGGGATATTTTCGTAATTTTATCAAATTTTGTGAAAATTGGTGAAGTGGTTTACTTGGTTTCGATTTGTTGTTTTATGTGTTTGAACGGGTTTTCCTAAGCGTAATGCAGGCTCTAGGGTTGTTTTGATGTTAGGGGTATTTTGGTAATTTAGTCATTTTTAGTGATTTTTATCGTGAAGCTTCTTTTTGGTTTGCAAGATGATGATTTCTATGTTTCTGGAGTCATATTTTCCTAGTGTAGCGTGGTTTCTAAGTTTTGTCAGTTCGAGATACCTCATCCGGATTTCTGAAAATATCTGATAACAAAATAAAACATTGGAATAAACATCCATCGTTGGGAACCTTTACGATCGGGTTGACGACTTGATTAATCAGGCGGATGCAAAAATGGGGTGTCTACACCCTTTGATGAGTAGGGACTTGATGTCGTTGGACCACTCTTGCCGCAACAGATTACTTTTCTAAGTAGGCTGAAGTAGATCCCCTTCGAGAGGTTAAGAAAGAAACGGTAGTCGACTTCATCAAAAATAATATTGTCTTCCATTATGCCATTTCACGATATATCATGACAAATAATGGAAAATCTTTTAGCAATACGTTGATGGATCAATTCTGCATGAAGTTTAACATTAAGTAGAGATGTTCTACAATGTACAACGCTACAGTAAATAGACTCGTCGAAGCATTCAACAAAACTCTTTGTAAGGTTTTTGAGAAAGTTGTTTCAAAATCGAAAAAGGATTGGCATGAACGAATTGGGGAAGAACTATGAGCATACAGAACCTCATACCGTACCCCCACACAAGCCACACCTTACTCATTGGTCTATGAGTTGAAGTTGTTCTCCCTTTGGAATGTTAGATCCCTTCCCTAAGGGTTGGGATCCAAGAAGGTTTAACCTGTGATGAGAATGCCAAGTTACGTTTGACTGAACTTGAAGCATTAGACGAAAGAAATTGGAAGCACAACAATGGCTAGAGTATTACCAAGCCCGTCTATCACGTGCATTTAATAAGAAAGTTCGACCACATTCTTTTCAAGTTGGCAATTTAGTTTTCGCCGTACAACGACCAATCATTCTCTCACACCGTTCTAGAAAGAAGTTTGATCCGAAATGGGATGGACCTCATGTAGTGAAAGATGTATACACTAATGGTGTGTACTTTCTTGTTACACCAGAAGGATTACGTCTTGGTCCAATCAACAATAAATTCCTCAAACGATACTATGCTTAAAAGAATGATGCTCCTCAGCATGAGCCTAAACTATTTGATAATGCTCCTCGGCACGAGCCTAAACGGTTTGACAATACTCATTATCGTATGAGTTTAAACTACATGATACTCCTGACCTGCATGAGTTAAAACTGTGAACGGTTAAAAAAAAAAAAATTTAAGCTCGCTAAATTGAAAACCCGAGAGGATGATCTAGGCAAAACTTAGAGCATCATCCATATGAACTATGTTATGGTTTGATCTCATTTTGGGTACGTAGGCAGCCTGTAAAGTTACTTCAGGTTCAACCACATCAAAAAATAATAATAATAATATATTTGTATAAGGAAAGAAGGGAATTTTATAAATTTTAAATGAAATAAATAATGTTATAATTTTCTAAGTCCTAGATAGTGAAAAAAATAAAAATAAATAAGCTTAATATAAATAAGTAAGGTTCCAAAACTTCTTCTTCAAAGACTCTCTCTGTGCTTCACAAGCAGTTATTTCATTATCATCAATGATTGGAGCATTAGATAAGCGAGTACACTTTGTTTAGGTTTCTGAAATCCACACACATTTTGACTTTTCCATCCTTTTTAGGCACCGGGATGACATTAGCAATCCATTCAGGGTACCCACTACTTCCAAAAATCTCGCGTTAATTTGCTTTGTAACTTCTTTAATTTTTGGAGTCCATTCCGGTTTCATACGTTGCAGTTTCTGCTTGATTGGTCGAGCATCAGGATATAATGGAATCCGATGTTGAATAATATTTGTACTTACTCTCGGCATATCCTCATAAGACCACGCGAACACGTCTTTGAACTTTTTGAGCAAGTCTACTATCCCTTTGCGTTCATCGGGGGATAAGGTGATCCCAATCCAATTCTCTTGAGGATTTTCTTTTGTTCTAAGGTTAATAACCTCTACTTCCTCTATTAAAGGTTGAGTCCGACGTTCATTTTCTTGTTCAAGTAATTTGATTATTTCAGGGGGAGTTTCTTCATCAGAAGATTCTCCCTCCGAAGCTAGATTATTAGTTAAATTATTATTACGCTCAGGGTAATCAAAAATTTCTTTCATTTCATTAAAAAGAGATGGGGTAACAGGACTCATTGCAGACTTAACAGACTTACTTGACTCAGCAGGAGTAACAGACTTACTAGAAATAACGGACTTAACAGAAACAACTAACTTACTTGACTCAACAGAAATAAATGACTCATCAGGCTCGTCAGGCTAAACAGGACTACTAGGACTGACAGACCTAGTCTTGACATGCACCACAGGTCTAATTAGATGATAATTAGAGAGACACCCAACAGCTGGTTTGATTACAGATTGAGGATTTGGGATCCTCTTCTCAATTGACAGCACTAGGACACTGTGATTTTCAATGAATAACTAATCAATATTGAAGGAGTCCAGATTGAGCTGCTAGTCTTCAACTTCCTTCTCTTCAGCTTCTGTGATTACTTCCTTTTCAGGCAATTCCATGCCAAAGAAGATTTCAAACCATAGCAGACGAGTACCTGTGATGTGATCAATTAACGGCTCTGGGAACCCACAATAACGGAAGTCTTCTCATTCTTTGACGAAATAGCCATTAAGGGTCTTACGATAGGACTTCATTTTAATGAGATCCGTGGTGCGCCTTTACTTTTTTGCGATGGCTTTATCCCGCTTTGCCTTCCAGTATTGGGCCCAATTTTCCTTAGTAGGCTTATACCCTAGCCCGAACGTGTCGATGACTTCTTTAATCACTGGTGCTTCTTTAATACCTTGTTGCTTGCTACCTAGGCTCATATCAGGGAAAAATCTCATTTTTTTAAACATACTGGCCATGTAGGAGTTAAAGGTATTCTCGATAGGGAAATATTCTTTCACCGAGTGATCCCATTGAACTAAGATTTTCTCAAATTCAAACCCGCTAAGCTCTATCCTCTATTGTTCTGACTGAATCTCAAGCAATGGGTCATTCTTGGCTTCGGTACTGTTTACAATCCCTACAATTTCAGCATCTCCATGAAGAGTAATCACTAGCCCATCCTTGATAAACTTGACCTTCAGGTACAACGTGGAAGGGATGGCTTTAATATGGTGTAACCATGGTCTCCCTAACAGTAAATTGAAAGAAGACTGGATATCGATAACCTAAAATTCAACAGGATATTCAGCTATGCCTGTGGACAATCGAAGGTGCAAAATTCCCAGTACATCCATTTGATGTTATCATAAGCCTTAACACCTTGATTAGTGGGCTTGAGATCTTCAGCCTTAAACCCGAGACAAGTAGCAGTCTTTAAAGGGTAAACATTCAGTGCACTTCCATTATCAATCAAAACCAGAAGTACCCTCATCCCATTACAGTCAACTATGATGTGCAACAGCTTAGTGTGGCTTGCTCCCTCTTTTTGGAGATCTGAGTCAGAGAAGAATAGGATAGTTTCTACATAAGTTGCCCCTATTATATTTGCCAACTGATCTGGAGAAGTATCAAAGGAGACTTAGGTTGTACTTAATGTTTTGAGAACGACTTCTCTATGAGTAGTGGAAGCCATGAGTAAATCCCAAACTGAGATATTGGCCCCTGATTTCTTCAATTGCTTGATCACGGAGTCATTTTCTTCGATATTTTCTTTAATGGGATCTTTTCTTTCTTTTCTTGCCAAGGTCGCAGAATTATCAACACAGAGTTCTTGTGACTTAAAGACTCTTCCCCCTCGAGTCATATGTCTAACTTCATCACAGGAGAGGGAACAAAGCTCATCTTCTTCAATCAACAAGTATGGATCTTCATCTATCAATGAGACAAGACTTTCGGGGTTCATTTGAGCCAAAAGATAACTGGTGAATGTGGGGCTATTGTAATGAGGTGGTGATAGACAGTACGTGTCATCTGGGGTTAGATCAAATGGTTCATAGTTTGTGGTGAAAACCTCATCAGTAAAAGCTATCCCAAAAAGGGGGTAACTAGGCGGTTTGACTTGGATTGGATAGATGAGAGAGACGGGATCGAATGACAATGGGGTGTGAAAAACCATGATCAGGGTTGGTGGAGGTTGATAGGTGGGTAGTGGATTAGTGGTGACATTTGGCGATGTTGGGTTAGGAATTGTGACTTTTTTGTTGTCAATAAGATTTTGAATGGCATGACGAAAAGTGATACATTGATCAATGTGATGGCTAGGGTTTTGATGAAACTTGTAGAACAAGTTAGGGTTGTGTTCTGCTGGCAAAGGATTTGGTAAAGGTCGAGGTTGAATCGGGGTAAGCAGCCATTTTTTCAATAGTTTTTGCAAAGCTACGGTAAGGGTCATCCCTAAATTAGTAAATTGATGCGGAGTTCGGGGTTGACTTGGGTGAGCTTGATTATTGGTTCGGGCTGATGATTGAACTGGGATAATTGAGGTGTTGGCTATGTAAGCATGGTTGATATTAGGTTTGGAAACATAGGGCTTCTTAGACTTATTATCCGAGGGGTTAGAAAGAACCCCAGAGGCAAACGCATCCTCAAGTTGGCTTCCCACTTGTAATAGGGATTCAAAGGTAGGAAAATATTGAGCAACCAAGTGCTGAGCATATCCTTATGTAAGGTTTTTTTGGGATAATGGCTACTTGTTCCTTTTCTGATGGCCTATCCCACATTTGGGCAGTTTTGACCCTCCAACAGCTAATGAAGTCAATAAAAGTTTCTCCATTTTTCTGCTTAGTTGACTCTAGATCCCTTCTTGAAGTCTCAATCTCAGTACTGTACTTATACTGATGCCAAAAAGCGTACCTACTATAGTTGGGTCTTGAGACATCAACCATCGTAGAGCTGACCTGGATAGTGTTCTCTAAAATAATAACATCATATGTTCATCACTGAATCCCATAGTGTGCATGTTGGTAACATACACTTTAAGATGTGTTTTTGCACACCCTGTCCCACTGAACTTGTCCATTTCAAGCATCACAAACTTCTCTAGCAGATGAATTCTAGGGATACAATTCAGGACTTCAATGCCTGTTGCAATTTCATCGATACCCTTTATACTCTTCATAGCGGACTCCAGTTGAGACACTTGATTGGCCAACATTGGATTCTCATCGACATATTCTTCATCTCCGTCGAGTTCAAAAATCTCATGTGCACTTCTCGCTGTATTTTTTTCTATCATTTTTCCTTTAGGATCTTCAAGGAGATTGCCCGTTGATTCTGAAATTTGTTCTAAGACTTCCACTTTGCCCTTTATACTATTGATATCATTGGCAAAAGCTGCCAAAATCTTATGGATCTCTATGAGCTCAGATTCTAAAGCCATCTCTGCTTGTTAACTTGGTACTGTTGCTCGTTCTAATCGACTGGACTTATGACTCTAGCTAGGAGGTGGACGCTTGAGTTTAGGCTCAATGATAAACTTATATGACCCCCATCAAAGTTAGATTTAATCAATTTCAGTATTACCCCCTTGATAACAATTTAATGAGTCATTTTATTGAAGTTTGTGCACCAATCCATTAATTAATCCATTCATGCCACGATTATTCAAAAAGGAAATAATTGTTTATTTAAAAGACAAATAGATTTATGGAAAATGATTCACAAATAAACATTCTCATTAAAATATCTTTCAACAAATATAACTTAAGCTATTCTTTACATGGACACTTGGCTTCGTCTTAGTGGTCATCAAGATTGCTATCAAGCTTGATCTTTTTATCTCTAACCACTAGCTCATTCAGTTGGTCCGTCTGGATACCCTAAGGTGCGTTTGTTCCAAGCCTTCTCAATGAAATGCACTAACTTTTCAGTCAATGGCTCGAGAGGAAAGAAAGCTTTGGGTTGAAGCGAAGAGAACTCTGTAGGTACTTCGTACTATTCTGGGATCAAATTAGGATGGTAAAAAGATGTTTCTTCTAAACCGATCAAATGGACATATTAGGATCCTTTGGTTCCTAGAACAGGGGGATCAGTCATCCACCAAGGACATCTTAAACCGGTATGACGGGAGAGGCGGAAATCCAACCATTTGCTCCAAGCCTTGACTGAGTTGTGACGCATTAACAGGTTTCTTTTGAAAAAATGTTCTGGTCCATACTCAAGGTTTGAAGGAACATCAATAATTTTGAGACGGTCACAAAGCCACATAAAGAGTAGGTGAAGGTTTCCTTTGAAGCTTTCCCTTTCACCATTTTTTATGGCATTTAAACCTGAGAAAGTTTCTACTAGGATAAGAGGTACAGGGTTGGTTTTCCTTGAGAGTTGAGAGGTTATATCTATGAAGGACTCAGGGATAGTTTGGCCATCACTATTGGAGGTCAGTATGTATTGGGCTAGGATTCCTAGACACAATCGATAGTCTCTAGTAGCTCACCAAGCTTCGGGTTTTACATTGACAGGATGACTGTGGGAACGATACAGGCCTAGTAAAGGTACTAAATCCAATTTCCCGTTATGGACTAGGGCCTTGGCTTCTTCTTTTGAAATGTTTAGTCTTGTGGCGAGGTCACCAGAATGTCCGATCTTCAATAAGGGCCTGACTAGAGGTCCTGAAGTGGATATCCCCATAATACCACAATAATCCTTGTGAGTGGGGCACAAGTGTATATGCCCTATATGGAATATATGAAGGTAGGGGTTCCAGCGTTTAGCCATAACACGTAATAGGTTCCAGTCTATCTAAAACTCATGGAAGTAGAGAGCGCTCCTTAACATAAATTTCCCAAAATTGATCTTCTCTACAGGGTGCAACCCTATAACCGTTGTTTTGACTAACTGATCGATGGGGTTATTGCCTGTGGCTAGCATCCTGGTTTGACACAAAAGAGTATTTTAGTACACTTCCAAGGTCCATGTAAAATTACTCCCTTTTGAAAAATCTTGTTTTTATGAAAAACATTTTCTAGAAAACACTTTTTCTTGGAAAATATTTTTTCCTAGGGAACACTTCTTTTGGGAAAACACTTTTTTTAGAAAATACTGTCCTTTTGTAAAGTATTTTTCTTTTTTGAAAATTTGATTTCCATTTTGATTTAAATGGCCCAGCCCATCATGATTGTTGGGTCGAGACGAACAGGGTCATTATACAACAAATGGATTCTTTATTGGGTCGGTACACCCATTTTAATTTCTAAAAACAACATTTTTAATCCTTGAGGATAACCACACATTCTGATCTTATCATCCACATCATTCACATACATTTCTCAATCACAAAGTCTCATTCAATGAACAACCCATGAACACCCACGATAAGTTCGAGTCGTGACCTATAAGGAAGGTTTCTAAACTCTAAGCTTACTACATGCAATGCATTTTTATCAGGCCACCCTTGCCCAGGTACACCTATATACCTCTCGAGCGTACTCAATCAGGCGGTACATCGTGACTTGGTTTGATATACTGTATAGGTGATAATCTAAAACTCCAACTCACTTCTTTAAAGTAAAAAATAACCAGTTTGATCCCCAGTTGAGAGGTGACGCACGATACTGAGCAAGGGCCCACTTAAATACCTCTCATCTAGAATAGACGTATTTTATCCCCCTCGTACAATAGGGTACAGCGGGGCAGGATCTCGCTTAGGTACTGGTTTTGACCAAGAAGTGCAATCGATGTACTTGGATTATCTTTTATATACCTACGGGTATGAGTCAAGAGTTGTAGCTTTCGTAAATGGTTTAGCATCCCATGGGGGGACCGACCACATACTAGTACTACGTTGGCATACGGGACATGTGACTGTGTGGCTTACAATATGTCGAAGGCTCAGGTCGCTCCAACCTGGGTGCATCGATATACCTTTCAAAATCACCTGATCAGACGGTACTGATACCCCAGTTTGATATACCCCAAGGTACGTGACTGGAGTTGTGGTTTTCATGAATGACGTCGCATCTCCGAAGAGACCGGGCCACGCACTAGTGCCACGTTGGCTATATGGGACATGCAAACATGCAAAACAGTAAACATGCATGTGGTGTGTGCAAAATAGGATGGAGTGTCCTCGGGGCCTTTTCTCGAATAAATGGGCCCATGGGCCAGATCAAACCAATCAAACCATCAACATATGGATATCGAATAAATATTGTCCAAAATATGCAATTCGAAATCAAAGCATGTATTTATCTATTAAGATCATGACATTTCAGATAATCAATCAATGAACATAACACAGAATAATCGATCCGATCCAATATTGAAACATGCATAAAAAAAAAATTATTATTTTTTTCCTTGGAATTTTAGGAATTTTTTGCATTTTTGAATTTAGGACCCAACAAATTTCTCAATGAGAACTTGGGTTATCTCGATTAACACATTAAGATTTCAAAATTACTAAAGGTCATTAGGCCACGTGGTTCCCTCATTGATAGTCTACTTTCATGGCTTTTACAATTTTGATTGGAAATGATTTGGATCCAAAAAGAAAAAAAAATATTTAAAAGTGAGAAATTTAAGTCCAAGGTTTTGAAAATGAGTGATTATGAAATCTCAAATCGAAGTTTAAGATGATATAAATTTTTCTTTTTTTTCTTTTTTTTTCTTTTTTTAAATTGAAAATTTATTTTAAAAGTTCATGGAATTTTGTTTGTCACAAACACGTGGCATTAGATCACCCTTTTGGATGCCACGTGGCGAAGTTGATAACCCTTAGTAAGGAAGAGACCTTACTAAATTAGTAAGACTAGCCCCTTTTCATTTCTTATTTGTTTTTAAAAAAACAAACACCAAAATCTGTCGAGTTCAACGGTCGTAATAAAAATCCGAAACAGTGGGTTTGAAATCATTGGTCCAAGTCGGAAATCAAATCGAAAAAAACTTCGATCTACGTCATTGATCAACGTTCAACTTATGCTGCCACTACAGCACCCAATTTGAGGTCATGTTCTCCTTTTTTTTGTTTTTTAGTAAATCAGAAAATGAAATCGAAAACACGACTGTGCTACAAATTCGATCCATCTGAGCTAATTGTCCACACCAAAACATGCTGCGAATCCGCATCAAGACCATTGTTCTCCATTATCATTTTCCATTATATCAGTAAATTTCGTTGAATTAGCATCAAAACAATGAAAGAACTCATCCGATTCAGATCAAACTATTCAAACAGAACTCGGAAGGTAAACCAATTAAAACCATTGTTCTTTTTAAAAAATCTGCAACTAAGCATCAGCACAAGGTAAACCGATTAAAACCATTGTTCTTCTTAAAAATTCTGCAACTAAGCATCAGCACAATAAATTTCGAACCTAACTCCATCTAAAAACTAAATCTCTATGAAGATGAAAAGTAAATAGTTAGGAAGTTTCTCATTTTTACCATTTTCAAACGAAACTCACCGATATTCTGTCTACCTGTACAACGTTTAAACCCATCGAGGAGATTTTTTCTACATGATTTCTTTTCATCTAATGTAAACGATGAATTTTCTACAGGTCCTTCTGCAACAGACCTTCACGTCTTTCTATCTAAAATCGAACCATGCTCAAGGACGGTCTAGTTAATTTGTGATTAACGATCATCAACAACTATGGATTGGATTGACAAACCAGAATCGTGACTTGAGATTGCAAGAGAAAATTGGAAAGAGTAGAGAAGAAGTAGAGACAGACAGAGAGAGAGAGAGAGAGAAGAAGAAGAAGAAGAAGAAGAGAGAGACGTCTCTCTACTGCTGGTTATCTCTCTTCTTATTGAAGAAGAAGATGGAAAAAAAACATAGAAATGCTACTAGCACACCAACCACTATTCTAAACACATTAAGTGTTTGAAGATTAAAAACGACTTTTTACTAGGGGCACCCTAATGCTTGACAGAACCTGTAAAAAAAAAACTTTGTTGGGTTTTCCTCTTGCTGCCAATGGACAGCACGTCTAACATAAAAACAACTATATATATATATATATATATATATTGAAAAATTAACCAACAAATTTAACGCATAAAAAAAAATTGTTTGTCCAAGGATCAATCGCACACACGCAAAAAAAATCCTATTTTTTCTAGAAAAAAAAAATCTACACATGTTTCTAAAAAAAAGAACAAATAAAAGAAAATAAAATTTTCGTTGTCCAACCGTCTTCAATCCATCTTCAATAAAATCAATCTTTTGAAATCTCGCATTATTCATGGTCATTTCGGATGGCCCTTGATTATGCCATAGAAAATAATATGTTGGATCAAAGTACTCTAAGTAGAATCGAATGATTAATAATTGAACCAACAAGAATAATAAAAAATCGATCAACAAACAATAACAAGAAACTAATTAAATAAAAAAAAAAACTAGGTCATTGGCAACGTTCCCATACTAGGGGCTTTTCAAGTTTGATCCTCAATAGTCCCTAGCGGAGTCGTCACTGAAAGCTCCCTCAATCCGCAGGGTGCGTGGATCCGCTTTTGACCTTTAAGGTTTAGGAGTCGCCACCTAGTTATTACAGTCTAGAAATCGAATACTGACTCTAAAAAGGTAAGTACTACTAACCTACGAAAGAAAAAAAGATATGGGTCCGGGGATCACATTATGGGGTTGGAAGGTGTTAAGCACTAACCCCGCTCGGCAAACGTCAGTTTCTACTACTTTTCAAATAAACTACATTGCTACCTAAGTAATAAAAAATAACAAGAAATAAATACCTTTCTGAAGACAACGATCTTGTTCCTTCAGATCTGATAGAGTAACTCCTTGTATAATATTCCTCGCTTCGTTCTATCTCCAGGTCTGATTTTTGATCTCTGAGACAAGATATCTCTTTCTTAGATCTGGATTCTTCGAATTTGTTTATGGATTTCTAGGTATTTTTGAAGGACTTCTAGGTGTTTTTCGAGCTAAAATTAAGGTATGGGAGTTCGGTAAGGAGTTAAGACTTCAAAATTAGGGTTTATGGGAGGCTGGGGAAGTTTTTTGACCTACTTCTCTTAAGATTTATTTTTTGATACGAAAATGGGTTGTTAGGACCCCTATTTATAGATTTTTTTAAGTGATTGTTTAGATAGAGTTAGTGTTTAATTATAATTGTTTTGAAAAGAGTTATATTTTAATTATAATTGTTTTAGGTAGAGTTATATTTTAATTAGAATTGTTTTAGATAGAATTATTATCTAATTAGGATTGTTTTAAATAGAGTTATTAAGGTTTTGACTTTTAGTCTCACTTGATTGACTTTAATATTTTGACTTTAGTCTTACTTGATTGACTTGACTTTAGTCTTACTTGATTGATTTTAATATCTTGACTTTGGTCTTACTTGATTGACCTTAAGATCTTGACTTTAGTCTTACTTGATTGACTTTAAGATTGACTTTAGTCTTACTTGATTGACTTTAATTTATTGACTTTAATCTTAGTTGATTGACTTTAATCTTACTTGATTGACTTTAGTCTTACTTGATTGACTTTAATTTTAATTAGGATTTCACTATATATTAATTAACGTTTTAATTATTAATTTTAGAATTTTTAATTATTAAAATTATAAAATTACCGTTTTACCCTCGAAGAGGACTTTTTGCGTTTTAAGTCGCTTTTTGATGTTCTAGGATGTTTTGGAATTGATTTTTCGTAAGGAATTCAATGAGAATATTAATTTGTGTCATTTATGAAATTTTTTGTGTGAAATGATCGTGAACTTTATGAGGGGCTTTTTTGTAATTTTTTTAAATTTTGTGAAAATTGGCAAAATGATTTATTTGGTTTGATTTGTTATTTTATGTGTTTGAAAGGATTTTCCTAAACGTAATCTAGGCTCTAGGGATGTTTTAAGGTTAGGGCTATTTTGAAAATTTGGTAATTTTTTAGTGATTTTTATCGTAAAATTTGTTTTTTTCTGCAAAATGATGATTTCTATATTTTTGGAGTTATATTTTCCTAGCGTAGTGTGGTTTCTACAGTTTTGTTAGTTTGAAATACCTCATCCAGATTTCTGAAATATACTGGTAACAAAATAAAGTATTGGAATAAACATCCATCATTGGGAACCGTTGTGATCGGGTTGACGAGTTGATTAGTCAGGCGAATGCAAAAATGGGGTGTCTACATCCCCGAGGGTCTTCTCGGATTTTGCTCAGATGTCGCCAAGAGTCTTCTCAGATTATGCTCAAATGCAGCCGAGGGTTTTCTCGGATTATGCCTAGGGTTTGATCAGATTTTATGTTTACACATGTTTTCTATTGTTAAACTTGTTATCCTCCCATCATGAATGCGCAGAATGGAGATACGCATTTTCAAAATCATCACTACACAATTGCACACACACACACACACACTCGCAATGCATTTGCATCTGTCAAGGAGAATTTCTCAAAGTTCAAGGATTTGACATTTTTAGTCCAAGGAGAGATTACTCTCAAGGATTTGGACGTCTCGACAAATTACCGAATCAGGCTGCAAAATGAGTTTTCACTAGCTTTGGCATTCGGATGTCGTGCTATCTATCATAATAGATTGGCCATTTAGTTTGCTTCCACCCTCTGCCAAAGAGGGGCATTTATAGACACCCAATTTTTGCATCTGCCTAGTTCGACAATTCGTCACCCGATTATCGTTCATTCATAGTGATGAGCGTAAAGAACTCGAAGACGTGTGAGTACTGTCCTTGATTCATTCCGTTTTCACAATTTTCATCTCCCCTACTTGTTACAACTCAACATAGAAATTTACGCACATCTAGGATCGCTACACGTTATCCCCAATTTAGCAAGCACGTACGCTTAGGTTCACTAAACAGTTCGATAACCTAGAGACCTTGCTACGTTAGGAAAATATGACTTTGAAACATAGAAATAATCACGTTGGAACTGAAAGAAACCTTACGTCAGAATTCGTAAAAATCTGCAAAAATTGATAAAATGACGACAATACCCTTCATAAGTTTCAAACCTCCGAAAGACTTTGAAAATACCTCCATTGCACTTAGAGCATGATTTCGAGTCTAATGAGATCCAAATCGACGAAAACAAAGAAATTTAAGAAAAATCATAAAAATAACCAAAATGCCCCTCGACCTCCAAATTCAACTTAGAGATCTTAATCCTTAGAAAAATGTAATAAAAATTGAAAAAAAATTTAAAATCTAATTTAATAAAAATCAAACTCAAATTAAAAATTAAACAATTAAAACTTAAAATTTAATTCAAAAATTAAACAATTAAAACCTAATTCAAAATTAAACAATTAAAATTTAACCTAATAAAAATCAAAGTAAAAATTAAACAATTAAAATTTAAAATCTAATGAAATAAAAAATTAAATTCAAATTTAAAATCAAGCAAATAAAATTAAATCAAATAATTAAAATTTAAGTAAACAAATTTAATCGATCAACCAACAAAACCAAAATCAAATCAACTTAAATTAAAAATTACATAACCCACTAAAATGAAAAATCAAATTAAAAAACTTAGAATTCAAAATCAAAACTCTTAATTAATTGACCAACCAAAACGAATCAAAATCTAATCGATTGTGAAAAACGAATTAAAATCCAATTAATAAGAAGTAAAAAATCAAAGCTAAAAAAAACCAATCGACCATAAGGGGACTATCATACTACGAGTAGCACAAGATCCTCACTTCCATTCTCTTAAAAGAAGTAGGTAGAAAACATGTAACAGAAAAAATTAGAAAGAAAAACGAAAATAGAAGTTCGGTCTCTTTGATCCGTGGATCGACCCATATCCATTTGGAGTTAATTTTGGTTCCTAGACCTAAACTAGGTGGCGACTCCCATCTTTCAAAATCACCCATTTACAAATCTGACCCCTATCCACTATTTAGTGACAACGAGTCAAGGCAATTTCAATGAGTATTCACTTGATTAGGTGTGTCGAATTCTACCACATCGAGGGATGGTGGGAAGTCGCAAAAGTCTACAATACTGGCATAAAATCAACGAACACGGGATGGAAATACATCGCCGCCAAAATCCAGGAGGGCTTCCCATCCCATTTGGTGATGCAAGTCTAGAATGACAAAAGAGTGGACGACTGCGGCTTTTGTAGACTATTTTTCGCTCGCGAAGGGATTGCAAGCGTTGGATGTATACACATTGATCGTCATTGATACCAACATCCAAATCAGGGGTTGGAGATAGTTGGGAACCCCTGGGATAAGGGAGTTCAATTTTCTCGTCGTTGTCGTCTTCTTCTTATTCGTCGGAAGAGGGGGGCAGGATGTAAATGCATTCTTGCGGCGACCATTTCACTGAATCGTAGGAGGTCACGTTTGTTTGCTGCGAACCATCAAACCAACCACGGAAGAGACAGAAAGAAGGGAACGAACCCAAAGGAGAATGACGAAGATTATTATGATTGTGAAGACAGAGGATGAAAATCACACACTAAGGAAAGATCAAGGAAGGAGAAGAACAACCAAGGAGAAGATGAATGGAACAGTGAAGAAGACGAGGGTGTTCGGGAGAAAAATGAACAAAAAAACTTTTGAAATAGGTTACTTCGTGCGCTGTCAGTCGGACAGTCAGATTCTGTTGGTTCCACTGACATCTGCTAATGAGCAAACTGGCAATGGAACCAATAGAATGCTCATACTGCCACCGACATATTTTGCAAAAACACATACTTTTTTTTAATTATTTTTAAATAAAGAGGTAAAAATTTTTCAAGTTTACCAATAATGTCATAGAGTGATCCTTGCTAAACGATTTTCCAATGAAGGACCGTAATGGGAAGTAACCTTGCTCCCCGAGTGCACGTAGGCACTCTACTAATATCGTAAAATAGAGTTGCTCATAAAGAGTAGACTCCAATGGACTTCCTAAGGTGATCGAACCTTACGGAATCCAATGGTTTGGTGAGGATCTCTGCGAGTTGGCTCGCAATTGGAATATATTCCAGCCTAATAGTATGCTCCTCAATGAGTTCACGAATGAAGTGATGTCAGATGTTAATATGTTTCGTTTGAGACTGCTGAACCGAATTTTTTGAGATATTGATGGCACTCGTGTTATCACATAATAGGCATATTGTATCTTAAGATATCCCATAGTCCGAAAGCATCTGTTCATCCATAGAAGTTGTGCACAACAACTTCCAGCTGCAATGTACTCAACCTCAGCAGTGGAGAAAGATATGGAACTCTGCTTCTTGTTATGCCAAGCAACTAAGCAGTTCTCGATGTAAAAATATCCGCCATTGGTGGATTTTTTGTCATCCATGTTACCAGCCCAATCAGTGTCTGAGTATCTGGCAATGATTGGTGAGGAATCAAACGGATACAAGAGGCCATACTCGATCATACCTACTATGTACCTGATGATTCTCTTAACAACTATGAGATGTGATTCCTTAGGATTGGCTCGAAAACGGACACAGGTTCCTACACTGTAGAAGATGTTTGGCCTACTAGCTATAAGATAGAAAAGGCTCCTAATCATATTCCTGTATAGATGTTGATCCCCAATCTTTCCTGATGGATCTTTAAAGATCTTGAGAGTAGTGCTCATAGGTGTATGGTGCGTTCGTCCAGACTTTAAACTAAAGCGATCTACCAATTCTTGTCGTATTTAGTCTGGGATATGAAAATGCCATTCTCGAATTGTTTAACTTGCAACCCCAAAAAGAAGTTGAGCTCACCCATCATGCTCATTTTGAATTTAAATTGCATGAATAGGGCGGATTTGTTAGCCAACGCTTCATCAGTAGACCTGAACACAATGTGGTCATCGTATATTTGAGCAATGAGAGTGTGACCCTTAACCTTTTGAACAAATAGTGTTTTGTCAGCACTCCCCCTAACAAATTTATGATTGATCAGGAACTGAGTCAATCATTCATACCAAGCATGGGGGGCTTGTTTAAGGTCATAGAGGGCTTTCTTCAATCTTAATACTTATTGTGGATGTTTTGGATTAACAAATCCTTTTGGTTGTTTGACATATACTTCCCCGTCCAATAGACCATTCAGAAAAGCACTCTTAACGTTCATTTGAAAAAGTTTGAATTTCATGAAACACGTAATGGACATTAAAATCCGAATTGACTCAAGTCTTACAACTGTGAAGTTTTCATCAAAATCAATACCCTCAATCTGAGAGTAATCCTAAGCAACCAAACGAGCTTTATTTCGGACAACATTGCCAAGTTCATCAGATTTGTTCTTGTAAATCTATTTCTTTTCGATGACATTTTTATCAGATTGTCTTGGTACAAGATACCACACCTGATTCCGAGTAAATTGAAGAAGTTCCTCTTGTATGGCTTGAACCCAGTATTCATCCTTGAGAGCTTCATCAATATTTGTGGGCTCTATTTTGGATGTGAAGCAGAAATGATTGTTCAACATCTCAAGTTGTCGTCAGGTTTTCACACCAGTATTAGGATCTCCAAGAATTTGACAGGCGAGAAAATCCTTGATAACAGGTAGTGTTTCCAAAACCTAAGACATTGAGAGAGGTAAGGATGGAGTGGGAAATACTCCCTCGTCCTCAACCTCGGGGTTAGAGGGACCATTGTCCTTAATGGGTTGATCACTGATCACCACATTTATGGATTCTTGGATGGATGAGGTCCTCCGATTAAAGACTCGAAAAGCACAACTGCTTGAAGAATATCCTAGAAAGA
Source organism: Akebia trifoliata (assembly GCF_017979445.1). Classification (NCBI taxonomy): domain Eukaryota; kingdom Viridiplantae; phylum Streptophyta; class Magnoliopsida; order Ranunculales; family Lardizabalaceae; genus Akebia; species Akebia trifoliata. The sequence goes on from NC_141386.1 coordinate 17,689,995, forward strand.
TTGCTTAGTAGTTCTTCGAGTCAAATTTTCCTAAGTATTTTTGGTCTTTTAGGATATAACACGTACTGCCAAAGACCTTGAAATACTTGACACTGGGAGTTTTGCCATTCCACAATTCATAAGTTGTTTTGTTTAAACCTACTCAAAGATATACTCGATTGATGATGTGGCAGGTAGTACTTACAACTTTGGCCCACAGACTTTTAGAAAGATTTTTACTATGAAGTATGACTGTGGTCATTTCATGAAGAACACAATTTTTCCTCTCAACAACTTCATTTTGCTGAGGGGTCTTAGGAGTTGAGAATTCATGTCAAATTCCATTTTCATCAAAGAATTGTGTGAACCGACTATCCTCAAACTCTCTACCGTGATCACTTTTTATTCTACTTATGACAAATTCTTTTTATGTTTGAATACGTTTAATAATCTTTTTGAACTCATCAAAAGTATAAGATTTTTCTCTCAGAAAAGTAATCCAAGTGAATCTAGAGTAATCATCAACTAGCACCAAGAAAAGTCTTTTACCACCTAGACTTCATACTTTAGTGGAACCCACAAGGTTCATGTGTAAAAAACTAGGTGTTTTGAGGTTGCAAGAGTGGTTGTCTTTTTGTGGGTACTTCGAATTTGTTTACCAATTTGGTATTCCCCGCAAATATCTCTTACTTGTCTGCCCAACTTGAGTAATCCTCTAAATAAGCTCTTTGAGGCAAGTCAAAATAAGTTCTTGTAGTGAACATGACTGAGTTGTTTATGCCATAACTGGACTTCATCAACTTGTGCTACGTTGCTCACACAAGAGACGGTGGTTTCTCCTATGTTTTCGATAACATAACAGTTATCAGAAATACGAAGATCTCTCATAATAATTTTTTCATTGGGGGTACAGATTTCGTAGAATTCATGATTGAAACTCACCTAGTGATCCTTGTCACATATGCTAAGAAGGTTATGTTTCAAACCATCAACGCACAACACATTTTTCACCGTGGGCAATCCAGGACTACTGACAGTTCCTCACACAATAATCCTAGCGTTGCTTCCATTACCAAAGGTGACTGACCCTCCGTCAAAATTAACCATGTGGCTAAGTTGACTTTGGTCACCCGTCATGTGTCGGGAATAACCGTTATCAAGGTACCAACGAGAAAAGTTTCCAGCCTTGAGAGCTGTGTGAATTACAAGGCACTTGTTGTCCCTATTTTTGAGTTTTCATTATAGAGTTGTCTTGAGGGGTTGAGGATTACATTTAAGAGGGGAAGGAATTTTTCTTTTCGATTCAACTTTCTCCTGAACAAGTGAGTTATTCTTAGGGAACCTACTCTTCTTGGGTGATCTTGAAGGTGAATTTTTCTTTGGATACTTTCTTCCACCTTGTTTGCCTTTACTTGATCCAGCAAGTTTTTTCACTTTAAGGTTCAGGTAAGCAATTTGTTTGAAGAGTTCCCCAATATTGTTATTCTATTTGGGAGGTGATGAATTCTTCACTCCCTTCCACTTTGGAGACTCCTCTTTCTTAGCATTTTTAACTTTGTTTCGCAAAGCTTTCTTTCATCATACTTCTTCTTATCAACCAATAATGATTTGCTAATTAAGGCTTGCGAGGTTGCGTGGTAGATGGTTTTGAACTGGATGCATTCAAATTTCATGTGACCTACTCTACAACAGAAGTTGCATGTGATGACTTTCTTAGAGTTTTTCTTAATGTTCGATTGATATGAACAAAAATAGTTGGAGAAGGAGGTGCTATAGAAATGTACCTATCATAGCCCAAACCAACCTCCTTTATCCCCATAAGTTTTATGAACTCCAAGAACTTTTTGTAACTCGAAACTTCTGTGAGTGTAATTATACTCAAGTTTAGCCCTTTGTTTTTACAATTCATTGATGTCGAACTTAAGAACTTTGTTTTCATTGTGAATGTTTGCTAGTTCTAGTTTTTAATGGGTTATTGTGGAGTTAGCCATCGAAAGAAAGTTCTTGAGTTGTTGAAGATTTTTGAGCATCTCATCCTTCTCAGTCAAGAATGTCTGAAATACAGAGAGCATGCTAGACTGTCTTTCTAAGGCAGTTGAGAATTGAATCTTAATGTCTTCTAATTGAAGTCCTAGGGAGTATTTTGCCTCATAGACTTGATCATATTCAACATGCCACTGTTCCTTTTGGACTTTTTCTTGATAGTGTTTCTTGGTTAGTTTTACATGACTGATGAGTAGTTGGTAAAATGCTGATTGAAGTTCGAGTTCATCGTCACTGTCATCTTCTCTTTCCACATCAGAGGAAGAGGCATCTTGAGGGTGATTCTGATTTTTAGAGTCCAGTTCCTCTTCAATTTCATCCCCATCCGCGATGCAAACTGTGGTGTATGCCATAAGGATCCAAAAGGTGTTTTGGTCTTCAGTATCTAAAGACTTATCTAGTTCTTCTTTACCCTCTAACTCATCCCACGTAGCCTTAGCAGCCATTGTTGTGTCCTTAGTCTTAGGTCTTGAGGAAACTATGGACTTCGGTTTAGTGCGGCACACATTTAAGTAGTGACTGAAAGCGCCCTCGATCCGCAAGGTGTGCGGATCCGCTTTTGACCTTTGATGTTTGGAAGTCGCCAACTAATTATTACGGTCTAGGAACCGAACATCAACTCTAAATGGAGAAGAACAACTAATCTACTTAAAAAAATAACTGAGCTCGGTGATCAAATTACGGGGTTGGAAGGTGTAAGGCACCAACCCCACCTGGCAAATGTCGGTTTCTACTAATTCCCAAATAAACTATATTGCTAAAAGACCTAAGTAATAAAAAAAAATAAATAAGAAAATATGTATACCTTTTCGAAGACAATGGTCTTGTTCCCTCAGATCTTATAGAATAGTTCTTTGTACAGTACTCCTCGCTTCATTCTGTCACTGGATTCTCTTCAGATCTCTAAGGCAAAGTATCTCTTTCTTAAATCTGAATTCTTCGGATTTGTTTATGGATTTCTAGGTATTTTTGAAGGGCTTGTAGGTGTTTTTCGAGTAAAAGTTGAAGTATGGGTGCTAGGTAAGGAGTTAGGACTTCAAAATTAGGATTTATAGGAGGCTAGGAAAGCTTTTTGACTTACTTCTCTTACGATTTATTTTTTTATCTGAAAATACATTGTAGGGACCCCTATTTAAATTTTTTTTTAAGTGTTTATTTAGATAGAATTAGTGTTTAATTATAATTCTTTTTGTTAGAGTTACATTTTAATTAGAATTATTTTAGGTAGAGTTATATTTTAGTTAGAATTGTTTTAGGTAGAGTTATATTTTAGTTAGAATTCTATTAAATAGAGTTATTATTTAATTAGGATTGTTAAATAGAATTATTATTTAATTAGAATTCTATTAGAGTTTTAACTTTTGGTCTTATTTGATTAACTTTAAGATTTTGACTTTAGTCTTACTTGATTGACTTTAATATCTTGACTTTAGTCTTACTTGAATGACTTTAATTTTGTGGAGAATCCCCCACTATTATATCTTTAATTCTTTAGACCCCCAAATGGAGGGGCCCTTGAGTAAATATCTTGGCAACCATCAACAATTTTGCCTAAGAGTCTGATTGATCGATTTTTTTTGTTCAAAATTTTAAATTAATTTAATTAATGTTTTACTTTAATTATTTAATTTTTTATTGATTAATTTCAAAAATTTTAATTATAAAAATTATAAAATTACCATTGTACCCTCGGAGAGGACTTTTCGTGTTTCAAATCAGTTTTTGATGCTCTAGGATATTTTAGAATCGATTTTTTGTAAGGAATACAATGAAAATATTGGTTTGTGTCATTTATGAAATTTTTTGTGTGGAATGGTCGTGAACTTTATGAGGGGTATTTTCGTAATTTTATCAAGTTCTATGAAAATTGGCGAAATGATTTATTTGATTTTCATTTGTTGTTTTATGTGTTTGAATGAGTTTTCCTAAGTGTAACGTAGGCTCTAGGGATATTTTAAGGTTAAGGGTATTTTGATAATTTGATCATTCTTTAGTGATTTTTATCGTGAAACTTTTTTTTATCTAAAAAATGATGATTTCTAAGCTTTTAGGGTTATATTTTCCTATCGTAGCGCAGTTTCTAAGATTTTGTCAGTTTGAGATATCTCATCCGGATTTCTGAAACATATCTGGTGACAAAATAAAGCATTGGAATAAACATCCATCATTGGGAACCGTTGCAATCGAGTTGAAGAGTTGATTAATCAGGCGAATGCAAAAATGGGGTGTCTACAGTGATCACGACTACCACACGTGTAACACTCAGTATCTTTTCTTGGTTTAGATGAGGATCTACCTATAAGCGCATGTCTATCTACTAGATGATTACGTTTACTAGTGTTACCATGTCCTCTTCTCTTAAAAAACTTTTGGAACCTTGAAACTAATAAAGCCAAGTCTTCCTCATCCGATTTACTCTCCTTATCTTCCACAATAGTGATTTTCCTATTGTTATGGGAAGAGGATTGAGACCCAAGACGAGATGTTCGCTGTGATGTGTACTTCGAAGAAGATGTCTTCAAGACCTGAGTTTTCCCTTTTGAGGGAGAACCATCGAGATGGAGTTCAAAGGTAGTGAGTGAACCCATAAGTTTCTCAATAGTCATAGTTTTCTCATCTCAATATTCCTCAATTGAGGTAACCTTAGTAATGAACCTCTTAGGCAGGGATCTTAGGATTTTTGCACAAATCTTACCCTGAGGGATAGTCTCCCCTATATAAAACATAGAATACAAAAATCACTTAGGCATGCATAGAACTCTTAGATAGTTTTGCTTTCCTCCATTTTAATGTTTTCAAATTGTGTGCGGAGGAGTTGAAGTTTAGACTTTTTGACTATACTCATGCCTTTGTATACGACCTTTAGAATTTTCCACGCTTGCTCGACCGACTAACACGTGCATATCCGTTGATACTCATCATTAGAAATGGCATTTGTAATGATGTTAAGAGCCTTAAATTTATTACTACTGTTTGTTTTATCTTGTTCCGTCCATTTTCTTAATGGTTTCTAAACTGAGGTGACGACACCATCTACCTCGATGATGTCAACGGGAGGTTCCCAACCAACCTCAATCCTATCCCTATAGAAACAGATCCAATGATAAAGGAATATTAAGGAAACTCATACAAGGATACTCTCTTCCAGTAGTAAGGGAACCGTCATAATCCGTTAGGTAATTATTTTTTATTATTTTTTTATATTATTTTTAATTCTATTTTGCAATATAGTATTATTTGGCAAAAGTAGAGACCGGCATTTGCCAGACGAGGTTGGTGCCTAATACCTTCCAACCCCGTAACCTGATCCCCAGACTTATTCTCTGTGTAGATCAGTATCTTATCTATTGGTAGAGTTAATATTTGGTTCCTAGACCATAATAACTAGGTGGCAACTCTCAAACCTCAAAAATAAAAAACGGATTCGCACACCCTACTGATCGAGGGCGCTTTCAATGGCTACTCCACTGGGAACTTTTGAGGATCAAACTTGAAAGATCCCAAATATTGATATATTACTAAATAGATCTTTTTTTATTTTTTTTATTTTTTTATCTTATTTATCTTATTCATTTATTTTTCAAAAGAAAAATTGAATTCTATTTTATAAAAAAAATACTTTTTTTAGGAAATAAAGATAAACTGAATTCAATTTTTCTGAATGTTGTTATTGCTGTTGTGTGTTGTTTTTACTGTTGTGTTGTTGATGTTGTGTGTTGCTGGCAACAACATATACAAAAAGAATGAGTTATTTTCAGTTTTTTTTATTTAAAAAAAATCAATTTCTTCAAATAAGAGAGAAGTTTTTTGGGTGTTCCTCGACAAAATAAAAATCAATTTATTTTCTTAAAAGAAATAATAAAAAATAATTTTTTTTAAAAAAATAATCATAATTTATTATCTCGACAATTATTATTCAATTCTTAACTTAATATATTCTTTGAAATCTCAACTTGTCTAATGTCGTCAAAAATGATCTTTGATTGGACCATAAAGATAAAACAAAACAAAAATTTGATTCATTTTGTGCCGATTTCAATGTTAAATCTGGCTGAATATTCTGTGATTGCCCATTTAATATCTCATGATCTGGTATATCTCTATGATGTGTATGCTTTGATCTTGAATTAATTATGTGGTTAAAAATCAATGGTTAATCTTGGTGTACTTCCACTCAAGTGATAATTGGTCCCAAACGTTCTAAGCCTCCATTTGTACCACTTTGGGTCGGTGAAAAAAATCGTCTTTCTAGAATATCATTGCCAAGTAGTCAGTCTTTACCACAAGAAAAAACAAGTACAATAGATGAAACAACACTCCATCAGATTTTAGAATCTTTTCAAGCACAAATTATCACTTTTGTCCAGACACAAATTAAAGCCTTGAAGATTGAAAAGAAAAAAGATAAAGCTATAGAACCTCAGGATGTGTTTGACCTCTTCGAAAACCAAGAAAATGATTATCTTAGCTCATCGAATAACTCAGGTTGAAACTACTTTGAAGAATATCAAAGACCCCAATGATCTTACTCTTGGATTAGGGACAATAACGTTATTTCCCATGGTCTATCTGCCAAAGAAGTTCACAATGCCAGACATGGAGAAGGTTGATGGGATTGGATGCTTTAGGACTCACTTAAAAGTATATGTCAGCATCATGCAATCTCAATATTTAAGTCAAGAACAAATGGCAGAACTTTTTCAAAGAACCCTTACAGGTCCTACTATAAGCTGGCTAATGTCATTAGATTCATCTCGGATAAGAACATGGCATGATTTGATGAAGGAGTTTATTGATCGATATTCATTTAACACGGATATTGAATTCATAAGAAGAGATTTGAAAACTATTAAACAGAAGCCCGGGGAAACTTTCCCTGAGTTCATTGCTCGATGGAGAGTTAAAGCCGCTCAATTGTGGGATCGACCTCAAGAGAAGGAACAAGTCAAGATCATACTCAGAAATCTCACTCCAAATTATGCCAAGTACTTGATGTCTCAGTACCTTCCCACTTTTCAAACCCTCATTGAAGCTGAAAATCAAGTTGAAAATGCCTACTCTTCGGGACTTTTTGGTAACTCATCTCAATCAAAACCCAAATATTTCAAATCCAGTGCCAATTCCTTACAAGTAGCCGACACCCCTTTCGCACTAGCTCCTCAAGCCACATAGCCCTTACAAGTCAAGCCTATGTAGACACCCCATTTTTGCATTCGCCTGATTAATCAACTCGTTAACCCGATTGCAACGGTTCCCAACGATGAATGTCTATTCAAATAGTTTATTTTGTTACCAGATATATTTCAGAAATTCAGATGAGGTATCTCGAGCTGACAAAACTGTAGAAACCATGCTACGCTAGAAAAATATAACCCCAAAAGCTTATAAATCATCATTTTTCAGACAAAAAGAAACTTCATGATAAAAATCATTAAAAAAAACCAAATTATCAAAATACCCCTAACATTAAAACATCCCTAGAGCCTACGTTACGCTTAGGAAAATCCATTCAAACACATAAATAACAAATCGAAATCAAATAAATCATTTTGCCAATTTTTACAAAATTACAAAACACCTCTCAAAAAGTTCACGACCATTTCGCACAAAAAATTTCATAAATGACACAAACCAATATTTCCATTGAATTCCTTACAAAAAATCGATTCTAAAACATTCTAGAACATCAAAAACCGACTTGAAACACAAAAAGTCCTCTCCAAGGGTAAAACGATAATTTTATAATTTTTATAATTAAAATTTTTAAAATTAATAAATAAAATATTAAATAATTAAAGTGAAATATTAATAAAATTAATTTAAAAATTTGAACCAAAAAAATCGATCAATTAGGCTCTCAGGCAAAATTGTTGATGGTTGCCAAGATATTTATTCAAGGACCTTGCCTCGGAGAATCCATAACAAATTTGAAGAATCCAGATCTAAGAAAGAGATACCTTGTCTCGGAGCTCAGAGATAAGATCCGGAGACAGAACAAAGCGATGAATACTATAAGAGGAGTTATTCTATTAGATCTGAGGGGATAAAATCGTTGCATTTGAAAAAGGTGAGTATTTTTATTTTTTTTATTATTATTTAGGTCTTGTTAGCAATGTAACTTTATTTGAGAATTAGTAGAGACCGGCGTTTGCCGCGTGGGGTTGGAGCCTAATACCTTCCAACCCCGTAACGTGATCCCCCGACCCATATTTTTCTTTCGTAGATTAGTTTATTTGCCTTTTAGAGTCAAAATTCGATTCCTAGATCGTAATAATTAGGTGGCGACTCCCAAACCTCAAAGGTCAAAAGCGGATTCGCGAACCCCGCGGACCGAGGGCGCTTTCAGTGACGACTCCACTGGGGAATTTGAGAATCAAACTTGAAAAGCCCCAAGTATGGGAGCATTGCTAATAGGACCTAGTTGTTTATTTTATTTTATTTTTAGTTATTTTTTTATTTTGATTTTTATCATTCTTTTGGTTCTATTGTTGATCATTGATTAGGATGTTAAATATTTTTGTTTGGCACATCTTTGTTATGGTTCAATTTAGGATCATTCAGAATGACCCTAAATAATGCAGGATATCAAAGGTTAATGACATGGGGAATGACTCATTTTTTTATTTGAATTATTTTTTGGTCTGTATTATCCTTTATTAGTATCTTTTGGTTCAATCTAAGAGATTTGGTTTTGGTTTTTTTTTTATGGTTCGATCTAGGGTCATTTTGAGGATGACCCTTAATAATGAAAGATTCAAATTGACATAAATTAATGATGGAATGATGGTGGTTGGAATGTGAGTTATGATTTTTTTTTTTAGCACGTTACTAGGCATAGGCGGCAAGTTGTGAAAATAAATTATTTGTGAGTGATGTGGTAAGAAATAAAAAAAATTTGCCTTTTTTAATGTTGTTCATGATGAGGAGAGGATTTCAAGAAAAAAAATCAGAAAAAAAATCGTAAAAAAAAAATAAAAAATTTCATGTGGTATGCTATTAGCAGAAAACAGCTTTTGTTGTTTTTATCATCTTTTCCATGTGTTTAAAAACTAAAAAAATAGCAAGAAAATAGGCATTTTTCCCTCTCTCTCTCTCTCTCTCTCTCTCTCTAATGGCGTCTCAACCCTTAAAAGAATACGAACGAAGGAGACTCGAGAACGGTGGGATGATGGTTTCACTCAAGATCCATGTCAAAGTTACCGAACTTTCCACTGTAACTAAGTATCAAAGAGTGGGAACCAAAAGGGTCAAAATTACTTTCACCAGAGAAACCATGAATCTGAATACCCAAATCATAGTCTTCTAAAGCAAAACATGATTTAAGAACTACGGTAAAAGTGGTACGGTTGGGTCCGAGACCCATTTGTCCCATATTTAAGAAGAGATGGATTGGCTTCAAATAATTATCGTTCTGCAAATACCCTTAAATCGAAGAATTCCACAAGATCACATCTCTTATGGGCATTGAGTCAAAGATGGATTACGCAAGACCCATTGAGCTGCATACAGCGTAACCGAAAATCATCGCATTCCAAGAGACTATGTCACGTTGAGGCATTCGATCAAATATCTTGCGAGCATAATCTATTATGTAGCATTTTATATACATGTGGATCAAACAGTTGGTGACGAAGACAGTCGGGATGAACCCGGATGTGACCATGCGGACATGGGTTTGCTATCCTACATCTAGTGATCTTTGGGTCGTGCATTCTTGGAAGATCAGAGAAAGGTTTTCTTTTTGTTGGTGGGTATCGTTTGATTTCATGAGAGTGTAGTAGAAAAGGTATAGATGGGGAATATAAGAAAAAGAAAAAAGGGGCAGCTCTCTGTGTTGTTTGAGAGTGGCTATGGCCATACCAATTTTTGCTAGTGCTCCATGTGTTCGTTTTTTTTTCTAAAAAAAAGGCAATAACACATATATTTTTATTAAAAATCAATTTATTTAAAAAAAATAGCGATAGGGGCAGGAAGTTTATTGATGAAAGTCGTTGGGAGTTGTTATTAACACACCAATTTTATTTATGACGCATCGATCCACATGTAAACAAATATCTATTTTCAAAGGAATTGGTGTATTGTAAATAAACAATGGGTGTGCCAATAATATCTTATTTTGTATCTCAATTATTGTAAAAATCTATAGACAGCCCTCTTTGTGGCTAAAAAAATTTATTTTATTTTATTTTTGTTGGCATACCAATTTTCCCTAATGTTACCTCAATTAAAGGTAATTACTTAGTGATTGGGGTGGCATTAGTAAAAGATTGTATGACAATAACGACTCATTTGTTGGTTACATGAATTCCTTTTTTTTTAAGGATTTAGTTTTTTTAGTAGTAGTTTTTTTTTTTTTTAAAAAGGGTTTTTTGGTTAAAAAAAATTTCCTCACCTCCATAAACATCATCCTATCATCAATTCAAACATTTGTTAAAATATCAAATTATTTTGAGTCACCCAAAGTGATCCCCGATTGGACTATAAGAAAAAATTTCTTGTGCCATCTTGATTAATCACTTTCATTTTATTTTGCATTATCTTGATTGGTTGCCTGTCTAATATTCCATGATCTTAATTGTTATATATATTTGATGTGCATGCCTTAATCTTAATCTTGATGCTTTGGATATTTATGTTGTATGATCACATTTTTTAATATCCATATTTTTATGGTTTGATCAGGCCCATGGGCCCACGTGTTTGAAAAAGACCCCGGGCACACCCACCCTGTTTTGCACACACCACTAACACGTTTATATTATTGCATTGCATGTTGCATGTCCCTTATAGCCAACGTAGCACTAGTGCGTGGTTCGGTCTCCTCAGAGATGTGACGTCATTCATGAAAACCACAACTCCAGTCACATACCTTAGAATATATCAAACTGGGACATCAGTACCATTTGATCAAGTGACTCTAAAAGGTATATTGATGCACCTAGGCTGGAGCGACCTGAGTCTTTGACCTATTGTGAGCCACAAAGTCACATCTCCCGATTGCCAACGAAGTACTAGTACATGGTCAGTCCCCTCGCGGGATGCCAAACCATTTATAAAAGCTACAACTCTTGACTCGTACCAATAGGTATATAAAAGATAATCCAAGTATATCAATTGCACTTCTTGGTAAAAACCGGTGCCTAAGCGAGATCCTGCCCCGCTGTACCCTACTGTACGAGGGGGGTAGACTACGTCTATTCTAGATGAGAGGTATTTAAGTGGGCTCTTGCTCAACATCGTGCACTACCTCTCAACTGGGGATCAAACTGACTGTTTTTGGCTTCAGAAAAGTGAGTTGAGGTTTTAGATTATCACCTATATGGTATATCAAAACAAGTCACCACGTACCGTCTGATTGAGTACGCTCGAGAGGTATATAGGTGTGCTTGGACAAGGGTGACCAGATAAAAATGCATTGCACGTAGTAACCTTAGAGTCTAGAAACTTTCCCTGTAGGTCACGACTCGAACTTATCGTGAGTATTCCTGGGTTGTTCATTGAATGAGACCTTGTGAATGATGAGATGTATGTTATGAATGATGAGATCAGGAATGTGCGGATTTGTCCTCAAGGATAAATTTTTTGTTGTTTAACCTGATTTGAAATTACAGTATCACTGGGTACACTAACCCAATAAAAAATCCATTTTAAACTTAACCCAGTCCATCTAGATCCAACGATCATTATGAGCCAAGCCATTTGAATCAAAATGAAATTCAAACTTTTTTTTCTAATTTAGATTTATAACCTACTTTAAAAGAAGAAAAATATTTTTCAAAGAAAAAAATGATTTACAAAAGATCTATTTTTGCATGAAAAATTATTGAAATATGTTTGTGAAAATCATTATTCAATAAAAACATTATTTTTCAAGAGTGCAATAAAATTATTTTCCTTTTATGGATGAATTGTTTAATGGATTGGTGTACATAATTCAATAAAATCTCATGGTTCATTTAAAATATTATCAAGGGGGTAACACTGGAATTGATAATCCACATTTGATGGGGTTACTAGGTTATCATTGTATTTAAGCTCAATCGTCCATCGTCTAGCTAGGGTTGTAAATCCGGTCAGTTAAAGTAAACGTCAATATCAAGTCAATAGTTAGAAATGACTTCAAAATTTCTCAACATCGCCCAGTTGTTCTTTGAAGATCACAGTGCCTTAGTCATGTCGATTGTAAGCAATCTCTCAGTTCTCAGTCCTAATTAAGTCCGTTGTAGGTAGCCTTGAGTTTTCATGAGTCATTTGGGTTAGTTCGAGTCCCTTTTTTTCAGCAAGGTCATGTCTTCTTTTCGAGTCGACTCTTTTTTCTATTGAGTCGAGTTAGTTTGTCAAGTCATAGAGGTATTTGTCGTCCCATCTGAATTTGATTGGATAAAGGAAATTTCTGAATACCTCGAGCGCATTAACGAATTAACTACTAATCTGGCTTCAAGGATAGGTTTCTTTCCTGAGCAAGAAGATAAAAGTCAGGCTCAATGTTTAATCGAGAAAACAAAGGTCATTGACCTCGGAACAGAAACTAATTCCTAAAGAGATTCAAATAGAAACCCTCCTATCCCCAGAAGAACACGAGTGGATAATGAATTTACTCAGAAATTTTAAAAAACTTGTTCGCGTGATCCGATGAGGATGTATTAGGTGCAAGCTTGGGTGTTGTTCAAGACGGAATAGATACTCGCTTGATGAGATGAAAATATCGATAGAGATGCTATAAAATGTATCAGTGCTATCTTCACTACATATTGAGTTGCAAATCACATATTATTAGTCGATATGGGGGTACCATTTGAACTGATCCCTGATAATGGGTCGTACTTCAAAGCTTAAGTCATTATTCTGTGTACGAAGTTCAAGATCTGGCATCACAGATCATCCCCCTACCGTCCTCAGATTAATGGAGTGGTTGAAGTAGTTCGTAAGAGTTTCAAGATAATTATCGTGAAAATGTGTCAATCACATCGAGATTGGTCAGAAAAATTGTCATTTGCACTATGGGCATGTCGAACTTCAATACAGTCTTCCACTGGAGCTATTCCTTACTTTCTAGTGAATGAGATGGAAACAATCTTACCAGTTAAAATGGAAATCCCGTATCTCAAGGCCTTCAAGGAAAGTCAATTGTTAGATTGGGTTAGTCAATGGTATAAAGAATTAAACTTGATCGGAGAAAAATGACTAAGAGCTTTGTACCATGTGCAAGCTTATCAAAGAAGAGTTGCCCGTGCATTTGACAAAAAGATCAAGATCCGTCACTTACAAGTCGGGGATTTAGTACTCAAAGAAAATCAGACACCTATCTTTGACCCTAGAGGGCAGTTCAAACTAAATTGAGAAGGTTCGTTCATCATTAAAGAAATATTACCTGGAAAAGCTATTAGGTTTCAAGATCATGATGGAATCAAATTACCAGAACCCACCAACCTTGACCAAATCAAACGGTACTACATTTAAAGAGGCCATCTTTGGCCGAATTAATTCTTCTATTACCCAGTTCAATATATCATTTCTCAGCCCTTTGCAGCCTTTTGAAAAAAAAATGATGCATTTTTCTTTCCCAACCAGATCACGTAACCCAGGGGAGGGAAAATTTCTAATTACGTTTTGGTCTGATCCCAAAATTCTAGGGTACGTAGGCAACCTGAGAAGTTATTTCAGGCCCGACCACATAAAAAAAATTTATTTCCCCACAAAAAAAAGATCCAGAAAAAAAATTCAAAAGAAGAAAAAGAAATATCTTCAAAATGGGGAAGAAAATTGAAGGCAAAATAAAAGAAATGTCATACAAGGGGCATTCGTATTTTTGAGCCTCAAAATCCCCTTCTTTTTTATGCCTAGTCCTAAGCCTACCCATAAAAGTCCTCCTAAGTATCGTGCGAAAAGTCAAAGAAGATAGCAAAGCATGATCAGATAGCAACTCCATAAGGAAAAAAAAGAGAAGAAAAAAAACCTGTTAGATTGAAAATCCGAAATAGGCGACTTAGGCAAAAATTAAGGCAAGCTCGCAAGGTTGAGAATCTGAAAGGACAACTTTGGCAACAATCAGAGCAAAGGAAAAAAGAAAGCTCGCTAGTTTGAAAATCTGAAAAGGCAATCTAGGCAAAAGTTAGAGCACGCTCGCTAGCTTGAAAACCTGAAAAGGTGATTTAGGCAAAAGTTAGAGCAACAAAGTAAAATAGAATAAAAACTAAGAGCAGTCCGAGCTGAAACTTCAGAAGTCCGAATAATCCAGTTCAATACTTAGCTTAAACCAGACATAGACTCAGAAGCCACAGGTATCTCGTCTACGATCGATCTGAAATTTTTTTACTTCCCTAAGTGAATCAAGGGAGAGAAGGGTGAATTCTATGATGAGTCTCAAAAGGAAAAAATTTTGTTATCTTGAGCCTGACTCAAAACCTTCAATAAAATTAATCAAAAGTTGAGTTTTTATGACGCTTGTGGTAAAGAAATATTTCAAACCTTCATACAAAAGGCATTTTCTTTTTTCTTTAATATGTAACTTTTCTCGCTTATACTAGGGGCATTTTGTTTTGAGCAATGTTAATCCTAAAAGATAATGGGAACCCCAAACTTAAGGTTACCCTCTTGATAACAGTTTTTCAAAAATCCCTTGAGGTTCAAAAGAAATAAAAACTCAGGTTTTAAATTCATAAAACTTTTGGATAAAACCTTGAGGTTCAAACAAAAGCATTTTGGATCTCACATTTGGTTGTGCTTAAAGATTAACTCATAACCCTTTCACCTAGAATAGGAGATATGGTATTCATTCTTTCCCAGATTTATTCATTCCCAGATTCAATCACTCTTTTTTAGATTCATTTTCAATCGTTCTTTCCTAGATTTATTACTTCATTCTCAGTTTTACTCAGCCAGTTACCGCCGAAGGTTTTCTCGGAATTATGCTCAGATGCCGCCGAGGGTTTTCTCGGAACTATATTCAGATGCCACCAAAGACTTTCTTGGAACTATGCTCAGTTACCGCCGAGGATTTTCTCGAAACTATGCTCAGATGCTGCCGAGGGCTTGCTTAGAACTATGCTCAGATGCCGTCGAGGGCTTTCTCGGAACTATGTTGAGACGCCACCGAAGGTCTTTTCAGAACTATGCTCAGTTACCGCCGAGGGTTTTCTCAGAACCATGCTTAGATGCCGTCGAGGGCTTTCTCGGAACTATGTTAAGATGTCGTCGAGGGTTTTCTCAAAATTTTGCTCAGATGTCGCCGAGGACTTTCTCGGAACTATGCTCAGATACCACCAAGGGTTTTCTCAGAATTATGCTCAGATGCCACCGAGGTCTTTCTCATAACTATGCTCAGATGCCGTCGAGGGCTTTCTGGGAACTATGCTCAGATGTAGCCGAGGGCTTTCTCGGAACTATGCTCAGATGCCACTGAGGATTTTCTCAGAACTATGCTCAGATTTCGTCGAGGGCTTTCTCGGAACTATGCTCAGATGCTACCAAGGGTTTTCTCGAAAATATGCTCAGATGCCATCGAGGGTTTTATAGAAATTATGCTCAGTTTATGTTCAAATTATGCTCAGATTATACTCAGTTTATGCTTAATTTATATTCACTTTGTATTCAGATTTTATCAAACTCTTTGAAATCTATCTCAGATTTTAATTCCACACACTTGCATAATTGTTACATCAGTCAAGGAGAATTTTCTAAAATTCAAGGATCTAACACTCCCAGTGAGAGCTTGCGCTCAAGGACCTAACATTTTTTTAATTCGGGGAGAGCTTTATCTTCAAGGATTCAAACACCCCGACGAATTGCTAAATCAGGCTGTAAAATGAACTGTCACTAGCTTTCGCATTCGGATATCGCATTATCTACCAAAATAGATTTGCTATTTAATTTGCTTCAACCCTCTGCTAAAGAGGGACATCTGTAAACACCCTATTTTTTGCATTCACCTGATTAATCAACTCGTTAACCCGATCGCAACGGTTCCCAATGATGGATGTCTATTCCAATGCTTTAGTTTATTACCAGATATATTTCAGAAATCCGGATGAGGTATCTCGAACTGACAAAACTGTAGAAACTATGTTACGCTAGAAAAATATAACCCCAAAAGCTTAGAAATCATCATTTTTCAGATAAAAAGAAACTTCACGATAAAAATCACTAAAAAAGACCAAATTATCAAAATACCTCTAACCTTAAATCATCCCTAGAGCCTACGTTACGCTCAAGAAAACCCATTCAAACACATAAAATAACAAATCGAAATCAAATAAATCATTTCGCCAATTTTCACAAAATTACAAAATGCCCCTCATAAAGTTCATGACCATTTCGCACAAAAAATTTCATAAATGACACAAACCAATATTTCCATTGAATTCCTTACTAAAAATCGATTCTAAAACATCCTAGAACATCAAAAATCGACTTGAAACACAAAAAGTCCTCTTCGAGGGCAAAACGATAATTTTATAATTAAAAATTTTAAAATTAATAAATAAAATATTAAATAATTAAAGTGAAACATTAATAAAATTAATTTAAAATTTTGAACTAAAAAAATCGATCAATTAGGCTCTCAGGCAAAATTGTTGATCGTTGCCAAGATATTTATTCAAGGACCCCTCCATTTGGGGGTCCAAAAAATTAAAGTCAATCAAGTAAGACTAAAGTCAAGATATTAAAGTCAATCAAGTAAGACTAACGTCAAAATCTTAAAGTCAATCAAATAAAACCAAAAGTCAAAACCCTAATAGAGTTTTAATTAAATAATAATTCTATTTAAAAATCTTAATTAAATAATAAATATATTTAATAGAATTCTAATTAAAATATAACTCTACCTAAAATAATTTTAACTAAATATAAGTCTACCTAAAACAATTCTAATTAAAATATAACTTTAACTAAAAGAATTATAATTAAACAAGAATTCTATCTAAACAAACACTTAAAGAAATTTATAAATAGGAGTCCTCACACCCTATTTTCGTATCAAATAATAAACCCTAAGAGAAGTAGGTCAAAAAGCTTCCCTAGCCTCCCATAAACCCTAATTTTGAAGCCCTAACTCTTTACCTAACACCCATACCTCAATTTTTGCTCGAAAAACACCTAGAAGCCCTTGAAAAACACCCCAAAATCAATAACAAATTTGAAGAATTCAGATCTAAGAAAGAGATACCTAGCCTCGGAGCTCAGAGATCAGATCCGGAGACAGAACAAAACGAGGAATACTATACGAGGAGCTATTCTATCAGATTTGAGGGGATAAAATCATTGCGTTCGAAAAAGGTGAGTATTTTTATTTTTTTATTATTATTTAGGTTTTGTTAGCAATGTAGTTTTATTTCAAAATTAGTAGAGACCGACGTTTGCCGAGTGGGGTTGATTCCTAACACCTTCCAACCCCATAACGTGATCCTTGGACTCATATTTTTCTTTCGTAGATTAGTTTATTTGCCTGTTAGAGTCAAAATTCGATTCCTAGACCGTAATAACTAGGCGGCGACTCCCAAACCTCAAAGGTCAAATGCGGATCCGCGAACCCCACTGATCGAGAGCGCTTTCAGCCTAGGAGACAATTCGCCAATCTTGGAATGTCTCTTAGTGTTGCCTATCAAAAGTTGATGAAAAGGAGATTGCAGACACCATTGCAACCTAAGCTTTTTTCCAATCCACGTCCTCCAAACATGGACAATCGGAAATTCTGTGAATTCCATCAAATGCCTGGTCATTATCTTGATAGATGCTTTAGTCTCTGCCATGTTATTCAAGACCTTATTGAGCAAGAAAAGCTCACCATACCCACTCCTACTGTGCCTAATGTTAAAACTAACCATTTGCCTACATTTCGAAATCAACTTCCTCCTACTCTGAACCTAATATCCATAAGCAAACTCGAATCAATTAATCTGATTTATTTAATTCACTCTATTGGTCTTAATAATATATCCTCATCATGCAAGAATGAACCCATAGACCCTGAGGCAGTGGCAAAACTGAAAAGCAGAGAAAGTATTGAAGAAATAGGGTTTTTAGTATCAGATAGGCTTGTATCAGAACATGAAAATGTGACAAAAGTGGACGAGTTCGAATCATCCATTGTGAAGATATCTAAAGTAGCATAGACCCTAGCATTGTGTCCTCTCATTCAGAATCATGTCCCCATTTTGATTTTTCTTTTAAGCGTCAGTTGCGTTAGTCTTTAAATTCAGTCGATTAATTCCTTTATGTTAGGATTTATTAATTTTTAACTTTTAGTCAGGTTTGTGAGTCTATGTCCTTTTATTCTAATAAAATAAAGAAGCTTTCGATTATCATGCATGCAATAATGATGTAAACATAAAAACTTGACATAAGGAATACCTCAAAGCTCATTAATAAAATTTGATAAATATTAGAATTAAAGAGTATACTCAAAAAGTGCAAATGGGTACTACATTATCCTTAGGGAAACATGAGAGAATAATAAACTTACTTGAGAAATTCAACAACGTTCCTGCATGGTATTATGAGGATATATTGATAGATTGTACCAAAATAGATCAAGGCATAAAGTTGATGGTGATTTTCAAAGTCAAAGTTCATCGATCAAGAATGATGCAGTCGAAACAATTAACAAAGGTGCTAAGATCCGTAAGAAAGGATCCACCATGTTTTTTACTCGAGAAAGGAGAGTTCTCATCTACAAAAGAATAAAAGATTTTCTTGAAGTTCTAGAAGAGTTGAACAGTTAAATACAAAGAACTCAACAACACTCAATTCCGTAGAAGAAGACTGAAGATTACTCCTTCTCAAAAGAAGACTTTACTCAACAAAGTAATTAAGGCATCGAGTTCCTTAAACTTTGACCAATTTAAGTAGCATTTCTCCAAAGGATGCCTTATTTGGTCGAACCATTTTTCTGTCATACCAATAAAAAGATAATCTTCTTTAGCCTCTCGTAACCTTTAAAAATCTCAATAGCCTCTTCTTTCTAAACCACACCAACCAACCTCGAGAGGGAAGTCTAGTATGAACTATGTTTAACTTGATTTCAAAAGTTAAAAAAAAAAAACTATTTGGGGTACGTAGACAACTTGAGAAGTTACTTCAGGCCTGGTCACAAAAAAATGTATTCTCTTAAGAAAAATGTCATCTAAAAGGAAAATTCTCTATTAAAAGGTTCAAAAAAATGAATGCCAAATTAGGGGCATTAGAAAAAAATAAGAAGAATTGATAAAAAGAAATGAATGCCAAATTAGGGGAATTTAAAAAAAGAAGAATCAAAATAATTGACAGAAAAGAGAGAATATCAAACTAAGGGAATTTTGAGAAGTTGAGCCTTATACCTTTTCTTTCTAAACCATGTCCTAAGCCCACCTATTAAATCCTCTTGAATGCTAATGACTCGGTTAAGGTCTAAGGAACCAAAAAGTTATTGAGTTGAATATTCAAGATCATCAAGAAGAAAAAAATCCGCTAAGTTGAAAATCTGAGAGGGTAACTTAGGCAAAAGTTAGGGCATAACCATAAAAAAAAGAAGGCCTGCTAGGTTGAAAACCTGAAAGACAACCTAGGCAAAAATCAAGGCATCATCGAAAGAAGAAAAACAAAGTCCACTAGATTGAAATCCTAAAGAGGTGATCTAAGTAAAAATTAGGGCATCATTAAAATGGGAAGAAATGTCACATCAAGAAGAAAAATCCAAAATGAAGTTTACTAGAGGATATAGAAAATTATTCAAGTCACAATATTCATTTTCAGCTGAAAGCTCACATCTGATGAAGATAGTGTTGAAGTCGAAGAAACTCAGAAGTCATCTTGAACATTGTAGGATATTTAAGAGTATGTTTACTTGTTCAAGTATTCGCCAAAGGAAAATGTAAAACCATCGACCACTTTGAAAAGAAAGATCTTCTATTCCAATAATCATCAAGATTTTAAGTTCATCATTTCTCAAAAGAAATTGATCAAATTCCTTATTGCACATATGATAATATTAAGAGTCTTGAATTTAAAGGAATGTCAATTATTCTGTCAGTCATATATCAGAGTCCATAGTTGCTCGTTCATATTTTTCAAGTGCAATACATTTCATTAGTTTCATAGTTAAGTTCCAGTTAGAAGCCAACCTTGAAACTAGGAGCATCTTTTTAGAATAATTGTGATTCTGAAGTTTTCATTATTAATCACATCATAAATAGAAAAATCTTACAAAAGCTTAAAAGTCCAGCGAAGTCCAATGATAATTATGAATCCAGATGCATGATAAGCCATTAAAGGCCCAATCTTTCAAACTTTGAACTCGATAATACTGAGTCTTTAACAAATTCAAACCCGAGAAGCGTGGTTCCAATAAGTTCGAGTCCAAGAAATGAGACTCAAATTTTTTTGAAACATAGAATGAGTAGGTTTTTTAAAGTACCTACAAACCTAAATTCGAGTTCGAGAAACGAGACTCCAACTTTTTGAATCATAGAATGAGTAGGTTTTTTGAAGTACCTACAAATCTATATTCGAGTCTGAAAAATGAGACTCTAACTTTTTGAATCATAGAATGAGTAGGTTTTTTGAAGTACCTACAAACCTAAGTTCAAGTCTGAGAAACAAGACTCCAACTTTTTTGAATCATACAATGATTAAGTTTTTTGAAATACCTACAAACCTAAGTTCGAAACGAGACTCCAACTTTTTGAATCATAGAATAAGTAGGTTTTTTGAAGTACCTACAAACCTAAGTTCGAGTTTGAGAAACGAAACTCTAACTCTTTGAATCATAGAATGAGTAGGTTTTTTGAAGTGCCTACAAACCTAAGTTCAAATCCGAGAAACGAGACTCCAACTTTTTGAATCGTAGAATGAGTAGGTTTTTTGAAGTACATACAAACCTAAGTTCGAGTCCGAGAAACGAGACTCCAACTCTTTGAATCATAGAATGAGTAGGTTTTTTGAAGTACCTACAAACCTAAGTTCGAGTCCGAGAAACGAGACTCCAACTTTTTGAATCAAAAAATGAATAGGTTTTTTAAAATACCTACAAATCTAAGTTCGAGTCCAAAAAATGAGACCCCAACTTTTGAATCATATAATGATTAGGTTTTTTGAAGTACCTACAAACCTAAGTTCGAGTTCGAGAAATGAGACTCCAAATTTTTTAATCATAAGATGAGTAGATTTTTTGAAGTGCCTATAAACCTAAGTTCGAGTCTGAGAAATGAGACTCCAACTTTTTTAATTATAGAATGAATTAACAAGATTGTTAAAGTTCCTATAAACCTTAGCTAGAGTCTGATAAGCAAGACTCAAATTTTTCTGAACTCTAAAAAAGAATTTTGATAAGATTTAATAAAGTTTCTACATCACCTACTCATTATTCAAACTTACCATAATTCAATATTGTGTGATTGTCTTCATTGCGTATATGCATTTCAATTTAAATCATCTTTGTTAGTAAGAGGAGATCTCTAGGACCTGACATTCTTTTTTAATCAATGAGAGTTTATTCTGAATGATACGATATAATACTCAGTAAGCATCACACCATTGCATGCACTTTCACTTTTGCATTAATCAGGGAGAATTTTCTTTTCAAGGATCTGACATTGCCAGTGAGTGTTCAGGCTCAAGGACCTGACAACTTTTAGTTCGGGGAGAGTTTCATCCTCAACGATCCGAATGTCTTGACGAACTGTTATTAGCTTTGAATTTCAGATATCGTACTATCTACCAAAATAAATTTGCTATCTAGTTTACTTCAACCCTCTGGCAAAGAGGGGCATCTGTAGACATCCCATTTTTGCACTTGCCTGATTAATCAACTCGCCAACCCGATTGTGACGGTTCCTAATGATGGATGAATGTTCCAATACTCTATTTTGTTGATAGATATGTTTCAGAAATTCAGATAAAGTATCTCGAACTAACAAAACTGTAAAAACCACTTTTGCTAGAAAAATATAACCCTAAAAACATAGAAATCATCATTTTGCAAACAAAAAGAAGTTTTACGATAAAAATCACTAAAAAAATGACCAAATTACCAAAATACCCCTAACATCAAAACATCCTTAGAGCCCTCCTTATGCTTAGAAAAACCCTTTCAAACACATAAAATAATAAAGTGAAACCAAATAAATCATGTTACCAATTTTCACCAAATTTGGGAAAATTTTGAAAATACCCCTCATAGGGCTCACAATCATTTCATGCAAAAAAATTGTAAATGGTACAAACCCATAATCCCATTGAATTTCTTACAAAAACTTCTCAAAACATCGAAAAACGACTTAAAACGCAAAAGTTATCTTCAGGAGCAAAACGGTAATTTTTCAATTTAAAAAAATTTTAAATTTTGAAATTAATAAATAAAACATTAATTAACGTAAAATGAAATCTTAATAAAATTAATTTAAAAATCTGAACGAAGAAAATTAATCAATCAGGTCCTCAGGCAAAATTATTGATGGTTGCCCACTTATTTAAGTGGAGCCCCCTTGATATTTATTAAAAGACCATTCCATTTGAGGGCCTAAAAGAATATAAATATATAATTAGGGGGTTCTCCACAAAACTTAAAAATATATTCTTTCATTGTACGCAAGATTAAAAACCTAATTAAAAATACATAGTCAATCTTATAAGACTTAAGTGAAAATCCTAATTAAAATTCTAATCTAAAGAAACCTAGTCAATCAAATAAGACTTAAGTCAAAATCCTAATTCACCTTATCTAAAAAGAGACTTAATCAAACCCTAATTCTTCCAAAAAAATCCATAAATAGCATCATCCACAACCTAATCTCGCAAGTCAAAATAAACCCTAGAAAAAGTAGGTTAAAAAGTCTACTAATCTTCTCCAACCCCTAATTTTGAAGCCCTTACTCCCTACCTATCATCCAAATCCTAGCTTTTACTCAAAAAAAATCCGAAAAACCCTCCAAAAAACATCCAAAAATCCCATAAAAAAAGTCAGAAAACACTTAGATCTAGAAGAAAGATACTTCAACTTCGAGATCAGAAACAGATCCAATGATGAAATAATAACAAGGAACTCAAACAAGGACACACTCTTCCAATACTGAGGGAACCGTCGTAATCCGCTAGGTAATTATTTTTTATTAATTTTTTATATTATTTTTAGGTCTATTTTGCAATGTAGTATTATTTTGAAAGAGTAGAGACCAGCGTTTGTCGGGCGTGGTTGGTGCCCAACACCTTCCAACCCCGTAATCTAATCCCCGGACCTATTCTCTGTGTAGATCATTATCTTATCTATTGGTAGAGTCAATATTTGATTCCTAAACCGTAATAACTATGTGGCAACTCCCAAACCTCAAAAATCTAAAGCGGATCCGCACACCCCGCAGATCGAGGGCGCTTTCAGTCCCACACATCCCTACTTAGGGTGTTGATGTATATCATCATTTTATCTTTCCAGAAGGGATACTTGATACCATTGAACATAGGCAGACGAGCCGAGGACCATTTATTGACTCTAGACATGATGCAAAGCTAAGGATCAACTCAAGGATGTTAGACCTTTCTTGAGTAACCAGTTCTGATATCAATTAAAATTATCGATTTTGACTATGTCTAATTCTAGAAGGGGGTAAATAGGACAATTTAAATTTCTTCTAAATATGAGCACTTAGATTATGCTGAATTTCCTAGGAATTCAATCTAAGCGTCAATTCATCATTTCCCAATATGTGTGTTAAGTCTCCAATGTGCAAAAGGAAGTTATGTAGAATCTGTTTAGAACATTCACCAAGTCATTTATGAAATAAGGGATTAAGCATACAAGGTTTCTTCACGACATACATTCTGATTTGCATGAGGTTGCGAAAGTTAAGTAAATGCACACGGAAAGCAATTTATAGTAGTTCAGCAATTGTGCCTACATCCATTCCCAAGAGAATCCAATCATTGGTTCTTTGGAGTTTAATCAAGCAGAGGTTTATGGTTTACCTTAAATCATACATAGACTTTTCACTAGGCTAATTCTGAAAGCTTAAGATCGAGTGAACCACATCCACTCGAAATGTCTGAGTTTTATGCTTCGAAAACTTAGTAATCTTTTACACTTATCTTGAGTCCTCGACTCAAATAAGTGCTTGATTTTGAAGATAGAAATAAAGGAAACTGTGTTTCTGAAATTAAAAACAAACAAGGACAAAACTCACAATGATGGCTTCGACTATTAGATGCGGTGAGTTTGTAAGACCTTGGTTCTTCACTTCTTTCTTTGTCATTCGCCCCTTGCTTAGCTAGATGTTCTTATATGGTTACAAAGAAGATAAAGGTAGTGAAGCTTGAACAACTCAGATGAATCAGCATGATGTACAAGGTTTCGACCTCACCTGAAGAGTGATGTTTACTTATGAGCTTAAACTTTATTGAGGAGTTGTTGATCAAGAGCAATGAGGTCAAGAGCTTCTAATGTATAGAATTTGCATTTCAACGACTTCCTATCGGTGGCCTACCAAACTCAACAATAAAAAATATTACCATTGAGCACTATCGATAAAACTGGTGGTGGGACCTCCAAATGTCATCGGTGGCACCGACAGAAACATGCTTCTGTCACCGACAAGTTGAATTCCAGTCTGTGCTGTCGGTGGATAGAGGTGGAACCGACCGAAACGTGTTTCTGCCACCAACATACTGAATTTCAGTATGTATTGTCGGTGGTGGGCAATGGAACGTTCACTCCTGCTGACAACCCCAATTTCATTGGAAATTGACCCAATTTTGGGGTAAGCTTCAAACACCTAAGAGATGTTCCAATAACGATATGTTCTAAAGCTCCAAGATATGAAAGTGATTTCGATGATGGTCCATGTCTCTGATTGGTTTTGGCATATGAATGATTGGTCGTTGGTATGTCTTGAACAAAATTTTCCAGTGGTTACAACTCGACAACATTCGATTAACTCAAAATTGACAAAATGAGGTACTAACACGGCATTCACCGGGCTGGATTGGTGCCTAAAATTATATAATCCCATAACGTGATCCCTGGACCCGATCTTTTCGTAGATCAGTACATTTTATCTCTTTTGAGTCATGTTTCGATTCTTAAACTGTAAAACTAGGTGGCAATTCCCAAAATCAAAAAAACGGATCCACACCCACGTATCGAGGGCATTTTTACTTATAGACCTAAGATGAATAGCGCTATTGAGGCAGCCAACAAGAACATCAAGAGGATCATCGAGAAAATGGCAGTTACATAAAAAGATTGACACGACATATTACCTTTTGCATTTCACGCCTATCGAATATCGTTCAAGACTTCGACTGGTGCAACGCCTTACTCACTAGTATAAGGAATAGAAGCAGTCTTGCCTGTAGAAGTTAAGATCCCCTCCTTCTGAATCTTAAAAAAAGCAAAGTTGGATTAAGCTAAATGAGTTCAAGTTTGGTTTGACCAGTTAAATATGATTGAAGAAAAACATCTTAAAGCCATTTGCCACGGACAGATCTATCAACAATGAATAGCTTATGCCTACAAAAAAAAGGTCAAACCTAAATATTTTTCGCCAGGAGACCTTGTTTTGTAAAAGATTTCGCCAATCCAAGAAGATGCCAAAGAAAAGTTTTGACCAAACTATGGGGGACCATTTATTGTACAAAATGTGATAACAGAAGGAGCTCTGATCCTCACAAAGATGGATGGAGAAGTCTTCCCAAACTTGTTGAATCACGTGAATGAGGGAGAGATCCATAATGTCTCCACCACCCAGAAACAAGAGTTGACTCACCACCATCAAAGTGAAGGCATTAAAATGAACCAACGACCTCGAGGCATTTTTAAGATACTCTATCAAGAAAGATTTAGACATTGTCTTCAAAATCGATCCACCATTCGTAATCTTCAAAAACTTACGATTTATCCCTATGAAGTCGGAAGCCTCACCTCGATAACCATCGCGCAAAGGTGGAACAACAACCACACCAGACATCTCAAAATCCAATAATACTTCAAGCTCCTCAATGGTGGGAGTCATCTCATGTTTCCTAAATCAGAAAAGATTGAGTTTAGGAACCCAACACCCCAACATAGCCTCGATCAAGCTCCATTGCAATAGGACCTTTGGCACGGAGAGTGTGAACCCCAACTTAATCAAATACCATTGAGCCCTCTCATTACTATCCATACCCTCTATCCAACTACTCAAGAAAGGATCGACAATGCCATACCTTTCCAAGTTGGGAAGAATAGAAATTACTTCCATGGAGCTTGGGAAGAAGTCTTGAGGAAAAAAGAGAACAAAAATCTGCACAAAATATGAAAGAGGAAAGTAAAAATCGTGTAAAACAGGATGCTAGGGCAAAACTAGTGTTGAAACAGGCTTAAAAATGAAGAAAATCATATTGGTCTATGTTTGAACCACAGATCAACATAAAGTCGGCTTGTCCGTGCTTTAAGAACGGGTGGAAAATAAATTGACTTATCCGTGCCGTGAGCATAGATGGAATCCTCACAAGATTGTTCGTGTTTGAAACACAAATGAACTAAAAGTCAATGCATCCATACTGTGAGTACGGATGAAGTCCTCGCAAAAGTTGTTCGTGCCTAATGCGCAGACCATAACATTTTAAAAATTTTGGGATCCTAACTTAAGTTAGAAGGGGTCTTAGGATATTATAACAATCACCTCACCTCCCGAAATCTCGAAGGTCATATAAATTTCTTAAGTATCGGGATCCCCTCATATTCCAGTAGACCTCCTAAGGCCTACAAAGATCTTTTTGCTATGATTAGGGCTTTTCAAAACCAAGGCATTCACATCACACTACCCATACGAGTTACTTAGCACTAGGTCCCCTAGGCCTGCCAATGACTCATGTCATACGAGAACACTCTCGAGAGGTCCCTTGGACCCTGATCACACCCTTTACCCACTTAGAAGCTTGCAAACACTCGACGGGCCTAGGAAGGCCCTGATGATCGATATCATTCTCAAGAGGCCTGTTGAGGCCCCAATAATTATATACACAATCATAAGCTTACGATAAATAACAAGCATGCAAATATACACAAAATGTTAAAATGTTTACATTAGGTAACTAAAACTAATACAAGGTGTCTAAATGTTTTACAAAGTACAACAAAAATCAAACAGAAGGGGGTTTATCATCATCCCGGGCACTCTGAGTCTTTGGGATCATTCCAGAACAAGATCCAGGCACTGTACCCAAGCTAGACACCCCGGAAGAAGGTAAACCGTGCATCTGCAGTCATCCCTTAGAATTCGTGAAGAAAAGTTTAGTATCCAAGGCAATATCCTACTCTGTAGTCCCCACGAGATCAGCACTTGGGATGGAGGTCGAGTGGAAGGGGAAGCCTGAAAAGAATAACAAAGCAAGTTCAGAACATGCAGATATATATATGCAAGAAATATAAATGAACAACTAAAATGCAAGTTCTTACCGGAGGAGGAGCGAAGGGTGGGCAGAGGTGCTCGCTCCATCTCGACGTCGATGATAGTATTCAAAAGATTAAAAAGAAAACTAATAAAAAAATAGGAGATAACTAAGCTACAATCTACACAAGAATAAAGGAAGACAACGTACCATCTCAGCCTGAAGACAAGACTCCCGTAGAGCCATCTCTAGCTCCTGGATATGGGCAGCCTACGCCTCTATGCGAGCAGCTTGCTCCTCGATACGAGCCGCCTGCTCCTCCACTTCAGCCTTAGAGGCCTTCCACCTATTCCCCATCTTCGTGGCCCTCGTCACTTGCACCTCGACAACATCATAACCCTCTCAGAGGTGACAAAGATCATTAGCCTGAAATCAAAAGAACAAACCCAATGAGAATGATAAGAGGCAAAAAATCTAAAGGAATGAGAGCTAAGGACAAAAAATATACCGTAACGACATGCTATTGGATCAGGACCCAATCTCGGTGATCCCGGCCCGGGCAGTAACTGCAAGCATAATGCATCTAATGGATGCCTTTCTGAACTAGGCCTGATAGTCACCACTCCTCACCAATCTAATAGCATGTACGACCCTCACCTGAGCAAGATACTCATCCACCGTCATAACTTCCGAGATAGGCTTAAGTGAAACGATAAGTATGTAGAGACTCTTGTCGTGCTGGAAGAATAGATGCTCCCATAAGTAAAAGGTATATCGTTGGTCTCTGATAAAGAAGGGGTAGAGCTATCGCCGGGTGTTACGCCTGTATGCATTCTATACCACCTGCCTCATGCTTACAGTGAGAGAAAGATCTTGAAGAGTGACAGAGAAGTTCTGCAAAAGAGAAAATCATACAATAGGTACAGATAACTCCAAGTTTAAAAGAAAAAGGGCTAGAATACTCACATCTCAAAAATGACACATATCAATGTGGGCCCAAGTACTCTGAGGGCTACTCCAAATTGCCCTAACATCTCTGGTAGCCCAAAAGGCTCCCAAAGGGTAACCTTCATCAGGGTGACATTGGGTAGGCAAGTAGAAGGGGAAATATACATGAACAAAAATCTGGAGAAGAATAAAATGTCAGGCAAGGAATGCGAAACTAGAAAAGAAAGAAATAAGGAATGAAACTGAGATCTATTTACCTCGATAAACTGTTAGAAGAAACAAGTAGAGATCCTAGCTCCACGAGGTGCAATAATCCCCTCCACTACACGGTCAAGCCCGACAAGAACAATGTCATAGATCAGACTCTCCCAGTCAAAATTGTCGATGTGGTCAATATCACGTATCACTGAGAGGAATGTGGTAGAGACTGACGAATCTTTCTCGAGAAAGTAACAACTGTTAAGGAAAAAGAGAAAGCAAATGCGAAAAACAGTATTAAAATCTCATTCACCAAAATGGGCTACTCTCTCCTTATAAGTGTGAGGGGCCCCATCCTCTCTTTCGATCAGCAGCAACCCCATCAAGACCTCAGTACTGATACGACCATTTTCCCCACAATGGAGGTAGGGATCCTTGCAATGCCTAGTAGCTCGCCCACCTCCTGTACTATCAGCATAGTCTGGGCCAAGGGCTCTCCGTCCATCATAATACCAGTAATTGCTAGAAAATCGAAAGGCCAGATGCTTATCTCTACGTCCATCATATGAAACGAATGTGTTGCTAGGAACCACCTCTCCACCATAGCCAAGAACAAAAGTCGATTTGCTCTGAGAGCCGGGATCTACAGGAAGGTACGAAACCCCACTACCGAAAACTGAGTCTGAATGTTTTCAGAACATAATGCAGTTGCAGAGAAAAACATGTTATATTCCCCTTTAAAGTTGACTGAAGGATAGGGGATAGGAATGTCCAAGCGCACCAACATTGATACATGTCACCCTAATCCACGAAGAAGATAAGTATCAGGGACCCTCTCGTTTTCTTTCTCAGGGATCTCAATCTTGGGAACTTCCCTGCCAACTCTACCACCTTACTACCCCGCCTGCCTTTCCCACCACCATAGCCTGCAAGGTCCTCAACTGGACCACTCCAGGAAGTACTCACCTCATTAGCTCG
Organism: Akebia trifoliata; assembly: GCF_017979445.1. NCBI lineage: Eukaryota > Viridiplantae > Streptophyta > Magnoliopsida > Ranunculales > Lardizabalaceae > Akebia > Akebia trifoliata. The sequence continues at coordinate 17,719,476 of NC_141386.1, forward strand.
GCTACCAGAAGAAGAACCAATTGCTAAGGAAGAATCAGGTCGACCTGGCCTGCCCAACTCAATCGCCACCCCAGCCAACCCCATATTCCAAACCATCCTATCTCACCAAAACCCTCAAACTTAATCAGTCAATCGCTCACTAAACCTGACCTAGATCAACCCAATACCCATTCCCCACACATGCCCGTAGGTTCTAATGTAAGCAAAAATAAGGAAAAGCACAAAAAAGAAAATTTGAAGCCCTAAAGGATGATAGAAGCATAACTAAGGTGTAAAAACAAATGCTAAGTGGAAAGAAAAACATAAAAGGCATCCACAATGTTCGACTCGATCCAACCAACACCCTTCAAAACTCGGCCAAAACTCTTTCTAACCCCAGGATGCCCTGAAATCGAATAACCCCAAAAACCATCCCGAACCCTCATCCCAAGTCTCACCCACCTATCCACTCAAATCCCTCCACTAAAATTCCCACTAAAACAGTTCTGCACCATCATCAGGCCACCCGAATTTTCCTCGCTCAAACCCTCTCAAAACAACCCCAAGGTCCTTCACTAAAATCCTCACTAAAACTACCCAAACCCTCTTCAAATCCCATAAATTATCTTACCATCTCTTCATCAAAACCCTCACCAAGATAGCCCCAAACTTTCCTTGAAAATTATCTCATTCATTGACTCAATCCCTAAACAACCCCATACATCTCAATTTGTCCAAACAAACCACGTCCACTAATCCCAACAACTACTCAAAAGTCTTCATCGTAGCCCACATCCCGATATCAAATTCCTTAACTACCCTACAACCCACAACCATCAATTCCCCAAACACCACCATCAATCCAATGATCTCAACCACCCACAAATCCACCCATTACACCCCCCCCACCGTTATCCAAATTCCATAAACCAACAATCCACAATCAAATCACATACACCAACACTCAACCAAGTAATAAAACAACAAATGAGAGGACAATTCATAATGGTTCCAAACATAAAACAAAAAAATGACAAAAATAATGGTTCCGAACATAAAACAAAAATGACAAAAATAATGGTTCCGAACATAAGAAAAAATGACAAAAATATAGTAATGACAATTCATAATGGTTCCAAACATGACAAAAAAAATGAAATGAGAGAACAATTAACGATGCTTCTAAAAAGACGAAAAAGAAATAAAGGAAACACCTACCTCAATCAATCAAAAAATATCAAAAACGTCTAAAAGTTGCTAAAAATGAAAATAAACAACTCACCTTGATGCTTTGGACGTGCTCTAGTCACTTCGACAGTGAAATGGACCTCCACGAATGCAAAAGCAGTGAGTAACTCAAACTAAAGAGAACAAAGTCGAAGAGATGCAAAGAAGCTGAAAGGAAAAGGAGAAAATTACAAGAAATCTGAGAGGAAATCGAAGAAAAAGAGAAAGGAATGGCAAAATAGAAGGTCACACGAGTTTCAATGTTTGAAATTTGGACTAGTCCGTGTTACCAATATGGATAAGGCAAATATAATTCCATCTATGTTCCATGCACGGACAGAGCAAATGTGGCGCAATCCGTTATTCAAAAATAGACGAACCTGATCCAAATGTTATCTATGCTTCATGCACGGATCAGTCAATAAAAAAATCAAAAATTAAAAATCAAAAATTGAAATTTCAAAAACCATTTCGGGACGCATTCAATTTCGATTTATCAAAACACGATTGAAGAAATATTCGAATTTCAAAACTCAACAAATTTTCATCAAATCCGAGATTTCAAACGAGCCCCATGCTATTAAGATCAAGAAATTAATAAGGCAAATCCTGTCAAACCTCGTGCTTAGGTAGCCATTTTATACAAAAGTCGCCAACCCATTCAATGTTTTCAAGTCGTGTTTTAACAGAGTTTTTGGCCCATGCCATTGAGATCAAGCAATTAATAAGGCAAATCCTGTCAAACCCCGTGCTTGGGTGGCCATTTTCTACAAAAGTCATCAACCCACTCAGTGTTTTCAAGTCGTGTTTTAACAGAGTTTTTGGCCCGTACAAATAGAGGTTTAGTCTATTCTTTGAAGTTCTTTCCACGCAATTCTTACAAAAAATGGCAGCTATAGACACTCCAATTTGAACGGACCCCCACTCGAAAGGGCTTAAAAATATCATATTTTCAATAAAATTCATCACCGGGCCTAAAAAGCCCAATTCGTCTAAACATAGCATTTTGATCAATCTGAAGTCTCTAAGACCCCCAAAAGGTCTAATGGATCCACCAAAAATACTTGGTGTAGCCCCATCTTCCCTACCTTTCATCGCTCTACCCTCGAGATCGTAAACACCGGAAGCCCGTTTAGGACCCACAAACTCTCAACTCACCAAAAAACACTTCTCGCCTTATCCAACCTAATCTAGACTTAATCCCACATCACCTAAACCCTAAACCACACCCCACCCTAAAAAAATCATTCTAAAGTAACCTAACCAAGTCCAATAACCTAAAATCTTTCCAAAAACCCAAGCCCAACACACCAAAGCCCAAATCAATTCAAATCCACATCCATAATCCATAACCCAAACCCACAAACCATTATCCTCCCTTTTGATCATCAAATGGGACACATGTCATCACCCCAACTCACCTCTCTCATCCAATTACCTACCCCCAACACCTTTTTTTAAAAACTCATCTACCCATATTTCAACCCATACCCTTCCCTAACCTACCCACATCACCTTTCTCTAAAAAATCATCTACCCTCATATCAACCTATACCCTTTTTCTAACCTACCTTCATCATTCCCTCTTAGTCCACTCTCACAAGACATCCCTACACCTCTTCCCTCTAATCAATCCATCTAATCACCTCACCTCCCTATCCCTTTTTAACACATGCCATCATCCCCTTAACATTCCCAAAATCTAATCAACTAATCTCTTACACAGCCTATTCTTCTAACATAAACACTACTCCCCTTCAAACTACCTAACACTCAATCAACAAATCGCTCCCATTCTTTTAAACCAAGCACCCATCATCTCACCTCACCCAACACTCCACCCAAATGGGTTGGGGAGGACCCAAACCATTTGGATAAAAAATTCTCCATTTTCTATCATTTTCCTATTTTATTTCGCACCCCCATCCCAACTCTAAATTTCACACCCCTACCTTCAAATCCCATACCATTCTCCACTCTTTTATTTCTTCACCCCATTATATCCCTAAAATAATATCCAAACACTTATAAATACCCCCTCACCTTTAAAATGGCACCCCAAGTCTTAAACTAAAAAAATCATTCCTCAACTCCCTTCTACTTCATTCTTACATTCTCACATTAATTTAAAAGAAAAATACTCCCATAATTTACTAAAGACTCAAAGAAAAAGACATAGAAGAAAAAGAAGAAAGGAAATAAAGTAAACATTAAGGCTTCAAGGTGGGTTGGAAGAAACACCCCTTCTCTTTTTCCTCTCCATATCCCTTATCTAGTACCCCCTCACTTCTTTTATTTTATTATTAGAAAGCTTCTAAGATGTAATGCTTCCTCTCCCATTTCCAGTAGATCAGACTTCGGTTCGATTAAAAATATAAGGGTTGTAACCACTTTCATAACAAAAATCAGTTTTAAACCTTTTAAATTATTTTGAGGCAATTGGTATTCAGATCCTTCTCAACTTATGAGAATGGACCCATAATCATAACGAACACTCTTCAAAAGCATGTTACTCCCAAGACTAGGTCCATATAAAGATCATCTCTTTCAATGAGATGATCCTTATAGGATAAAGTCGATAACAAATCTCTACTTGGGTACAATCTGTCAACATATGACACTCTTATTTTATTTGTATTTTTATTCCGAAACGACTGAGTTACTTTGAGGTTACCACCCCTTGGTGGGCAGAAAAGGGTGCCTCATACCTTTCATTTTCTCTAATCGAACCGTTTACCTCGATTTTAGGTTGATTGGTATCTTATCCGTACGAGAGTCACTAAATGTCAAAAATAACTATTTTTCTAAAAATGTACATAGGGTAACTATTCACACCTTTTTGCAAAAATGAATAGTGGCAACTCCAAACCTTTGTAGAAATGATCTTCAAAATTGAAATCACGCATCTATAGGCAACATGAAAATATTAAACATGCATTTCATTTTATAATTCAAAATAAAATAACAAATACATAATAGATAATGGTGGAGTAGTGGGATTCATGACTAGATCGTTCTCAATCGGGACATGATGTTATACTAACTTACTAACTTTTAATTCTTGATTTTGTGGTCAGTCGCTGCACTTATTACATTTGGTTAACCATTATCTAGCTAAAACCGATCATTAACGTGACCGTATGTAATGGACCTCTTTTCAATGTGTTAGAATGTTCAACTACTCTAGATTGTTAGTGATCACTGACCAATCATCTTCGTCTATGCCTGTCAAGCGTGCATATGATTCCCATTATATATTTTCGTTCGTGTACGATCACCTTTACATTACAAGTTCACTAGTAAAGATAGAAATGAATAAACTCATATTTTAGTTGTGATTCCACTTTCATACGCATCTCATACTATGTATGAATTTGGTTATCCCTACCATCCATCCTAGGATAATACATCACTCTGGATGATATGACGAATTATCCCTTCAAGCATTCATAAGCTCTTGAACAACTTACAAAATAAATACATATATCTATATATCTATATATATATATATATATATATATATATATATATATATATATATATATATATATGCATCATTTTTATTTGAAAACAAATGAGAAATTAACATTATAAGGTTGAGAATAAATATATAGTTTCTTACCATGCAATAGTGGCCTACCAGCCTAAAATAAATAATAGAACAGAAAGTACACTACGCCTTATGTTACAGAAAGGAAATAAACATGCAACCATAATAAATTACCCTGGATATTTTTTCATGAACCCACACACAACATACCAATGTAGAATGTAAACATCACCCCTCGGATGCAATTTTGACATTTTATCCTTTCAACCCATTTTCCCTTCTTTTCGGTATTTTTTACTTTTTTATTTTTTTAAGCACAACATTTTTTTAAACTTTTAAATTCATTATGATCATTCAACCGAAAACTAACAAAGTTTAGTCAAAATGGGATCCTAGCAACATAATGAACCAAACCGTCGAAATCATGAAAAACTGATGAAAATTTGGATCAGTGTCAGAAACACAATTTTTTAAAATTTCTTGAAATTGAAATTATGTTTTTGAAAATGAAAGCTTTAAATATGAGATTCGACATCATGTAATTTTTATACTTCAATTCAAAGTAACGCAAAAGATATTTGATTTTGAAAATCTGAAGAAAACGTCAAATTTACATTTTATTCTTGAAACCAAAAATTGGATTTTGATCCTTTGATATTTGGATTTTGGAACCATTCTCATTGTTTTGAAATAGGAGGTAAAACCATAATTTCATTGCAAAACTTAAAGTAAATGGAATATTTACTTAAATATTTTTAATGAAATAAAAGGTGAAAAAACACATATAAGTTGTTGGGAGAACAAACCAAAAACAAAAATTAATTTTATGTCAAAAAAATTTCCTAATGGTGGCACCGTCAGTAACTCGCACAATTTTGTGAAAATTTGATTTTCGACCAAATTTTTGGGTTTCTTCAACGGTTCTTCGATTCATTATCCTACTCATGCATAATTTGTTATAATTCAATAAAAATAAATTAAACATGAAGGTCTTCACATGAATTTTAAATAACCAAAAAGGAATTCTATGATTTTAAAACATAATACAAGTTTTATTAAAATCCTAGATGAAGTTTCACAATCTACAATTACTAATAGGAATTGAGAGTCTCCTATCGATGTTTGTGGTGGCGAAAGTGAAGAGCTAGCATGGGAGTCGAGGATTGACAGCACAAAACTCGAGATTAGACTGACTTGGGTGTGAAACAAATGGATTGGTTGTGAAGCTCTCGATAACAGTGTTCTCACTTCTTTTACAATGACTAACGACTTTCCTTGTAACTAAAAGAAGTTCTGAGTGGGTGGTATCGAAATCCACTCACTAGTTTTTGATGAGAGACAAAAAAATGAGAAAAAATGAAGATCAAAGGTGATGAGATTATAGAGTTTGTTGATGCTGAGAACTTTCCTTCTTTTATCAATGACCAACAACGACTCGTTCGCGACGGATCTAAGTGAGAATGAGTGGAAACCCTTGGTTCAATCGGTTGGAGGCTTAGTTATTTAGAGAAGAAAAAGAGAATGGAGTAAAAGAAGGTCAAATTTCTTTTATAAAAGATTGGGGGCATTTTTGGTATTTTTTATTTGTTTCGATGGTTAAAGATATTTCGATTTCCCAGATTCAAAATTTTACGAATAATTATTCTATTCTTTATAATTTTTTGTCGTAAACCTAATGGTGCAATCGGATTTTACTAATTCTCTCTTTTATAAAAATTCACCTTTTTAAGTCCCATCTAACATGGAATTCGAGGATTCAATATATTTTTTATTCGAAATCGAATTAGAGTGTGCTTACAGGCTAAAGTATATTTTTCTACCATTTTAAATCTAATGGCAAAGTCAAATATCGTTAAAAATGAACAGAGCAAAATTCGAGTGTTTTACTTTAAGTTTCTATTTCAGAATTTCCTCCAAATTTCACTATTTGATTTTCTCGAGATACAAATAAAACACTCGAGGTGTTACAGATAAGTTTTGCCAATTTGATTATAAAATTTTGTCTAATGATGTTCTTATAAATTTGAAAATTTATTTGTGCATATGAGCTTCATCACATCAATTATGCATAAGGCTTGCTAATCAAAATTTTCATTTTTCAAAAGTCTTCCCATGCGAGCCTTAGGATATCAAATATGATTTTAGGCTTTTTCAAATTATTTATTCTTTTCTTGTGTGCAGAATTCGATGAATTATATAATATTTTGAGGAATTTTAGTCTTACGATTTATTTAGCCAATTTGACATAAAATGATGATGATTAAACCTTAACTTTGATCATAGTCTTTCTCATTTGACCCTAAAATTTTCTTTGATAATAGTAGAGACCGATCACCTTGATAGGGGGAGTTCGGTGCCTAATACCATTCGAAACTCGTAATCTAACACCTTACCCTAGTCTCTTACATGTAGACTAACCCGATCTATTTTAGAGTTATTTTGATTTCTAGACCTAGACTAGGTAACGATTCCTTAAAAATCTCCCAATTATCTATTAGATATTTTTTATTTTAAATAGTAAAAAATGTCGAGGTTCTTTTAGTGTTGACTCCATTATGGATTTTAGGGTTAAACTCGACTCGATCCAAGACTTTCTTTAGGAAGACCTTTGAGTCAACCCAATTAACTCAAGAAGAGTTAAAATAGGCTAGTTTTTGTCTTTTTTGTGGAGTATGTTTTTGCGATTCATTTCTTGTGATTATTTGTGATCGTGATTATTTGCATATGTTGTTTGCATTGGTGCTAATTTGCGAAAATTTTCCGAGCACACTTTGTCCCTTTGCGTAGACACCCCATTTTCGCATCCGCCTGATTGATCAACTCGTCAACCCGATTGCAATGATTCTCAATGATGGATGTGTATTCCAATGCTTTATTTTGTTACCAGATATGTTTCAGAAATCCGGATGAGGTATCTCGAACTGACAAAACCTTAGAAACTACGCTACGCTAGGAAAATACGACCCCAGAAACATAGAAATCATCATCTTGCAGACCAGAAAGAAACTTCACGATAAAAATCACTAAAAATTACCAAATTACCAAAATATCCCTAACCTCAAAAAACCCTAGAGCCTACGTTACGCTTAGGAAAACTCTCTCGAACACATAAAATAACAAATCGGAACCAAATAAATCATTTCACCAATTTTAACAGAATTTGACAAAATTACGAAAATGCCCCTCGTAAAGTTCACAACCATTTCACACAAAAAACTTCATAAATAATAAAAACTAATATTTCCATTGAATTCCTTACGAAAAATCGATTCTAAAACATCTTGGAACGTTAAAAACTGACTTAAAACGTGAAAAGTCCTCTCTGGGGCAAAACGGTAATTTCACAATTTTCATAATTAAAAATTTTGAAATTAATAAATAAAACATTAAATAATTAAATTTAAACATTAATGAAATTAATTTAAAATTTTGAACCTAAAAAATCGATTAATCGGACTCTCAGGCAAAATTGTTGAGGGTTCGTGGGATATTTCTTTAAGGAACCCTCCATTTGGGAGTCCAAAGAATTAAAGATATTTTAGAGTGGGGGTTCTCCAAAAATTAAAAATAAATCAAGCAAGACTGAAGTCAAGGTATTAAAGTCAATCAAGTGAGACTGAAGTCAAAATTAAAGTCAATTAAGCAAGACTGAAGTCAAGATATTAAAAGTCAATCAATTCAGACTAAAGTCAAAACATTAAAAGTCAATCAAATAAGACCAAAAGTCATAATAGAGATCTAATTAAATAATAACTCTATCTAATAGAGTTCTAACTTAAAAATAATTCTACCTAAAACAATTTGAATTAAAACACAATTCTACCTAAAACAATTATAATTAAAACACAATTCTACCTAAAACAAGTCAAATTAAAACACAACTCTAATTAAAAGATCTCTAATTAAACACTAACTCTATCCAAATCAACCCCTAAAAACATCTATAAATAGAGGTGCTCACACCCTATTTTCGGATCAAATCATAAACCCTAAGAGAAGTAGGTCTAGAAGCTCCCCTAGCCCCCCATAAACCCTAGTTTTGGAGCCCCAACTCCTTACCTAACATCCCTCCTTCAATTTTAGTCTAGAAAATACCTAAAATCCCTCCAAAAACACCCCCAAATCCGCAACAAACTTGAAGAGTTCAGATCCAAAAACAAGGAGATACCTTGATCTAGGAGATCCGAAGTCAAATCCGGAGACAGAACGAAGCAAGGGAGTACAATACAAGGAGCTCTTTTTGTCAGATCTGACGGAACAACATCCTTACTATCGGAAAGGTATGTAATTTTTTTATTTTTATCTAGGTTTTTAGCAATTGTTATATATTTGGGAAGTTAGTAGAGACCGGCTTTGGCCGGGCGGGGTTGGTGCCTAACACCTTCCAACCCCGTAACATGATCCCCGAATTCAGATTTTTTGTGGTAGATTAGTTCTTTTTATCTATGTTAGAGTCAGTTTGGTTTCTAGACCACAATAACTAGGTGGCGACTCCCAAACCTCAAGAGTCAAAAGCGGATCCGCGCACCCCGCGGATCGAGGGTGCTTTCAGTGGCGACTCCACTGGGGACTATTGAGGATCAAACTTGAAAAACCCCAAGTATGGGAGCATTGCCAAGATGACCTAGATTTTTTTAATTATTTAGTTGGATTTATTTTATTTATTTTTTCTGTTTATTTATTTTTTGTTTTGATTGTAGATGATTTTGGGTATTGCATTTTATTTTTCAATTAAGGATCACTTTTTGATGACCCCTAAATAATGAAAGATTCAATTTGACCTATGAAAATGATGGAATGATGAAGGTTGGACAGAAATATTAAAACGTTTTTAGAGAATATTCTAATGAAAATTAAGTCTAGGAGCCTCTTAATAAAACATAGATCTCGTCGAGTAGATTAATTTAGAATCTGAGTTCACTCAATTTCGTTATCGGAAGCCTTAGATATCATCGATGCAAGTTCAATCTGTAAATCTGGAATTATTTCTGAATGAAAGTTGGGACAGCAACGTTAAAACTTTTTTATAGAATATTCTAGTGAGAATTAAGTCTGGGAGCCTCTTAATAAAACATAGATCTCGTCGAGTAGATTAATTTAGAATCTGAGTTCACTCAATTTCGTTATTGGAAGCCTTAGATATCATCGATGCAAGTTCAATCTGTAAATCTGGAATTATTTCTGAATGAAAGTTGGGACAGCAACGTCAAAACGTTTTTACAGAACATTTTGGTGAGAACTAAGTCTGGACACCTATTAATAAAATGTAGATCTCATCGAGTAGATTAATTTAGAACTTGAGTTCACTCGATTTCGTTATCGGGAGCCTTAGATATCATCGATGCAAGTTCAGATTGTATTTTCCTAATTCACAGAAAATCTGAATTTATCTAATGTTGGCACAATTAATGTTCTTGAGAGTGAGCTCATCTCAACCATTGTCATTCTATCATCAATGTAACACCTATTGGAATCTCGATTTATTTTGGATCACCCAAAAGTGATCATTGATTGGACCTTAAAAATTATAAAAATTATGCCTATTGCAATGTTTGTTTGATCATTATCATATGCCATATTTATTGATTAATTTACCATGATCTTGCTTGAAATACATGATTGATGTTGATCGTAATGTTAATGTGCTTATGTGATGGGAATAATGTGATCTTAATTGAATATTCATATGATTTGAATGATTTTGGTTTTGATTAAATGTATGATTAGTTTGATTGGATCCATGGGCCCATTTGTTTGAAAAAGGTCCCGGGCACACCCCACCCTGTTTTGCACACACCACATGCACGTTTACTGTTTTACTCACTTACACGTCCCATTTAGCCAACGTGGCACTAGTGCGTGGCCCGGTCTCTTAGGGTATATCAAACTGGGGGCATCAATACCATCTGATCAGGTGATTCTGAGAAGTATGTTGATGCACCCAAGCTGGAGCGACCTGAGCCTTTGACCTATTGTAAGCCACACAGTCACATGTCCTGATTACCAACGTAGTTCTAGTACGTGGTCGGTCCCCTCGTGGGATGCCAAACTATTTATGAAAGCTACAACTCTTGACTCGTACCCGTAGGTATAAAAGATAGTCTAAGTATATCAATTGCACTTCTTGGTCAAAACCGGTGCCTAAGCAAGATCTTGCCTCGCTGTACCCTACTGTACGAGGGGGATAGACTACGTCTATTCTAGACGAGAGGTATTTAAGTGGGCCCTTGCTCAGCATTGTGCGCCACATCTCAACTGGAGATCAAACTGGCTGTTTTTAGCTTCAGAGAAGTGAATTGAGGTTTTAGATTATCACCTATACGGTATATCAAACCAAGTCACCACGTATCGAAAGGTATATAGGTGTGCTTGGGCAAGGGTGGCCAGATAAAAATGCATTGCACGTAGTAAGCTTAGAGTCTAGAACCTTCCCAGTAGGTCACGACTCGAACTTATCGTGGGTGTTCCCGGGTTGTTTATTGAATGAATGCATGTGATTGATGAATGTATGTGAGTGATGTGAATGATGAGATCAGAACGCATGTGAATGATGAGATCAGAATGCATGTGAATGATGAGATCAGGAATGTGCGGGTTTGTCCTCAAGGATAAATTTTTTGTTGTTTAACCTGATTTGAAATTACAATATCATTGGGTACACCAACCCAATAAAAAATCCATTTTAAACTTGACCCAGTCCATCTCGATCCAACGATCATTATGAGCCGGACCATTTAAATTGAAATAGAAATCAAATTTTCAAAGAGCAAAAATGGTTTAGGAAGGGAAAGTATTTTTTAGAAAAAGTGTTTTCCAAAAGAAGTGTTCTTTAAAAAATATATATATTTTCCAAAAAAAAGTGTTGTTTTCTAAGAAAAAGTATTTTCCAGAAAATGTTTTCCATAAGAACAAGATTTTCCAAGAGAAAATGCTTTCCAAATAACAAACTATTTTTCAGAGAAAAAATATTTTTCAGAAGAAAATATTTTCCGAAAGAAAAGAAAATGAAGGAAAAATGATTTACAAAAGATCTATTTTTGCATGAAAATTTTTGAAATATGTTTTTCACCAAAAATCTGAAAAGGCGATCTAGGCAAAAGCTAGAACAAGCTCGCTAGATTGAAAACCTGAAAAGGCGATCTAGGCAAAAGTTAGAGCAACAAAGAAAAATAGAAAAAGATCCCAAGCTGAGAGCAGTCCAAGCTGAAACATCATAAGTCTGAATAATCAAGTTCAATACTTAGCTTAAGCCGGGCATAGACTCAGAAGCCACAAGTATCTTGTCTATGATCGATCTGAAAATGTTTACTTCCCCAAGTGAACCAAGGGAGATAAAGGTGAATTCTATGATGAGTCTCGAAAAGAAATAATTTTGTACTCTTGAACCTGACTCAAAACCTTCAATAAAATTAATCAAAATTTAAAAAGTTGAGTCTTTATTGCGCTTGTGGTAATCAATTATTTCAAACCTTCATACAAGGGGCATTTTTTTTTTAATGTAACTTTTCCCCCTTATACTAGGGGCATTTTTTTATGATGTGTTCAATTATTTTCAAGGCCATGGTCATTGTCAAACTAGAGGCATTTTATTTTTGAGCAGTATTAATCCTAAGAGATAATGAGAACCCCAAATTTAAGGTAACCCTCTTGATAACAGTTTTTCAAAAAAACTCTTGAGGTTCGAAAGAAATAAAAATTCAGGTTTTAAAACTTTTTCATAAATCCTTGAGGTTCAAACAAAAGAATTTCGGATCTCACATAGGAGATATAACATTCTTCCAGTCTCCAGATTCTTTTTTCAGATCCAATCATTCTTGGAATCGATCATTTCTCTTCCAGATTCATTATCTTCCAGATTTATTCCTTCTCCGGTTCGTTCTAATCAGATTTCTCCAAAATTCATTCATTCCTCTGTCAGTTTTGCTCAGTTTCCGCCAAGGATTATCTTGGATTTTGCTCAGTCTTCGCCAAGGGTTAACTTGGATTTTGCTCAGTTGCCGCCAAGGGTTATCTTGGATTTTGCTCAGTTTTCGCCAAGGGTTATCTTGGATTTTGCTCATTCTCCGCCAAGGGTTATCTTGGATTTTGCTCAGTTGCCGCCAAGGGTTATCTTGGATTTTGCTCAGTTGCCGCCAAGGGTTATCTTGGATTTTGCTTAGTTGCCGCCAAGGGTTAACTTGGATTTTGCTCAGTTTCCGTCAAGGGTTATCTTGGATTTTTCTCAGTTGCCGCCAAGGGTTAACTTGGATTTTGCTCAGTTGCCGCCAAGGGTTATCTTAGATTTTGCTCAGTCTCCGCCAAGGGTTATCTTGGATTTTGCTCAGTTGCCGCCAAGGGTTATCTTGGATTTTGCTCAATTTCCGTTAAGGGTTATCTTGGATTTTGCTCAGTTGCCGCCAAGGGTTATCTTGGATTTTGCTCAGATACCGCCGAGGGTTTTCTCGGAACTATGCTCAATTACCGCCGAGGGTTTTCTCGGAACTATGCTCAGATGCCGCAGAGGGTTTTCTCGGAACTATGCTCAATTACCGCCGAGGATTTTCTCGGAACTATGCTCAGTTACCGCCGAGGGTTTTTCTCGGAACTATGCTCAGATACCGCCGAAGGTTTTCTCGGAACTATGCTCAAATACCGCCGAGGGTTTTCTCGGAACTATGCTCAGTTACCGCCGAGGGTTTTTCTCGGAACTATGCTCAGATATCACCGAGGGTTTTCTCGGAATTATGCTCAGTTATGCTCAGATACCGCCGAGGGTTTTCTCGGAACTATGCTCAGTTACCGCCGAGGATTTTCTCGGAACTATGCTCAGGTACCGCCGAGGGTTTTCTCGGAACTATGCTCAGATGCCGCCGAGGGTTTTCTCGGAATTATGCTCAGACACCGCCGAGGGTTTTCTCGGAACTATGCTCAGATGCCACCGAGGGTTTTCTCGGAATTATGCTCAGATACCGCCGAGGGTTTTCTCGGAACTATGCTCAGTTTATGCTCAGATTATATTCAAATTTTGCTCAGTTTATATTCAAATTATGCTCAGTTTATATTCAGACTATGCTCAATTTATGCTCAGGTTTTACTCAGTTTCACACAGTGCACACACTTGCACATTTCCACTTTTTAGTCAGGGAGAATTCTTTAAAATTCAAGGATCTGACGCCGTCAGTGAGAATTTGCACTCAAGGACCTGACAACCTTTTGATTCGGGGAGAGCCTTACCCTCAAGGATCCAAATACCCTGACGAATTGCTAAATCAGGCTGCAAAATGAAATGTCACTAGCTTTGGCATTCAGATATCGCACTATCTACCAAAATAGATTTGCTATCTAGTTTGCTTCAACCCTCTGCCAAAGAGGGGCATCTGTAGACACCCCATTTTCGCATCCGCCTGATTGATCAACTCGTCAACCCGATTGCAATGATTCCCAATGATGGATGTGTATTCCAATACTTTATTTTATTACCAGATATGTTTAAGAAATCCGGATGAGGTATCTCGAACAGACAAAACCTTAGAAACTACGTTACGCTAGGAAAATACGACCCCAGAAACATAGAAATCATCATCTTGCAGACCAGAAAGAAACTTCACGATAAAAATCACTAAAAATTACCAAATTATCAAAATATCCCTAACCTCAAAACAACCCTAGAGCCTACGTTACGCTTAGGAAAACTCTCTCGAACACATAAAATAACAAATCGGAACCAAATAAATCATTTCACCAATTTTAACAGAATTTGACAAAATTACGAAAATGCCCCTCGTAAAGTTCACAACCATTTCGCACAAAAAACTTCATAAATAATAAAAACTAATATTTCCATTGAATTCCTTACGAAAAATCAATTCTAAAACATCCTGGAACATTAAATACCGACTTAAAACGTGAAAAGTCCTCTCCGGGGGTAAAACGGTAATTTCACAATTTTTATAATTAAAAAATTCGAAATTAATAAATAAAACATTGAATAATTAAATTTAAACATTAATGAAATTAATTTAAAATTTTGAACCTAAAAAATCGATTAATCGGACTCTCAGGCAAAATTGTTGAGGGTTCGTGGGATATTTCTTTAAGGACCCCTCCATTTGGGGGTCCAAAGAATTAAAGATATTTTAGAGGGTGGGTTCTCCAAAAATTAAAAGTAAATCAAACAGACTGAAGTCAAGGTATTAAAGTCAATCAAGTGAGACTGAAGTCAAAATTAAAGTCAATTAAGTAAGACTGAAGTCAAGATATTAAAAGTCAATCAATTCAGACTAAAGTCAAAACATTAAAAGTCAATCAAATAAGACCAAAAGTCATAATAGAGATCTAATTAAATAATAACTCTATCTAATAGAGTTCTAACTTAAAAACAATTCTACCTAAAAAATTTGAATTAAAACACAATTCTACCTAAAACAATTCTAATTAAAACACAATTCTACCTAAAACAAGTCAAATTAAAACACAACTCTAATTAAAAGATCTCTAATTAAACACTAACTCTATCCAAATCAACCCCTAAAAACATCTATAAATAGAGGTGCTCACACCCTATATTCGGATCAAATCATAAATCCTAAGAGAAGTAGGTCTAGAAGCTCCCCAGCCCCCCATAAACCCTAGTTTTGGAGCCCCAACTCCTTACCTAACATCCCTCCTTCAATTTTAGTCTAGAAAATACCTAAAATCCCTCCAAAAACACCTCCAAATCCACAACAAACTTGAAGAGTTCAGATCCAAAAATAAGGAGATACCTTGATCTAGGAGATCCGAAGTCAAATCCGGAGACAGAACGAAGCAAGAGAGTACAGTACAAGGAGCTCTTTTTGTCAGATCTGACGGAACAACATCCTTACTATCGGAAAGGTATGTAATTTTTTTATTTTTATCTAGGTTTTTAGCAATTGTTATATATTTGGGAAGTTAGTAGAGACCGACTTTGGCCGGGCGGGGTTGGTGCCTAACACCTTCCAACCCCGTAACATGATCCCCGAATTCAGATTTTTTGTGGTAGATTAGTTCTTTTTATCAATGTTAGAGTCAGTTTGGTTCCTAGACCACAATAACTAGGTGGCGACTCTCAAACCTCAAGAGTCAAAAGCTGATCCGCGCACCCCGCGGATCGAGGGCGCTTTCACTTTGCACACACTCACGAGTATGCATATTCATGTTTGCATCGTGACATACCCTTATTAGTCCCATAGTCAGATCCAAGCTAACCTGGTCTTTCGGGACACTGGAGACGTATGTGAACGTTACAACTTTAGTACCTTACCGTTGAGTATATCAAACTAAAGCACCATGTATTGTCTAACTAGGTGAAACTGGTAGGTATATGGTTGTTTCAGGCTAAAGTGGTCTGAGCTTTGTCTTATCCTAATATCAATCATATAAAAAGCTAAAAATCCAAACCTAGGGACGGTCCCATTAAGCCATTACTCGAATCAATTGTGGGTACTTTTGGATTACAATTATTTAATCCAACTAGCAGCTAAGCGGGCACGTTGGTCCAAGTCGCTCAAATTGAACCTGTAATATAGGTTCGACCCAATTGGTAAAATATACCGATTAATGTGAATCAATTAAACGAGTTGGTCCAATTGACAAATAGATTTAACTGATCAATACTAAATCGGTTTGACCAATTGGTTTTCGGTTCAAAGATTCAAACCAATTCACACCAAGAGGATTAAGTCAATTTGTTTGATTAAAGGTTCAACCCCAAGAAAGGGTTGACCCGCAACCAAGTTTTATCACATGTGTGGTCAATATGGACTTATAGTGCATTTGGATTCAATGATTGTCATTGGAGTTGGGATAATTCATATCAAATTTTTAATCATGTGGTTAAGAGTCGGTCCTTCAAAATCAGTAGTTAATCCTATTTCATTTCAATCAGGTAATAATTGCTCCTAGACATTCTAAACCACCATTTGTACTATTATGGATCCATCAAAAGAGTCATCTGGCCAAAGTACAATTGTCAAGTCCAAGTAGCCAACCCTTGGATAAGAAGGAACAACTATCATAGACGAAGCAACACTCTGTCGGATTTTAGAATCATTTCAAGTACAAATCATTGTCTCTGTTTTAAAATAAATTGAGGTTCTAAAGACTAAAAAAGGGAAAAATAAAGCTATAAAACCTCAGGTTGTGTTTGACCTCGTTGAAGATCAAAGAAATAATCATGTACTCATCAATCCTATTTTAAACCATCGAATAACTCAGATCGAAGTTACTCTAGAGAAGATCAAGGACCAAGATGATCTCGCCCTTGGATTAAGAACAATGACATTATTTCCTACTGTTCGTCTGCAAAAAACATTTACATTGTCAAATATGGATAAGTTTGATGGGATTGGATGTTCTAGAACTCACTATGGGATTGGATGCTCTAGAATTCTCTTGAAAGTATATACTAGCATCATGCAATCTCAAGGACTGAGCAAGGATTAGATGGCTCAACTTTTTCAGAGAACTCTCAGAGGACCTACCTTTCACTGGCTCATAACTCATCTTGTGTAAGAACATAACATAAATTGATGGAGAAATTTATCGATCAATATTCATTCAACATAGACATTGAACTCACAAAAAAGAATTTAGAAATGACCAAATAGAAATCTAGACAAACTTTCATTGAGTTCATCTCCCAATGAGGAGTTAAGACCGCTCAATTGTGGACTGACGTCAAGAGAAAAAATAAGTCAAAATTATTCTCAAGAATCTCACTCTGAATTGTGCCAAGTACTTAATATTTCAGTACCTTTTTTCACTTTTCAATCCCTCATTGAAGTTGGAAATCAGATTGAAGATGCCTTATCTTTGGGACTCTTTGGTAACTCGTTTGAGTCAAATCTCAAAAGTTTTAAATCCTTACAAGTGCCAATTCCTTACAAGTGGCCAATACCTCTTTCCACTAGTTCCTCGAGCAGCTCAACCCTCACAACCTAAGCCTAAAAGACAATTATCTAGTCTTGGAATGTCTTTCAATATCACCTTTCAAAAATTGATAAAAAAGGAATGTCCTTCAGTATCGCCTTTCACATACAACTTGAATGCTTTAATACCACTTGTTGTGGCTAGATTTGAAGCCACACAAAAACCCGATTATTGAAATTAATCAGTTAACAATAAGTCAATTAATTCCAACAACCAAAACCCAAGAATGTGTTGTAAAGTAAATACAATAAACAACAAAGAGAGTAGAGAAATGAAAATAACCACAACATAAGATATACGTAGTTCACCCACAATGGGGCTATATCCATTTGTAAGCCATCAAATAAAAATCCACTATAAAGGAATAAAGTACAAGAATGGAGGTTTATACTTACCTCTGATTCCCTGGTAAAACCTACCAAATCCCTACTCCCAACTCCAGTAAGAAATCGAAACAAGAAATCGATCCCTTTCCCATTATCACAAACCCATTACAACAAGGTGATGACCATCTTCAAGAAACTTACACTACAACATTTTTAATCTACAGCGACGGATTTTTCCGTCGCTACAAGGTAATTTTTTCGCCAGTAAAAGCTATTGCGGCGATGAGCAGCGGAACCACAGATCCGTAGTTGTTTCCTCCATCGCTAACTATAGCAGCGGATAATGTATTCCGCTGTTACAGGTAATACCTTTAGCGGTGGATATTAATATTCGCTGCAATAGGTCGAATTTTTAACAAATAGAATATAATACATATAGTGGCGGATATTAAGATCCGCTGCAATAGGTCAATTTTAAAAAAAAAAAATATAACACATATAGCGGCGGATATTAAGATCCGTTGCAATAGGTCAAGTTTTTTTTTAAAAAAATATAACACATATAGCGGCGGATATTAAAATCCGCTGCTATACGCTTTAAAAAAAAAAAATTATTATATATCCTTCAAAAACAATATATAAAGACGGAATTTTGTATCCATTGCTATAATTTTTTTTCATATATATATATAGATATATAGGGTCCCGTTCGGCGCCCTACCACGTAACAAACATTTTTTGTGCGTTGGATAACAACCAAATGGGCGGTCGAGATTCAAAACAATAGCCGATCTGTTTAAGTGAGAGATTATGCACTTATTTACAGCGCCATCCCTCAAAAATCTAGAAATTAGTGTGTCCTCCCTATCTCTTTAAAACCGAAGCAAAAAATAGAGTGTCATTCTCACTCACGACCGAACCCTCCTCTCTCGCTCGAGCTCTCTAGTCTCTCTCTCACTCTCTCTCTCTTGCTCTCGCCTGAAACCCTCTCTCTTGCTGTCGCCTGAAACCCTCTCTCTCGTTCGAGCTCCCGCTCTAGCACGAAGCACGAATTGTTGACCTCGCTACTGCAACTTCATCGTCGAAACACGAACACCTGCAACTTCGACCTCGCTGCAACTCCATCTCTCTCACGCTCTTGCTGTTTGGAGTTACTCACTGTAACTACTTCCCTCTCGACCCTCTCTCTCTAATCGTGACATCTCTCTCCCTATTCCTTGCTGCAAGTACCTCGCACGAACGCTTTTCAACGTGACCTATTCGTGATTTTCCAGCCGTGAGAGAGTTCAATCGAGAATGAGAAAGAGAGAGTTAGTGAGAGAGTGAGAGATGAAGGTTCTCTGGTTTTTCAAAATGGATTGAAAGAGGAGAGGGACGGAGCTGTAATTAAATTATAATTTTATGAGTTAAACCGATCGATTGTTAAATTAAATCCGATCCGGTCATTTGTGTTATATCCGACGACCTACAAATGTTTGCCAAAATGTTTGTCAAAATGTTTTGTGCCGAACATTTCCCACATATATATATATATATATATATACATTTAACCTCTGTCCTCCAACCTGTACAGATTGAAAACTTTAAAATAAATAATATAAGAGAGCTGCTATTGCCACACTAACTTTTATTAATCCCGCACTAATACATAAGTAAATCACCAAAGAACTGCATATGTTTATAGTTTAAACTAACATCTTTATTCAAGACGGTTCATAATTAGGACTATCTATATGTGGATCCAACCTAGTTCTAGAAAAAAGAATACCTGCAAGAACCTTATCTCATCAAGCCAATGCTGAACGGGCATGACTTTATCATTGTCATCCTTCCACTCATTAGCCACAACTGCTACAATTAATAAATAGCTGATTGTATGATTCAACGCATTAACTTCTCATAAGAATTAGATGCAAATATCCACTCACTCAAACTAAATCATCAATCTAACCACCAGTTGTCATCACATTGGTTCACACACGTCTAGTTTATCTTTTTACAAGACTCATTAACTATTGGAATATTCATTGGTAATAAAAGCAGAGTAAATATTAAAAAATCAACTGAACTTCAGTATATTAAAAGTAGCCTTGCCTGCATGATTAACAACCATAACTTCAGTATATCCCTAATAAGATTTCATTAAGTCTAGCTTCCCTATCAAAATAGATATGATGATGCAACCATATTATCTTGAATGACACCATTGTTCAGACTCCATGCATGATGATACACTAACAGATCTGACTCCATAATTAAAATGCGAATATGCCTTCTTACAGTTAAACAAGTATGTTCAATGAAGATAATTTATATGCATTTCTAGCAAAGAAGTAAAACAACAGAAAGTATTTGCCTATTCAATCTCAAAGAACTTCAATAACAACTCATCGGGAATGGACCAGCGAAAGACGCCAAAATTTTCCTTGAGTCTCACCTCATTCGTGTTCTTAGGCAGTACACTGACACATTTGGATTCCCCATTGGAGAGCAACATGTGCAGTTGACTTGCCCAATTTCCTTGCAACCATATTAAGAACTGGATGCTTAAGGACATCGCTCTTGAGCCATGTTGTTCTTGGAGAACCCAACAGTGAATACCCCTATAAAAGACCATTGAAAGAAATTTTCACAATTAAGGATAAAATAACAAACAAACTTAATAACTCAAAAGTCTTGTTAAAGCTTGTATCAACTCGATCATTTAGAAATATAGATAAGCCTTGTCAAACTCCTCACAATTTAACACACTTACACTGCAAACTTGGTTTAGCATTCTCACATGAGTCAGAGCAGGTCTCCTACAATGTCAATGATCACTTTTGGGTGATCCAAAATAAATCGAGATTCCAATAGATGTTACATTGATGATAGAATGACAATGGTTGAGATGAACTCACTCTCATGAACATTAATTGTGCCAACATTAGATAAATTCGGATTTTCTGTGAATTAGGAAAATACAATCCGAACTTGTATCGATGATATCTAAGGCTCCCGATAACGAAATCGAGTGAACTCAAGTTCTAAATTAATCTAATCGATGAGATATACATTTTATTAATAAGTGCCCAGAGTTAGTTCTCACTAGAATATTCTGTAAAAACGTTTTAACATTGCTGTCCCAACCTTCATTCGGAAATAATTCTAGATTTATAGATTGAACTTGCATCGATGATGTCTAAGGCTTCCGAGAGTGAACTTAGATTCTAAATTAATCTACTCGATGAGATCTACATTTTATTAATAGGTTCCCAGACTTAATTCTCACTAGAATATTTTGTAAAAACGTTTTAACATTGCTGTCTCAACCTTCATTCAGCAACAATTTCAGATTTACAGATTGAACTTGCATCGATGATATCTAAAGCATCCGATAACGAAATTGAGTGAACTCAGATTCTAAATTAATCTACTCGATGAGATCTACGTTTTATTAACAGGTTCCCAGACTTAATTCTCACTAAAATATTTTGTAAAAACGTTTTAACATTGCTGTCCCAACCTTCATTCAACAATAATTCCAGATTTACAGATTGAACTTGCATCAATGATATCTAACGCTTTTGATAACGAAATTGAGTGAACTCAGATTCTAAATTAATCTACTCGATGAGATCTACATTTTATTAAGAGGTTCTCAGACTTAATTCTTACTAGAATATTTTGTAAAAATGTTTTAACATTACTGTCCCAACCTTCATAATTCCATCATTTTCATATGTCAATTTGAATATTTCATTATTTAGGGGTCATAAAAAAGTGATCCTTAATTGGAAAAAAAATGCAATACCCAAAATCATCCACAATCAAACCACAAAAATAAATAAATAAATAAAATAAATCGAACTAAATAATAAAAAAATTAGGTCATCCTAGCAATGCTCCCATACTTAGGGTTTTTCAAGTCTAATCCTCAATAGTCCCCAATGGAGTCGCCACTGAAAGTGCCCTCGATCCGCGGGGTGCGCGGATCCGCTTTTGACCCTTGAGGTTTGGGAGTCGCCATCTAGTTATTACGGTCTAGGAACCGATCAATGACTCTAAATAGATAAAGAACTAATCTAGAAAAGAAAAAACTAAATTCAGGGATCATGTTACGGGGTTGGAAGGTGTTAGGCACCAACCCCGTCCGGCCAAAGTCGGTCTCTACTAATTTCCCAAATAAGTTACATTGCTAAAAAAAACCTAGATAATAAAAGAAAGAAGAAATTGTACCTTTCCGATAGCAAAGACCTTATTCCCTCAGATCCAATAAAAATTGCTCCTTATATCGTATTCCTTGCTTCGTTCTGTCTTCAGATTTGGATTTCTAATCTCCGAGGCAAGATATCTCCTTTTTTGATCTGGATTCTTCAAGTTTATTATGGGTTTTGGAGTGTTTTCGAAGGGCTTTTAGGTATTTTTTAGACTAAAATCGAAGGAGGGATGTTAGGTAAGGAGTTGGGACTCAAAAACTAGGGTTTATGGGAGGCTAGGGGGACTTTTAGACCTACTTCTCTTAGGGTTTATGATTTGATACGAAAATAGGGTGTGAGCACCCCTATTTATAGATTTTTTTAAGGGTTGATTTTGATAGAGTTAGTGTTTGATTGTAATTCTTTTAGTTAGAGTTGTGTTTTAGTTAGCCTTGTTTTAGGTAGAATTGTATTTTAATTAGAATTATTTTAGGTAGAATTATTTTTTAGTTAGAACTCTATTAGATAGAGTTATTATTTAATTAGAATTCTATTACAATTTTGACTTTTGGTCTTATTTGATTGACTTTTAATATTTTGACTTTAGTCTTAATTGATTGACTTTTAATATCTTTGACTTCAGTCTTGCTTAATTGACTTTAATTTTGACTTTAGTGTCACTAGATTGACTTTAATACCTTGAATTTAGTCTTGATTGATTTACTTTTAATTTTTGGAGATCCATCCTCCATTATTTCTTTAATTCTTTGGACCCTCAAATGGAGGGGTCCTTAAAGAAATATCCCACGAACCCTCAACAATTTTACTTGAAAGCCTGATTGATCGATTTCTTTTAATTCAAAATTTTAAATTAATTTCATCAATGTTTCACTTTAATTATTTAATATTTTATTTATTAATTTTAAAAATTTTAATTATGAAAATTATGAAATTACTGTTTTACCCCCGGAGAGGACTTTTCACGTTTCAAGTCGATTTTTAATGTTTTAGGATGTTTTAGAATCAATTTTTCGTAAGGAATTCAATAGAAATATTAGTTTGTGTCATTTATGAAATTTTTTGTGTGAAATGGTCATGAACTTTACAAGGATCATTTTCGTAATTTTGTCAAATTCTGTTAAAATTGGCGAAATGATTTATTTGATTTCGATTTGTTGTTTTATGTGTTCGAAAGGGTTTTCCTAATCGTAACGTAGGCTCTAGGGTTGTTTTGATGTTAGGGGTATTTTGGTAATTTGATCAATTTTTAGTGATTTTTATCGTGAAGCTTCTTTTTGGATCTGCAAGATGATGATTTCTATATTTCTAGGGTCATATTTTCCTAGCGTAGCGTGGTTTCTAATGTTTTGTAGTTCGAGATACCTCATCCGGATTTCTGAAACATTTCTGGTAACAAAATAAAGTAATGGAAATAAATCCATCATTGGGAATCGTTGCGATCGGGTTGACGAGTTGATTAATCAGGCGGATGCAAAAATGGGGTGTCTATAGGTGTTTGATGATTCAAGCAATTGAAAGGTTCCTCATTTCTTATAGTGGGTCAAGGCTGTCTGCCTCCTTGGAGGTGACTTATGTTGGCTGTCTTTTGTTCTGCAACTGATTCCTATGAATCTGAAGTTTGATGACATGCTGCCTTCTCTTCTATGTGTTCCTTGGTTCCTAACTATGTATTTGTTTTGTGACAATGCCTTAGTTGCCTCTGTCATAATCTTCATTAGTTAGTCTAGATATATTACAATGAAAACGAGTTCTTATCTACTCGAGTTGCCTCTGTCATAATCTTCATTAGTTAGACATTCGATGATCTTGTTAGACATTTTTCTGAAATAGTTTGCATTTGTATAGAAAAGAGTCATTTGCCATTGGAAATTATTACAGATACAACTTCTAGAAGCTCATTGCATTACAGAAGGCATACTAGATTATGTTGGTTCTGTATATATTTTGAGATGTAAATACTATCTATCTTTGTTGTTCTGGATGTCTATAAGTTTGGTTGAAATATTGCAATGCAAGGTGGTGGGTTCTAGTCATGGTTTGTGACATTGATATTGACATGAAGTGTCAGACACATGGGCAGCCATAAAACTGATAAGCCAACATCTCTATATAGTCTATTCCTTATGTTTGAGAGATACTCTTTAGAATAGTTTAGGTCAATTTAATTAGAAAATAAAGGAAATATTATCCCCCTATACCAGATATCTAGAAATAATTGCTTAAATCCTGGAATTACATGCCACTTATGAACAAATGGGGAGATGAACTCGTGTTATGATGATAGTGCCTATGATGATACATTTTTCAAATTGTCAACAGAGACCCTATTTTGACTATGAAATCTGTTTAAATGTTGTTTTCAAACTGTCAACAGAGACCCTATTTTGACTATGAACTCGTGTTATGGCTTTGATGATGATGAGTAAACTAATTCATTTGATGACTAATAATCTCTCTCTGATAAATGGTAACTTTACATGTCATCTAAGAATTAGCACTCATAATTTTATTTTTTTGTATAACCTACATATATTTGTGTGGTGTAAGAGAAAAGGGGATTGAGTTGGGTGTGTTTATTTTTTATTGGGTCCATTTGTTATATAGTAAAGATCGCTTAGGTGGGTCCATTGGTCCCATTAAATTTGGACTATTCGATCTTACCAAGCATCATACCTTGCGACTCATGGATAAATATTCTCATAAATACACACTTTTGTAAGTAGAATGTATATAGTGTTGATCATAGGCATGTGCTCACAAATTTTTCACTCTATGTCATGTTTTGTAATGGATCTAATCTTTATAATGGTTTATTGATCTTTGTAGATCCTTGTTTGGTTAGAAATAATTGAACTGAATTTGGTATTTTGATTTGTAGAATCCTTGTAAAGGTCACCTTGGTTAATCTAACAGACTGATTGAAAATTGCAATAGCAAAGATCAATGAAGGAGAGACCATTTATCCACCTTACGCCTTGAAAACTTTCTGGGGTTTCTCTGCTTTCCAAAATCCAAATAAGGGTGCTGAAGGATCATGGTAGCCAGCTTGGTAGGTCCTTGACATTTTCAATTCCTAGATATAAGTAGTAAATGTGAAAGAATTATTTACTTGAAACTTATGCGGCGTCTCGATGTCTTCTTGATGTTGAGGTTTTATAAGTAGTAAATGGGCAAATGAAGTTGCTGTGGGCATGTAATGGCATAATGAATGGGAAATAAGTGGGACAGTGATGTGGCAAGTGGCAAAGAAGAATTAACAATATAGCTAGAGGTGGCAATGGAATGGGGATAGCAACTACTATTTCTTTGGCTTAATGCATGATGCAGGTTTTAATATTATGGCTATGGTCCAAGCAAAATGGCAATAGAAGTAGGGACAACAGCTGTGCATGTAGGGCAGCAGCTGTGTGCTTTCTAGTATAGCTCATACTTGATGTTACCTTGAGCAGCCATGTAAAAAAAAATGGGGAGGGAAATGGTAGCTGCTGCTGTTTGTGAGAAAGAGGTGGCATTGTGAGGAATAATAGAGTTGCTGCTGTTGTGGTATTAATAAGAGAGTTAAAAATTAAAACTTACGCGCGAAAACAAACGAAATTTCATGAAAACACTTTCTCCATATCAACGAGATTTCTGAAGATACTCTCTCTCTCTCTCTCTTTGTTTTGATATTAATGGCGGAAACTCCCCTTCTAACAGGTCACTCACTCTCTCTCTCTCTCTCTCTGTGGATATCTTAATGCTGAAAAACAATAGGAGATTTTCACGATCTTTGAAGTTTGGAGAATCCTTGTATTCCTCTTAAGTAATTTCTAATCGTTCTCAACCTATCTCCTCTATGTTCAATAATCATTTCTGGATTTCAAGTTGTAATTTTTTCGAATTATTTTTTCTCTAATTTGGACCTTGATTTGTTTGTTTCCCCTGCAATCTTCTAGATATTTGAATCGATTTGTTTATCTAAAATTATCTTGCCAATTGCCTTTCTGAATATCCTCACAACTGTAGAATTTAGGGTTCGTATATGCAATTTAGTGTTATTTAATTATATGTAATTTTTTGGACATAATTGTAACAATTTTTCTGCTTAATTTATTCAAAACTTGTATTGCTTATCAACCGCTTCAATCATCATTTGCCGTTACAGTACATAATTTAGGGTTCTTTCTTAATTATTAGTGTGCTGGAGCTGTGTGCAATTCTATTGGGATTCGACATAAGACACAAATGGGAGGAATCAGCAAATTTTGAAGGAAATTATCTGTATGAATCCGCAAACCATGATAAAGTATAGGGTTGGGGAAAATCTATCAGGGCAACAAACTCTAGGAAAATTTCCATTTTGTTAAACCTCAATCTTTGATATAAATAATGATATGTGGTTGCGTTAAGGTCAAAAGAAAAGAAAGGAAGCTAAGAACGGCCTTTGATGTACAAAGATCGCCAATGCACACCCTCCATTTTTTTTATTTAGATCTTGTTTTCTGAGTACTTGCTTCTTACCAATGTGCACTTTATTCCTTGATAATTGAGTTGATTTTTTTTCTCATGGATGCTAAGTTGTTATGAGAGAGAATCTTGAAACGTTCCAATGTTTCGTTCCTATCTCGGCCAAGTAAGATATTCTGAGTCGATATAAAAGTTTATAAATGTGCATATGGGTCTATAGTAAGTCAAAAACAATTGTTCCAATAAAACTTTAAGCTTTAGGTGCTTAAGTAGGCGATCAATGTGAGATATAGTCCAAAGATTATATGTTCTTATAAAGAATTGCTAAATCTCGGTGGAAACTAATAAAGTAATTCATATGATTGGCCTAGTTGGATTCTTCATAAACTATGTGATGTCGAGTGACATAGCAAAGACGGTCCACAAAAGATACAAAAATGGCCAATTAAAGGTAAATTATATTTTTCTTACTCTTTTTCTTACTTGAACGCACACATCAAGATGCATTGCAATATGTCAACCAACTAAGCTATGGGTTTCAAGAAAATGATTTTCATTTTCAAATGCCAACTTTTGTCAACAATTTGATTCTTGAATTTATTTAACAATTTTCTTAACTAATGTGATTTGATCATCCCTATATACTGCCTACCATGGTTTAAAGTTTCGTTCCATTTCGGTATGTTTCAGCGGAACATTCCGGTTTGGTCGAGACTGGAACGAAACATTAACCCCTAAATGTTGCATATTTCAAGAAGTTTCAAATTCTCTTGGAATGTTCTAGATTTTAAACCTTGTCTCTGCATTTAAGTTTGGAATAACTTCTATTTGGGTCTGGTCACACTTTGATTTCATTGTCTTCTCTTATAACTAAGGTATCCAAGCTGGGTAGACTGCAATGCAACAACACAAACAATTCAGTACAAGATGTAAAGGTTGATGATTTGCGGTAGATGTTTCTAGCCATGATAGAAAAGGTGTCTTTTCTATACATTTATGGATATGACCAATATGTTTACTAGAGTAGTGATTAGATAGCTTTTAATTTGAGGAAGGTTCAAATCATTGGTACCCCTAATAATCAATTTCTTTGTATGGATATGCCTTTTTGTCTGATGGCCACTAAATCAGCCTTTTTTTATAGGTCCGTGTACTAATCGTCAAATTAGCTGACAGATTACATAACATGCATACTCTTTCACACTTGCCTCAGCATAAGCAAGTAATGAAATTCTTGGTTTGGTATTTAATAGGTGATCCCTTCTTTTCTTTAAGCATTATTACTTTGTATGTAGTCCAGCATTGCAATGGAGATGTTGCAGGTCTTTGCACCTCTAGCAAAGCTACTAGGAATGTACCAGATTAAGGTATATGCATGCCTGCCCTTTTTGAATCCTTGGTTCTTATTTTCTGCTTTGGTTCCCAGATACACACCTTTTCACATTCCAACCCATATGTTAAACATTGGTTGTGGAGGAGAATTGCCTGCCCAGAGTGAATATTCTGATTTAGTTGTATCTGGAAAATAAACACATTTGATCTTCCAGTCATGGTTTTCAGATTGAAGATGAACAATAGGGCCTTGAACCATCCTTGAGGACTCTTTGTCCTCTTTCAATAAAATTTTACTTGTCAAAAAAAAAATCCTTAATGTCTTGTCTTTATTTTTTCTTTAGTTTGGTAACACAATTTGTTAAACACAGAGAAGTATTACTAGGAAAGGAAGAGGTTTCCCTTACAAGAGATATATTCAAAGAATAAGAAAGAACAAAGAAATCTTTAAAGAACAAGGAGATGAGTTGTCTTCTTTCTTTGGATTTGATCGTGGAAGAATAATCACAAAAGTAGCAAAAAATAATCACAAAAATAGATCCTCAGCATCCCTAACAACAAAATGTACGATTGTGGAAGACTTGGACTAAGCTTCAAATGAAGATGAAGACGATTTGGAATGCTGCCACCAAAGATTTATTATATGATGGACGGTTGTGAACAACATTTACTACATTCCAACCAAATAGACAATTACTTCAATACAACTAGCAAAAAAAACATGAAACAACACCACCAACACAGGTAAAGATCAACTAAATAACTTCAATAGAACTTCTACATTTACTTTATCTGATGTAAACTTCTACCATACCATGCAACACACACCACACATGTATATTAGATTAAGAGGCAATACCCACATATGTAAATATGACTGCTGTTATGACACATGGCTGCTACTATGGTATAGGTGGGAAATGGGGACAGCTGCTGCTGTGGCTACTGCTGTGTTTGTGTTTAATGAGAATGTTTTGCGTTTTTTAGACCATTAGTGTTCTGTGTTTTTTTGGATTTGTGATTGGAAACCCAGTAGCAGTTGATACGTCCACCACACTTTGTCTTAACCAACTGTTTAAGAAAATCCCAGCCAAGAGGTGGCATATGATTCAGAAATATGAATTGATTATTTGATCTTGGCAATGCATAGTATGGAAGTTGAGTCCTCTGAGAACTATGAACCTATGATTTGTCACATAGTTCTCAAGTGTTGTGTATTATCTTTGTTGTGCATAATACCATTGGATTCAATGTAGTTTTTACATTTATAGTTTTTGATCAATCAAGTCTGCTTGCTTAACAAATACTAAAGATTTGTTTGCTGTATGTGCCCTCCATTATGAATGTCCAATTGATGGGCCATATCTGATATTGCACACACTCCCCAGACTTGCATTGTCCTATCAATTGCATTAGTAATATATTAATATGCCACTGCCTTTCTCAGTCTAGACTTGGTTGTCTTGGCTTCTCAGTTGATTCTCTAACATGCAAATAACTTTTAACTCAATCCATGAATAGTTGTCACTGGTTTGTTTGGATACAGGATTACGTTGATTTCCTATTTTTACTATCACTGTTGTGCGTGTTAGTGGCACCTGCTTTTGATACCACCTTTACTTGTACCTTCCAATCACAAGTCCATATCTAAGACCCTTTTTGACAAACACACACCTACCAATTAACTTGCACTCAAATGGTCTCATACATCATCGGTATCTGATTCTTCTTTGTGCAAGCAAATAGAACACAAAATCCTACCCACACATAGGATTTTACATACTTACTTCATAAGCTTGTAGATCCGAACACTATAGACATGGTTTGTAGATCCGAAATTCAAAGAGCTGCCTAAGGTCCTTTCCAATAAATATGAGCTTTGAAGTCATCAACACCCAAAGCTTATAAAACCAGTGGGGACCTCTTTAGAAGTATAAGAACTCATACATTGTAGAACAAGGACTGTCCTCTGTAATCTATAAACAAAAACTTTTTTGTACTCCAAAATAATTGACACAGTTAAGATTTTAAAAATATATCCTTCATCCAACATATTTAGGAAACAAAAACATTTACATGTTGCCTTATTTGGTTCGGATACAATTGTTGGAATTCGTTTTATTATGTGTAGTTGAATGTTTATTTTACAAATAGCTCGGAATTATGAATGGATCCATTTTACAACAAAAAGGAAATTTTCTGTAAGACCTTAAAAAACTATGCAATCCAGATGGTTCTTAGTTCTTTTTTTTTTACCCAAAGAAAGAAAATGTTGAAAACAAGAGGGATGGAAGTGTTCTGTTTAAAATTTCAGCATAAACACTTTAATTTGGTGCACTATAGGTGAATGTCACTCGGCCTAATTAGAAATTGACATAACTCGCCATAAATTCAGCTAATTTGATACGATTGGTGTTGAAAATCCATTCTAGAACCTCTCTCAAGGTAGCAAGATTCCACTTCAAGCCTTCAAGCTTCTTATTGTTTTTCTAGCTCTTCTTCCCTTCTGTTCAGAAGCTTCTCATTTGTTTTAAGAAAAGAAATCCTAATCTCAGATCAGGGTGTATACCCCTAAATACCCTATATATTCAATGTAGCCCAATACTATCAACCACAACCCTGTCAGCCCCTTGGGAATCATTTAACACACTATTCATGCACGTGTGCACACACACACACACCCCACTCAGTTAGACAAACATTTAACACCACTCTATTCCAACATTTAACTTCATCACCTTTTTCTTACACTTTGAGCATAATAGATCCACTGACACTATAGTTTTCTGAAACAGTAATAGAGTCACTTGTACTTCAATACTTCATCTTAGAAAAACATGGACCTTAAAAATTATAAAAATTATGCCTATTGCAATGTTTGTTTGATCAATTATTATATGCCATGCTCATTAATTGATTTGCCATGATCTTGACAGATATATTTGTGATGTGTTTGCTTTCATCTTAATTTCGATGTGATGGGTTTTGTATTATTTTCTTGATCAATATTCATTCGATATCCATATGTGATGACATAATCTGGCCCATGGGCCCATTTGTTTGAAAAAGGCCCCGGGCACACCCCACCCTATTTTGCACACACCACGTGCACGTTTACTATTTTGCGCACTTACACGTCCCATATAGCCAACGTGGCACTAATGCGTGGCCCAGTCTCTTCGGAGATGCGACGTCATTCATGAAAATCACAACTACAGTCACGTACCTTAGGGTATATCAAACTGGGGTATCAATATCGTCTGATCAGGTGATTCTGAGAGGTATATTGATGCACCCAGGCTGGAACGACCTGAGCCTTTGACCTATTGTGAGCCACACAGTCACATGTCCCGATTGTCAATGTAGTACTAGTACGTGGTCGGTCCCCTCGTGGGATGCCAAACCATTTATGAAAGCTACAACTCTTGACTCGTACCCATAGATATGTAAAAGATAATCTAAGTATATCAATTGCACTTCTTGGTCAAAACCAGTGCCTAAGCGAGATCTTGCCTCGCTGTACCCTACTGTACGAGGGGGATAGACTATGTCTATTCTAGACGAGAGATATTTAAGTGGGCCCTCGCTCAGCATCGTGCGCCACCTCTCAACTGGAGATCAAACTGACTGTTTTTTACTTCAGAGAAGTCAGTTGAGATTTTAGATTATCACCTATACGGTATATCAAACCAAGTCACTACGTATCGAGAGGTATATAGGTGTATTTGGGCAAGGGTGGCCAGATAAATTGCATTGCACGTGACAAACCTAGAGTCTAGAAGCCTTCCTATAGGTCACGACCCGAACTGACTATGGGTGTTCTCGGGTTGCTTTATTCAATCCAACCAACAGGTAAGTGGGCGGACCGATCCACAATAATCAAACAGAACCTGCAATATTAGTTCGACCCAATCGGTGAAATGTACCGATTAATTTGAACCACTTAAACCAGTTGGCAAATGGATCAAACTGATCAATACCAAATCAATTGGACTAATTGATTTCACTTTTAAAGATCCAGACCACTTTGTATTGAAAGATTCAATCTTAGGATCAAATTAATTTGTTTGATCAAAAGTTCAATCCCAATCAGGAGTAGACCCGCGTCTAACATTTCTCACTTTCTTGGTCACTATAGACTTATAGTGCATTTGGATTCGATATTTTCCACTAGACTTGGGCTATTCTATATCGAAACTTTAATCATGTGGTTAAGAGTCAAACCTTTAGAGTCAATGGTTAACCTTGGTTTACTTCCAATCAGGTGATAATTGGTCCTAAACGTTCTAAACCTCCATCTGTACCACTTTGGGTCCGTGAAAATAGTCATCTTTCCAAAGTACCATTGCCAAGTAGTCAGTCTTTGCCACGAGAAGAAACGAGTACCATGGATGAAGCTGTACTCCGTCAGATTTTAGAATCTTTTCAAGCACAGATTATTGCTTCTGTCCAAACACAAATTGAATCCCTGAAAATTGAAAAGGGAAAAGATAAAGATATAGAACCTCAGGATGTGTTTGACCTCGTTGAAAACCAAGAAGATGATCAGTTACACGTCGACCCTGTCCTAGCTCATCGAATAACTCAGGTTGAAACTGCTTTGAAGAATATTAAAGACCCTGACGATCTTACTCTTGGATTAGGGGCAATGACCTTGTTTCCCACGGTCCATCTGCTAGAGAAGTTCACAATGCCAGATATGGAGAAGTTTGACGGTATTGGATGTCCTAGGACTCACTTAAAAGTATATGTCGGCATCATGCAATCTCAGGGTTTGAGTAAAGAACAGATGGCACAACTTTTTCAAAGTACCCTTACAGGTCCTGCCCTACGCTGGTTAATGTCATTGGATTCATCTCAGGTAAGAACACGGCATGAATTGATGAAAGAGTTTATTGGTCGGTATTCATTCAACACGGATATTGAACTCATAAGAAGAGACCTAGAAACTACTAAACAAAAACCTGGGAAAACTTTCACTGAGTTCATTGCTCGATGGAGAGCTAAAGTCGCTCAATTATGGGACCGACCTCAAGAGAAGGAACAAGTCAAGATTATCCTCAGGAATCTCACTCCAAATTATGTCAAGTACTTGAGGCCTCAGTACCTTCCTACTTTTCAATCCCTCCTTGAGACTGGAAATCAAGTTGAGGATGCCTATTCTTCGGGACTTTTTGGTAACTCGTCGGAGTCAAAACCCAAACATTTCAAACCTAATGTCAATTCCTTACAAGTGGCCAACACCTCTTTCGTACTATCTCCTCAAGCTACTCAGCCTTCACAAACTAAGCCTAGGAGACAGTTTGCCAATCTTGGAATGTCCCTTAGTGTTGCTTATCAAAAATTGATGAAAAGGGGATTGCTGACACTTTTACAACCTAAGCCTTTGCCTAATCCTCTTCCCCCAAATATGGATAATGGACAATTCTATGAATTCCATCAGATGTCTGGTCATGTTCTTGACAGGTGTATTACTCTCCGATATGCTATCCAAAATCTTATTGAGCAAGGAAAAGTCACCATACCCACTCCTACCGCACCCAATGTGAAGACTAACCCTTTGCCTACCTTTCAAAATCAACCCCCTCCTACTCTGAACCTAATATCCATATCTAAACCCGAATCAATTGACCCAGTTTCCTTCATTCACCAAATTGGTCTTAACAGTGCATTTGCTCCATGTCAGAATGAGCTCAACTACCCTAAGGCAGTGACAGAACTGAAGAACAGAGAAATCATTGAAGCAACGGGTTATCCCGCATATAACAGGCTTGAATCGGAATATGAAGAGATAGTAAAAGCAGGCAAGTTCAAGTCATCCATCGAAGATAACTGAAGTGGCATAGACTCTAGAATTGTTTCCCTCCATTCAAAATGATGTCGTCTTTTAAGTCTTCTTAGTTTTTTCTGGCTTCAGTTGCGTCAGTCTTTGAATTCAGTTAGTCATCTTTATTTTTGGGTTTTAGTAAGGTTTGTCAGTTTATGTTCTTTTCAATTCCAATAAATAAAGAAGCTTTTGATTATCATGTGTGCAACAATGATATAAACATAAAATTTAATATGAGAAATGACTTAAAGCTCACTAACCAAATTTTATAAATATTGGAATTAAAGAGTACACTCAAGAAGTGAAAATTGGTAATACGTTATCCTCAGGAGAACATGAGAGAATAGTAAACTTACTTGAGAAATTCAACAGTGTTCTTGCATGGTCTTATAAGGATATATGGATGGATTACACAAAAACATAGATCAAGTCAAGAGTGATTTCAAAGTCAAAGATTATCGGTAAAAAATGATATAGTTGAAAGCATCGACAAAGACGCTAAGACTTACAAATGGATCTACCATGTTTCTAACTCAAAAGAGGAGAGTTTTCATTCATAAGAAAATAAAAGATTTTCTCGGAGTTATAGAATAGTTGAATAATCAAACACAGAAAACTTGATTATACTCGATTTCACAAAAGAAGACTGAAGAATATTCATTCAAGAAGACCTTACTCGATAAAGCAATCCAGATATCGAATTCCTGAAACTTTGACCCAGTCAAGCAACATTCATCAAAAGAGGCCTCCTTTAGTCGAACCATTTCCTTGTCTTACCAAAAAAAAAAAAAAACTTTCTTTAGCCTCTTGCAGCCTTTTAAAAAAAATAAAATAAAATAACATTTTCTTTCTAAACCATACCGACCAACCTTGGGAGGGAATCTTCGTATGAACTACGTTTTGACCTGATCCCAAAAGAAAAAAAGAAATATTTGGGGTACGTAGGCAACCTGAGAAGTTACTTCAGGCTCGGTCATTAAAAGAAAAATATATTCTCTTAAGGAAAGTGTCATCCAAAAGAAAAATCTACTATTGAAATGTTCAAAAGAAAAGAATGCCAAACTAAGGGCATTAGAAAAAAGAATCAAAAGAATTGATAAAAAAAATGTCAAACTAGGGGCATTTAGAAAAAATCAAAATAATTGACAGAAAAGAGAGAATATCAAACTAGGGGCATTTTGGGAAGTTGAGCCTTATATCTTTTCTTTCTAAACCATATCCTAAGCCCACCTATTAAGTCCTCCTGAATGCTAATTGACTCGATTAAGGTGCAGGGAACAAAGAAATTGTCGAGTTGGTCATTCAAGATCATCAAGAAAAAAGAAAAGCCCGCTAAGTCGAAAACCCGAAAAGGCGACTTAGGCAAAATTTAGGGCATAACCATAAAAAAGAAAGTCTGCTAGGTTGAAAACCTGAAAAGACGACTTAGGCAAAAATCAAGGCATCATCAGAAAAAGAAAAACAAAACCCGCTAGATTGAAAACCTGAAGAGGCGATCTAGGTAAAAATTAGGGCATCATCAAATGGAAGGAAAAGTCTCATCAAGAAGAAAAATTTAGAAGGAAGCTTGTGCAGAAACTGCAGAACCATTCAAGCCACGATATTTGTCTTTCAGCCAAGAGCTCACATCAGACGAAGATAATATTGAAGTAAAAAAAAATCAGAAGTGATCTTGAACATTGTAGGATCTTCAAGAGTATGTTTACTTGTTCAAGTGTTCGCTACTGGAAGATGTAGAATCATCAACCACTTTGAAGAGAAAGATCTTTTATTCTAATATTTATCAAGATTTTTTAAGTCCAGCTCAAGCATTTCTCAAAAATAATGATCAATTCTTTATTGCACATATGATAATCTTAAGAGTCTTAAATTTAAGAGAATGTCAGTTCTTCTATCTATTATACATCAGAGTCCATATTTTTCAAGCGTAATCCATTCCATTAGTCTCGTAGTCAAGTCCCAGTTAAAGCCAACCTTGAAACTAGGGGCATTTTTGAAAGTCATTTAATTCCAAAGTTTTTGTTCTTAATCACATGATAAAAATGAAAATCTTACTTAAAAGTTCGATGAAGTCAATGATAATTATGAATCCAAAAGCATGATAAGCCAATAAAGGCCCGATCTTTCAAACTTTGAGCTCGATTTTGAATCATAGAATGAGTAGGTTTTTTGAAGTGCCTATAAACCTAAGTTTGAGTCCGAGAAACGAGACTCCAACTTTTTGAATCATAGAATGAGTGGGCTTTTTGAAGTGCCTATAAACCTAAGTTCGAGTCCGAG
Organism: Akebia trifoliata; assembly: GCF_017979445.1. Classification (NCBI taxonomy): domain Eukaryota; kingdom Viridiplantae; phylum Streptophyta; class Magnoliopsida; order Ranunculales; family Lardizabalaceae; genus Akebia; species Akebia trifoliata. Next base: position 17,755,572 of record NC_141386.1, read on the forward strand.
AAGCGAGACTCCAACTTTTTGAATCATAGAATGAGTGGGCTTTTTGAAGTGCCTATAAACCTAAGTTCGAGTCCGAGAAACGAGACTCCAACTTTTTGAATCATAGAATGAGTGGGCTTTTTGAAGTGCCTACAAACCCAAGTTCGAGTCCGAGAAACGAGACTCCAACTTTTTGAATCATAGAATGAGTGGGCTTTTTGAAGTGCCTATAAACCTAAGTTCGAGTCCGAGAAACGAGATTCTAACTTTTTGAATGATAGAATGAATAGGCTTTTTGAAGTGCCTACAAACTTAAGTTCGAGTCCGAGAAACGAGACTCCAACTTTTTGAATCATAGAATGAATAGGTTTTTTGAAGTGCCTATAAACTTAAGTTCGATTCCGAGAAACGAGATTCCAACTTTTTGAATCATAGGCTTTTTAAAGTGCCTACAAACCTTAGCTCGAGTCCGAGAAACGAGACTCCAATTTTAATAGGATTGTTTAAGTTCCTGTAAACCTTAGCCAGAGTCCGAGAAACAAGACTCCAGCTTTGTTTGAAATATATTGAATTAACAGGATTGTTTAAGTTCTTTAGCCCGATAAGCGTGACTACAATATGCTCGAGTCCGATAAACGAGACTCAAACTTTTTCGAACTCTAAAAAGAATTTCAAATAGGATTTAACGAAATTCTTTCATTGTTATGACTCCAATTACTTCATTGTTCAACCTTGCCATGATTGCTTTCGTTGCATAAGCACATTTCAATTTTGAACCATTATTGTCAGTGAGAGAAGATCTCTCGGACCTGACACATTTTTACTCAATTTCACACAGCATCACACCATTTCACACACGTGCACTTTTGCATTAGTCAGGGAGAATTTTCTAAAATTCAAGGATCTGACACTGTTAGTGAGAGCTCACGCTCGAGGACCTGACAACATTTTTCGGGGAGAGTTTTACCCTCAAGGATCCGAACACCTAGACGAATTGCTAAATCAGGCTGCAAAATGAACTGTCACTAGCTTTGGCATTCAGATATCGCACTATCTACCAAAATAGATTTGCTATCTAGTTTGCTTCAACCCTCTGCCAAAGAGGGGCATCTGTAGACACCCCATTTTTGCATCCGCCTGATTAATCAACTCGTCAACCCGATCGCAACGATTCCCAATGATGGATTTATTTCCATTACTTTATTTTGTTACTAGAAATATTTCAGAAATCCGGATGAGGTATCTCGAACTACAAAACATTAGAAACCACGCTACGCTAGGAAAATATGACCCCAGAAACATAGAAATCATCATCTTGCAGACCCAAAAAGAAGCTTCACGATAAAAATCACTAAAAATTGATCAAATTACCAAAATACCCCTAACATCAAAACAACCCTAGAACATACGTTACGATTAGGAAAACCCTTTCGAACATATAAAACAACAAATCGAAACCAAATAAATCATTTCGCCAATTTTAACAGAATTTGACAAAATTACGAAAATGACCCTTATAAAGTTCATGACCATTTCACACAAAAATTTTCATAAATGACACAAACTAATATTTCTATTGAATTCCTTACGAAAAATCGATTCTAAAACATCCTAAAAGATTAAAAACTGACTTGAAACGTGAAAAATCCTCTCCGGGGGTAAAACGGTAATTTCACAATTTTCATAATTAAAATTTTCAAAATTAATAAATAAAATATTAAATAATTAAAGTGAAACATTGATGAAATTAATTTAAAATTTTGAATTAAAAGAAATCGATCAATAAGGCTTTCAAGTAAAATTGTTGAGGGTTCGTGGGATATTTCTTTAAGGACCCCTCCATTTGGGGGTCCAAAGAATTAAAGAAATAATGGAGGAGGGGTCTCCAAAAATTAAAAGTAAATCAAGCAAGACTAAAGTCAAGGTATTAAAGTCAATCTAGTGACACTAAAGTCAAAATTAAAGTCAATTAAGCAAGATTGAAGTCAAAGATATTAAAAGTCAATCAATTAAGACTAAAGTCAAAATATTAAAAGTCAATCAAATAAGACCAAAAGTCAAAATTGTAATAGAATTCTAATTAAATAATAACTCTATCTAATAGAGTTCTAACTAAAAAACAATTCTACCTAAAATAATTCTAATTAAAACATAATTCTACCTAAAATAACTCTAACTAAAAGAATTACAATCAAACACTAACTCTATCAAAATCAACCCCTAAAAAAATCTATAAATAGGGGTGCTCACACCCTATTTTCGTATCAAATCATAAACCCTAAGAGAAGTAGGTCTAAAAGTCCCCCTAGCCTCCCATAAACCCTAGTTTTGGAGTCCCAACTCCTTACCTAACATCCCTCCTTCGATTTTAGCCTAAAAAACATCTAAAAGCCCTTCGAAAATACTCCAAAACCCATAACAAACTTGAAGAATCCAGATCAAAAAAGGAGATACCTTGCCTCGGAGATCAGAAATCCAAATCCGAAGACAGAACGAAGCAAGGAATACGATACAAGGAGCAATTTTTATTGGATCTGAGGGAATAAGGTCTGTGCTATCGGAAAGGTACAATTTCTTCTTTCTTTTATTATCTAGATTTTTTTTAGCAATGTAACTTATTTGGGAAATTAGTAGAGACCGATTTGGCAGGGCGGGGTTGGTGCCTAACACCTTCCAACCCCGTAACATGATCCCCGAATTCAGTTTTTTCTGTTCTAGATTAGTTCTTTATCTATTTAGAGTCATTGATCGGTTCCTAGATCGTAATAACTAGGTGGCGACTCCCAAACCTCAAGGGTCAAAAGCGGATCCGCGCACCCCGCGGATCGAGGGCGCTTTCAACACCATAAAAACCTAGATAGAACCTACATAGCTTTAATCAACTAACTGCTTTCAGCTCTTCTACAAAAGAAACTGAATTCTTTTAATGAATGAAACAACCCTTACACTACCTTGATATTTATTGTGCATGAATACAATAATAGCCAAATTCTAGAGAAAACCCATACCATAGTAGAGTATGTGATGGCTGTCACTGCCCTAATGAGAGAAAGCCCTGCAATTGAATTGAGGTTTGGGAGATGAGATAGAACAATGCATAGAGAAGTGAACACCAGATACCATTCAATGGTTGATAGAGGATTGGACGAACAAAGGGGCCCACAAACTATTTGAAAGAACAGCTTCATAGTCTCCCCTCCAATGAGAATAAGAGTTGTTGCAGTTCCTGCTGATAGGTAAATAGTTGGGAAGAAAGCAAGCCACAGGCCTAACCTTTCTCCTGAAGAAGAAAAAAAAACAAAAGCCATGAACAGCATAATAGGCAATGCCAATGTTTTATGTTTTAAAAAAAAGCATTTTTTCAGATCTTTTCCTTCAATTATTTCTATTTTGTGGGTAGACAAGTGGATTTCTTGTTAGTGAGTTAAGGGAGAACATGAGAAGTTTGAACCCAAGTATGTTATATCTAATAGAGTATCAAATTATGATGCATTTTGCAGAGTCAAAACCAGTTACTAAGCCTATATGCTTCACAGTAGCATAGTACTTAGTTTAGCTCATTTGTTCTTCATGAAGAAGGTAAGCAGAGATCAAACCCATTATTTCAACTCTTAGAATCCACAAAACCAATGGTGCACATAAGATAAAATTACCCATACATAAAGGAGGGTTAATGGGGCATGTCAGGCAGACCATAAGGACATGCTACCAGTGTCGCACTAGTTACAAGTGGCACATACGCAAGAAATGGGTACCATTTGATGGATCTTACAAAGAAAATCTTCTAGGCTAAAATTAATTTAGAGCTTATAATTGTACATGTTTTTTGCAAGATAGTCAACCATATATTTTCTAACCATCTGAATAAATAAGAAAAATCGGATAGCCACAATCATCGGATCAGATCGACCAGATGGGTATCATTATTTCATCAATAGAAAGGTGAGTGATGGAATGCAATCTCACCAAATGCTGCTTGTGCAAGCTCCACGTATCTATTGTACCTCTTCCCGAGAATTGCTTCATGTAGTTGGACCAGAATCCACAAAGTGTAAAGTTGCCAAAAGTAGGCTATTGTTAACGAGATTACCCCCCAGCTCCTACATACCACAAAACATATAAATAATTTACAAAGGTGTGCCAATTTATCCATATGTCATTTCATTTCACCAAGTTGATGAGGTTACAAATTTCTCCACAAGACAAAGAATTTTCTCTAACCCAAGATTTACCCTTTCATAATTTAATAAATAAATCAGTTAAAAGAAGCTGCAATTTCATTTGTCATGAAAAAGTCATTTTTTCCTAGGCATCAAAGATAAGGCTGATATGAGAATGAAAACATAGGATTCCTAGGCATCGGTATGGATATTCTAGAGATTCATTTTTCAAGGGAATCCTAACAATACCTTCTCATCTCAGGCATACTTTGATGGCCTTCCTCATAGTAACCAAGTTCGGATATGTTAACTATTCATTGGTGGGTATAATTCGGTTAATTGGATAAATTCAGAAAATTTTTGTAAAAAATCCAGAAATTTTTCGGAATATACAAATGAATTTTTATTTTTTTTACCGAAACCCATCATCTTCAACATCCATATCTTGTTCTTGAGAGTTTAATGTTTAAGAAAATAAAATCTTGGGGGTGAAGGGTAAAAATATTACCATATTTGACGATTTATCAATAAAAAATAGATTAATTTAGTAATTTAATCGGCTAGTCATTTATTCGGAGAATTTTTTTAATATTTGGAAAAACCAAGAAATCTTATAACTATGGTCTGCCTCAAACATCATTTGAGGTAAGTAATTTCCATTTCCATTTCTCGTGTCCAAGTGTTAATATGAAATTTACAAGCATTTTGAAACTTTGGTAAACCAGAGAGATGGCCAAGCACTGGTTAACAATCACAAGTTCAACAGATAGGTCAAACCAACGGCTGAGATGGGAGGATTGTTACAACATGATATATGCCATTAAACCTTGAAACCAATCGAAATCAAAATTAGCAAAAGAAATCCAAATAAGAAATCGATAGAACTCTAGGGTTTGAAATTTGTGTCATATTGGGTGGTTGATTCCATGGATATTGAAGGGTCGGATAGAAATCGATGGGTTGCAGAGAGTGAGAAGGAGATGAGAGAGAGAGGGAGAGAGAGAGAGTGAGAGAGCTTACCAGATTTTGCAATCGAACTTGTCGAAGTGATCTCACAAGCACATCCACCAACAAATGAGAAAACAAGACAGAGAGTAACAGACGAACCAACAGATGAGAGAACAAAAGAGAGTGATAGACGAAGGAACGAGAGGGAAAATGAGAAGGAAGAGGGAAAACAAAGTTTGCGCGCTGTTTTGTGGTATTTCGTTTAGAAAATTTTACAGACGGATTGTTATTTCCGCTGTAACATAAATAGAAAATGTTCTATCTACAGCTGCGGAAAGTATAATCCGCCGCTGAATTCAATTGATAATTATATAAAAATTAACCCTGTAGCTGCAAAAAATATATTCCGCTGCTATTTTTAATTTAACAAAATTGATACACGAAACCTACTAAACCAAGTTTTTTATATAAATAAATTAATTTTTAGTGGCGGATATACTAATCCGCTGTTATAATCAATTTAAAAAAACATTGGCAAAGAGAACAACTCACTTAACTGACCTTATATAAAAAAATTTCATTTTTTAGTGGCGGATAAACTAATCCGCAGCTACATTCAATATGCAAGGGATCCCTATAGCGGCAGATATATTAATCCGCTGCTATATTCAATTTAAAAAAAAATTGATAAAAAGAAAAACTCACTGAATATAATTTTTTATATAAAAAAATTGATTTTTAGTGGCGGATTTACTAATCCGCTGCTATATTCAATTAAAAAAAATTGATAAACAGAATTTACTATACAAAATTTTTTATATTAAAACTTTTTTGATTTTTTTAGTGGCGGATATAATAATCCGTTGCTATATTAAATTTTTAAAAAAATTTGATAAAGAGAACTCATTAAACATAATTTTTTATATAAAAAATTGATTTTTGTAGTGGCAGTTATATTAATCCGCTGCTAGATTCAATTTTAAAAAAAATGATAAAGAGAAGAACTCACTAAACATAACTTTTTATATAAAAAAGATTGATTTTTTAGTGGCGAATATATTAATCAGCTGCTATATTCACTGAATAAGCAGGAAGGATGAAGTGTGGATATGTCGGGGTCCCTATAATGGTGGATATAATTATCCGCTGCAAAAAACTGTACCTATATAGGCGGATAATTTTATCCGCTGCAAAAAATGTATATATAGCGCCGGATAAAATTATCCGTTGTTATAAACCGCTGCTGTATATCAAAAATGTTGTAGTGTTAAGCTTCTAAGTTTTACAAGAGAAGAAATAAAAAATCACATAGAGACTCAATACTTTCTCAAACACTCAACAAAAGAGAAACCCCTTTTATGGACAGTAACTATCATTTAGGAACCTCTTTTATTTCTCATAAACTAATAAAATGACATTACCCAAAACACCCTTAGACAAAACCCATTAACCTTAATAAACAAAAGGAATGGTGATTTTATATCACCAAACCCAGCACTCTACATTTAGACAATTATTTTAGATGCTCCTAAGTTTTTAAGCTAATGAGAAGCTCCTTTGACTCTTTTGACCCCCATCTCTATGCCTTTGATTTGCCCTCCTCCCCCCCTTCATTTCTAATTGTTTGGGTGATTAAGAATTCTTTTACATTTGAGATACCCCCATGTTTTCAAACTCATAGTATCTCTTTGACCTTGTTCTTCTATTTTAGGTTGACAAAAACTTATCTAAATACCCTCTATTTCAGCCTATAAACCCTTGATTTATTCTCAATTTTCAGTGTTTTGTTCTTTGTTCTTATTTTAACATGTAGTCTTAATTTTGGTGTTTTTGGTGATTTTGTTTTCAATTTTTCAGATGATTGAGACCATTAGACCTTCTTCTTTTCTCTAGATTAAAAACAATTACCTAATTACCCTCTCTTTCAACTTGTAACCAATTACCCTTATTATTTTTCTACCACACATTTTCAAGGTTTGCAACTAAGTTAATTTTAATCTATTTAACTTCATCTTCAATACATAGATTTGAACATCGCTTTAATCTATTTTAGAAAATCTTAGGATTTTCTAACTAAAAAATCCCATCATCCTCTACTTCAAAAATCCTTTCTTAGTTTTTAGACTTAAGGGTCAAAGTAGATTAATTCTAAGGGTGAGGATTAGAGTAAAAATATTTTAGTCAAGGGGTTGAAGGTTATTGGTTTTGAGATGAGAAATAATATAAGCTGATAGTAACACAGTCATTCTACGTTAGTCTATTAAAGAAGACTAAGGCCAAGTAGCCTTTGGTGAATATTTGAGATACTCATGGTTTTAAATTGATGACATTGCCATTTGACTTCAATCTTCTGTCACATAGTGTGAGAAATAATCTAAATACCGCTTTCTTATCTTTAAACAAAAATCTTGAATTTTTTCTTACAAACCAGTCATGTTCAATCTCTTCAACCTTCTCGTTAATTATAATTTATCTCCCTACAAGAAAATCCTGGCCCCGCCGCTGATCATTTCCATGAGTGTCGTAGATTGGAAAGTGTCTTGGAGCTCTTCACAACAGTTTGATAATGGCTTTACTTTGCTCTTGTTGGGTGAAAAAATTAGAGTTGCTTTCGGCTTCAAAGAGAGGAGGAAAAGATTGAATTTTGAAACGTCAATAACATATCCAACATAAGATATATTGCTTTAATTCACAAATCATCAATACTCCTTCTTTGAGAAGTCTCAAATCACCAATACAATAATCAAACTTCTTTTCATCTTTATTGCTTTAATTCATAAAGCCCAGTAGCCCAAGTCTTCTTAGTATGACCCATCACATTCGCACTCAATCATATTTCTTGTTCCCTTATTAGTCTGGGCCAATTTATCCCAATTTTGATAGTCAAAGAGGCTAGTGGTTCTTGAATCAGGCCAATAATTTAGCTCACAATAGAGCCCACACTGCAATCATCTAAGACCTAAAAGAGGCAATGGACAATGATAGAGCCCACAGTTAAGCTTATATCGTACCTATTTTAAGGCCCAATAGAGGCCACTCAACTATGTGCAGTTTTCGGTTTTTCCATCAAGATTGAGATTATTGTGGTATCGTTCTCAAGTTGTTTGATCATTGGATGCGCCTTCATCAACAAAATAGATTTGACATTCTGGATCTTCTTCAACAATACTACTTGTGGAGACTAAACTATTTCTGCAAACTCATGTTGATTATCCTTAGGAGGCCACCCTTAAGGATTTATCTTGTGTGTTTGGGGGGTGCTTAAAGCAACTGAATACCTTGTTTCAAAAAAGAAAAGACGACATGGGATTAGACAGATTAATATTAGGTTAGATTTCTTAAAAATAAAGCTTTCCCCTAATTAGGATTTTCTTCTACTATTTTCAATATAAACCTAATTAGAATTTTTATAATTAATCATCCAACAGAATCAATGAATCTCATTCCTCTAGGATTACGACAACATATAGAAGTGACCAGTTTTTTTTTTTTCTTTGTTTTTTTTGTTTGTTTGGTTGGTTGTTGCTCGTACTATCTGATGAGATGAAAAAAGTGCTTTTATGGAGTGCTCTGTTTTTGTATGGACTAATGAAATTTTCTTTTTGGATATGTCTTTGTATTGATTTCTAACTTTTTCACTTACATTGGTGCGATGGCTGTTGGAGGGAAAGTGCTTCACCGAACATATGCTTTTTTTTTTCGGAACATTTGGAAAGAACTCATCCTTTCTTAATTAATTTATAATTAGAAGGAATTTTGTATCATAAAACTCGTTGATAAGTTTAATAAATGAGAAACACATTACTCACTAACTTAGTAAGATTTCAAATCTTACTAAGGGTTGTTGAGGACAAATGGATTACCAAATTGGGAATTTGGTAATCCATCACCATGCCCCTCTAGAAATTTTCTTGAAATAACTCAGGTCCAAAAAAAATATTCAACATTTTTCTTTTTGAGCTTGATCCAAGCTTTTATAAATGGACAGCTACTAAACTCCCAACCAACTAAAAATTCAAATTAAAACTTAGTGTTGAAAATTAATATATTTTTTTTAAATTTATTTATGTATTTTCTTTTTATGTTGTTATTTTTTAAAGTTCAAAGAATTTTGTCTTCTACATCCCTTTGGCCTCGGATCATGGTTTTGGATGTGACAAGATGAGCTCAACCACACTTACTAATTACCAAGGCTAGACTAATTCATAAACTAAAGGGTAAATTACACTTTGACCCTTATTATTAGGTATAATTCCATGTAATCTCTGAATAGTTTGACAATAACACTTACCTCCCTTATACTTTATCTAAGGAGTTCACTTACACTCCTTCCATCTACTTGCCAACAACGCAAACAGTTAAGAAAATGTTTTTTATATTTTTCTGAAGACCATTTTACCTATTTTAGAATGTTTACTTTTTTTTATTAAACAAAAATATCTCTGGGAAAAAATGGGTTCATGCCCAAGACTGACTGAATGCTTTAGGGGGGTGCACTTTTAAATATTGTTTCAAAATTTAATTTTTAAATGAAAAGAAAAGAAAAAATGAGATGGTAAAATGGTGAAACAACAACTGAATTTTTACAATGACAATGAAAAAGGAGGTAAGTGCAATTATCAAAACATTAGGGGGTCAACATGGAATTATGCAAACTATAGAGGGTCAAAGTGTAATTCACCCGAAACTAAAACTCTGTGAAACATTTGTTTTGATAGGCAAGAAGGTCAGTTACTGGTTAGAGATTAATGTGAGTCGTGCAAACTTTAAGAGAATATACAATTTTAGAAAGGGAAGCGTTTGGTTTCGGGGGTCCTAAAGAGAGTCAAACATTTTCAAAATAGGAGTTAGAAGTTTCATAATACGCTAATTTTTGGTGAGGATGATCTCTATGCTGAGGAAATCATCCTCACAAAAATCTGCTCATTCGAAAACTTCTAACCTTAGTTTACAAGTTGAAGAATCGTAGATCGTTCGATTTTTGTAAGTCACTTTTGATGGGATTAGGAGTTTTAGAATGGGATGATTTTTGGTGAGGATGATCTCTTCACCATAGAGATCATCCTCACAAAAAATCAGTGCATTCTGAAACTTCTAACACCTATTTTAAAAAATATTTGGCACAATGTTTAACTCTCTTTAGGCCTCAGAACACCACCCTTCTAGAAAAATTGAACTATCCTCAAATACTTTAATTTTCAGCAGTTTAAGGGTTTCTATTACTTATAGGATAAGAGAGCACGCAGCGTATGACGATCTATATGAGTTACATTAATATATATATATATATATACACTTAGTTTTACTGCAAATTCTCCAATCCTATTCAACTCCATTAATTGATATATATATATACATCTGTCATGTGATTTAACTCACAAACCTATCACATGGGTGGATACAGACTGATCATATGAACTATCAGTTGAAGATGATAAGGGCTCGACAACAACTTCATTAACCTTTTAACCATTTAATGATTAAAATTCTGATGTGAAATATATATATATAGAGTACTCAATGGATAATATATATCATATAGGGTGTCTTGACATCATTCATTAATGATGTATATGATCGAACCATCTGCTTAAAAATGAATTCATGGAAATGATGTTCTATCTACTATTGGACATTCCATGTGATACCCATGAGCCCATGCTTTAAGGGGCCAGGGGACTGCACGTCCTCATAATTATAAATCACCCGCCTCTTTGTCTTTCATCTTTCATTGCCTTATCTTTTTCACTATTAACCATGCCTATCCATCTTTAGGAAGACATTGTCGGATTAAAGTTTGATATACAGATATATATAGGAAAAGGATTATAGTATAAACTAGTATCAAATCTCTATACATGATTTGGAGTTTATTGATTATTGCTGATAGTGACAAGGCACAAAGCAAAATAATGTGCCAGCCTCCTAAGTTAATTAGCTAAAACAGTCTGGGTATTGATACATGAATCCTATCTTCACCAACTAATTACTAAATACAAAAAATGATAGATCTGCTCAACTACGATCTCCCCTCATTATTGGTAGGTATGATTGGAATGCATGGTTAATGGACTATACTAGGTGGGCTAGTGGTTATTAATTGTGAGGTGAAGCCAAGTTTTTAATACCAAGTTATTGTATTTATCTCACATACTTTAATTAACTTCACAATCTAGCTCTTTCATTATGATTCATGATCCTACTCCCTATATATAATCTCTCTCTTTTTTTTTTTTTCATGGGATAGAATTTTAGAGAGCTTCTATTAACACACCAATCTATTTGTAAAACTACCTTTTAATTTCCATAGATTGGTGTGTTGTTAGCAAAAGTTGGTGTGCCAATAGTATCTCTAGCTTAAAATCATGTATGCAATAAAGTAATTTCATAGTTTAAATAAAGAAAATACTCTTATTTGGTTTGTATCGCAGATACTCACCCTTATCTCATTGTACTATTAAAGATCATCCCCACAAATTTTAGACGGAGTGAATTCTAAATTCTAAACACTAGATTCAAGAAATTTCTCTATCATGGCGGGTTGTTTCTAATTCTTCAATAAATGTGTTTTAACCCTACAGTTAAGAAAAAAAAATATAATACAAAAACTATCTATAAATAATCAATGAGATAGTAAATCATCATGCCATGTGCAGATTATAGGTCCACCAAAAAAACCCAAGGATTAAGGGCCATGCGGTCCCCATGTGGCATTTGGGGTTTGGGAATATATATATATATATATATGGGTGACGTTCCTACGATTCTTATTACGACTCACATTACGATACCGTTTTTGTCTTATATGGGCAAAAAGGTTTGGAATGGGCTGATTTTTTGTGAGGATGATCTCTGTGATGAGGCGATCATCTTTGCAAAAAATCATCCCATTCCAAAACTTCTAACTCCATCAAAATTGATTTACAAAAATTGGACGGTCTAAAATTTTTCAACTTGTAAACATGGGACTAGAAGTTTCATAATGAGCTGATTTTTGGCAAGGATGATCTCTTCACCATAAAGATCATCCTCACAAAAAATCAGCCCATTCCAAACATTTTTGCCCATATAAGAGAAAACATGGTGTCGCAATGTGAGTTGTAATAAGGGTCGTAGGAACCCGACCCCATATATATATATATATATTTTCTGAGTCGTCGGTGGACTATAGCGTCCCTATTGAGCGATTCCTTGATCCTCCTGCCGTATGTTTTCGGCCTAATCAGAAGGACCAGCTATCCAAATTTTCAAAATATGGTCGTCTTTTCAGGTGTTACGACTATGTACGGTCGCAACCTGCTCCGCTACCTATAGAATTGGAGCGTGTGGATCATCGTGTCGACTACGTTCACGTCCGACTTTGGTCTAGAGCTTGCGATTGGTTCCGCAAGTTTGAAAGTAGTCATTGAGTGCTGTGGGTGTGTCATATGCGATTCCGCCGGTGCGGGTAACTCCGTACCCCTGGGGCATCACTGACACATTGCAGTAAGAATTATAAGACAGGGACATATATATATATATGGGTGGTTCATGGGACATATGTAAAAACAATGATCTTTCAAAATATGGGTTAGAAGTTTTGGATTGAGCTGATTTTTTATGAGGATGATCACTATGATGAGAAGATCATCCTCACAAAAAATCAATTCAATCTGAAATTTCTTAATCCATCAAAAGGGATTTACAAATTATTTGTAAGAATTGGTAAAAAATCAACGATCCACATTCTAAATCACTTTTAATGGGGTTAGAAGTTTCAGATTGGATTGATTTTTTTTTTTCAGATGATCTTCCCATCATAGAGATCATTCTCACAAAAAATCAGCTCAATCGGAAACTTCTAACCCATATTTGAAAATTTATTAATGTTACATTGTTTTTACATATATTTTTTCATATGTCCCTTGATCCGTTCCCATATATGTGGAAAACATTCGTAAACCCTAAAGAGAGCCAAATATTTTTCAAAATTAGGGGTTAGATGTTTCAGAAGGTAATTTTTTATGAGGATAATCTATATGATGAAAAAATCATCCTTATCAAAACTCAATTCATTCTGAAACTTCTAACCCTAATTTACAAATTGAAGAATCATGGACCGTTCAATTTTTTTAAATTACTTTTGATATGGTTACAAGTTTTGAAATGGCCTGATTTTTTGTGAGGATGATCTTCTCATCATAGAGATCATCCTCATAAAAATTTAGTCCATTCCAAAACTTGGAACTCATAAATTGAAAAAAAGCTTGACTCTCTTTAGGACTTCCGAACGTCATCCTATATATTTAATTGTCATGTAGCATTTGATTGCAGTGATGATCTAATCTCAAAGCCCCTTATGGAAAATACACTATCACCAAAGATATTTGATTGAATGAAGTAAAGAAAATCATTAATTAATAAATCGTATCAAATAATGGAGTTTGTCCCTTGAAGGGGACGCTCCCACTATTAGGAGTGTGGTGGTCTAATAAAAAAGAAGCCCTTTACCTGATTGAATAAAGTATAGATAACCATTAATTAATTAATTGTATCAAATAGTGGTGTTTGTCCCTTGAAGAGGAGAACGCTCCCCTACTAGGAGTGTGTCCGTGTTGCGGGTGATATTGACATTTCTTGACTTTAGGTATTGTTTACTAACCGTCCAACTCAATCGAGAGGGATCGAGGGAACCCTTTTAATGTCGGCCACTGCTTTTAAATAGCAATTAGTCGACTTCTTCATGTTATGTGTAGACGTCGCTGGTGAATACGTGGCATTCAATATGAACATAACATGCGTCATTCCTCAACATAAAAAAATTTTAGATAATTTTCCCTATCACAGCACAGCAATATTTACTTGTGAAAACAAATTAATCTTTCAAAATATTCTTAAAATAAACTTTTCATATTTCGGTGGTGAATATTAGATATCTATATTTTTAAAATGGTGATACGCCCATTAACCGTATTCTTCACCCCTAAACTAATGATACATGATTTAAAGATCCTTAATTTTTCGTTGTAATACCAATCATCTTCAATCTCTTAAAAGATGAATATGAGGGTATGAATCATGCTTTATCAAGTTTGTTACCTACACAAACCTTACTTTATGAATCATGCTACCATGACTAATTTAGTTAGATTTCAAATCTTACTAAAGATCATTGGGCCTACATGGACAATCAAATTAGTAATCCAACAACACAAACTTCTAGATTGCATATAAAAACTTAGAATCCATAGAAAAATTTAAAGAAAAAAAAAATCTTTTTGATCTTGATAGTAGATGTTGAAAATGGATGGATGGATATCGAACTCCCAATTTTAAAATTAGAATCCACTCCAAGGTATGTTAAATAACAAATTAATTACAAAAAAATTAGAAATTTATGATGTGGATCCCACTCTAGGGTTTGCTTGGTAACGAACTTGATAAAGTGAGGTTTGGTGGGTAATGAACTTCATAAAGAAAGTTCCCTTGGAGTTGTTAGAATTCCAACGGAGTTTTTGTAATAAAAGTGCAACAATTAGGTCTATCAAGTAAATCTTGCTTTTAATAATGATAATAGTAATAATGAAGATGATACCAACAGCGAGATGGTAACGATGATGATAATAATGTTTACATGCATGTGTAAATCATTAGTGTAATATTTTTAAAGTTACCCTTCATATTTTGATCAATATCTGAGATCACCCTATGTAATAAAATTGTGACATGTTCCGTGACATTGTTCTTTACTTATAGACTAATAAAAAATGACTTGAAAATCCTTGATTTTATTTTTCCAATTGTTCAACTTTCTAAATCAAGAGTGTTTGCTAGTTTCTTGATTTGAGTTAATAAAAAAGAACTTGAAAATAAATTGATTTAAATTAATTATTTTTGGTGCATTAAATTTCCTTAGATATTTTCCAATTAAGAGTTTTTAGTTAATTTAATTAATTTTAATTATTTTCGATAAAATTTAGTTTTTATTACTCTTTTTTCTTTTGATTTTCTAAAATTTTAAATATTAGTCCTTCAATCCTCAGTAGAATGATCCTACTTGCCAATCTAAAGTAGGTTTTTAATTTTATATTTGTTCTTGTTCATTTTAGAGACATCTTTAGGTGACGAACAAGACTAAAGTTCAAGTCACTTCAAACCAAAGGACTCTAGTCCGTCCGTCAACACTTTCTATTCTCAACCCTGAAGTACCTCTTCAATACACATCACTACCCAATTGGATAGGCTCACCCTAAATCCAATGCCTTTCTCTCTAAATCCACCACCTTTCATTTTATTTTAGAACACAATCACACCGTATACCCTTCTACCTATAATTATCAACACCCCATATCATCAATACCCACTTTACAACCTTTACCATTAGTCCCCCACATTCAACCCGAACTACGCCAACTCCCATTCAAAACCCCAAAACCCTTTCCCTACCTCTCCAATAAGACTGTACCTCAAAGTTATGAAACAAGATTAGCATTTTTAAATGGAGGTGGGAAGATTGAAGAGCTTAAAGAGGTATACTATATTACCAAATCAGGCAGAATGGTTAAGGTGACCAAAATAATGGTGACAAAAAAAGGCAAGGGAAGAAGAAAAGTAGGTAGAGAAAGGGGAAGGAAAACAAATCATGGTTGAGGTAGCTGATAAGGTTGAGAAAAGAATCAAAATAGAGGGTATTCCATAGATTGAGACAGATTAGAACCTTACAATGTAGGTTGAAACAAAACATGCAGAATAGGCAGTGAAAAAGGACAAGCAAAGGAAACATTTTGGGAAACTTTAGGAAAGTTATTAGGCTTCATTATCAAAAGAAAATGAATTGAAGTAAATCTAACTAAAGAAAGAGCAATTATCAAGAAGCCAGCACCCACTATATAAAAAGAGATAAGTGATTTCTTGGAAAAGATTCAATACATTAGTAGGTTTATTGCACAACTTACTGATATATGTGAACATGATTTCAAAATTCTTATAAAGAATAAATATTTAAAGTGGAAAAGTGACTACTAAGAAGTGTTCAACAAAATCAAGAAATACCCTTTGAACCTACTAGTTCTAGTTCCACCTACTCTAGGCAAACCTTTATTTATGAATTTATCAATGCTATAAACATTTATGGGTTGTGTACTAGGACACCATGATGAAACCGATCTTATGGAAAGAGTGATTTATTATCTTAATAAAAAATTCATGCATTACTAGGCAAAATATTCACCTCTTGAAATGACGTGTTTCACTTTAGTTTGGGTATCTCAAAGGTTGCGATACTATTTGTTTAACAACTAGGCGATGCTCATTGCTAGAATTGATTTATTGAAGTACCTATTTGAAAAGTGTTAACTTCTATTATAAGAATTCAACATTAAGTATGTCAATTAGAAGGAAATCAAGGGGCACGCCATTGCAGATCATTTAGCATAGCATCCTCTTCTAGATTATGAAGCAGAGGATGATGAAGACGAATAAGGTTGGAAGCTATACTTTGATGGTGCAATCAATCAGAAAGGTAACAAAATCGGGATAATCCTTGTAAAGCCATATGGATCACATGTAACCATAACAGTCAGGTTACATTTACAATGCACAAAGAATGAAGCAGAGTATGAAGCATACATAGTGGGTCTCAAGGCAACAATATAAATGGAAGTTGATGAGTTTGATGTGTTGGGAGACTTGTGTTTAGTTGTCTACCAAACTATTGGTGAATGACCAACACGTGAACAAAAAGAAATTAGGTGGGTTTTGTAGAGGTCGAGACTGCAGACGTTTTTCCCTTCTACTTCGGAAGTCGACGGCAACCCATTCGTAGCGAATCTGTAGTTGAAAATCGGAAAACACCAATTTTTTTTAAAAAAGTCGTGGCTAGTTTTGGAAAGTTTAAAATGATGATGAATAGTAAATTCATTTAAAAATTTATTTATATAAATTTTTGAAAAAAAATTGGTATTTTACCTATTGTTTCGTTTGACTATATATTTAACACGACTATTATTTTTTTCCCAATAGAATCAATCAAACACATATCTCAAACTATTATTCATGAACTAAAAACTAATTCAAGTTATCGTTACTTACCTTGTGCCATCGCTAAACCTTTAATCCAATGCTTTTGAAGATGTTTTCTTTAATTTCCTCTTCCCCATGCTTTGCGAGAACTCAATCATATTCGTCTTTTCTTCTATACTCACCTTCTCCCTTCTTTCTATTTGAATTGACTGAATTTTTATGATCGATGGATATCACTTCTTTTATCTCAACATTTTGTGTCCTTTCAACATCTTTAATATGGGTTTAGCCAATCCCTTTTATAGATGAAGGTTGCGGGCCTAGATTAATTATTTTAGTAGATTTTCTATCCATCAAAATCTCCTATTAATTCCTTATAGAATATAATTCTAATGATATTGGGGTTTCATTTAAAATTGATATCTATTATATTATAGAATCCATGTGTAATTTAGAAACTAACATTGTGGAGGCCAATGAGGCCAAAACATCAAATGGGTTCTAACAACAACAGTAGGTTGATTGCCATTTTATGCTCTTTCCCAAACTAACACAACCACCTTTCAACTATATTGCCATTTGTCTCTTACATGCCTTACAATTGTTGCCTGCTCATTAACTATATCATTCTATTGCCACTTCATGTTGCCCTCCCATGTGGTCTGCCATTTCATGTAATTAATATTGTTCTTTACACTCATCTTGTTTGATGCTAATATTGCTCTCTATACTCATCTCACTTTCCTTCTTCCTAAATTCTATCTCGCTATCTATTTAACCATAGTGTTATTCATTCAATTGTGCTTCTTATTTTATTTCCTCCCTTGTCCAATATCATATTTCATTCCACCCCAATGCTTAGAAACTTATCTAGATCGCTCTTATTTTTATTTCATTTTTACTTCCATACTTGCCCATTACCACTTCCAACTTTGCTACCATGTCCTTAATAACTTATTGTTATTCTTATCTCAAGTCAAAACGACATCCTATACAATAGCTCACGCTTCCATTTCCTCTACTTTCTATTCATACTAATTATAACAACAACTAGCCCCTCCCACTCTTATTTTCTCATACATATATCTGGTTGCCATTTTTTCTTTGTTATTTCACTTTCCATTCATTTGCTACCTCATGCTTTCATTTTTTGATTACCATTTCATCTTTATTTCTTATTCCACGTGAACTCGACATGTTTTTTTTTGTTTTTCATTATCACCTTGTCCATTTCACTTTTGATCTATTTGATATTAAGTCATCTTGCTTATATACTACTGAAAGCGCCCTCGATCCGCGGGGTGTGCGGATCCACTTTTTTGGGTGTTTAGGAGTCACCACCTAGTTATTACGGTCTAGGAGTCAAATATTGACTCTAAATAGATGAAAACAAAAGAGAACAGGTTCGGGATCACGTTACGGGGTTGGAAGGTGTTAGGCACCAACCTTGCCCGGCAAACGTCAGTTTCTACTATTTCTCAAAAAAATTACATTGCTAAAAGTTCTAAAATCAATAAATAAAAAAGTAAGAAGTATACCTAGATGATCGCAACGATTTATTCCCTCAGAGCTGGCAGAGAGACTCCTCGTATGAGATTCCTTGTTTTGTTTTCGTCACTGGATCTACTTCTGATCTCCAAGTTGAGGTATCTAGATTTGAGTATTTTCTGTATTTTCTTTAAGGGTTTCTAGATGTTTTTGAAAGATTTCTAGGTGTTTTTTGGGAAAAAGTTGGGGTTTGGATAATTGGTATGGAGTTAGGGTTTCAAAATTAGGGTTTGGAGAAGGCTTAGGAGACTTTATTTTGACCAGCGAAATTGGGTTGTGGAGGCTCCTATTTATAGATTTTTTGAAAGAGTTGGTGTTTAATTAGGTTTCTGTTAGATAAGGTGAATTAGGATTTAATTGGGATTTTGACTTAAGTCTTATTTGATTGACTAGATTTCTTTAGATTAGGATTTTAATTCTTACGTACAATGAAAAAAAATATTTTTAGTTTTTTGGAGATCCTCCCTTAATTACATTTTAATTCTTTAGGCCCCCACATAGAAGGGTCTTTTAATAAATATTAGAGGGCTCCACTTAAATAAGTGGGCAATCATCAACACTTTTGCCTGAGGGCTTGGTTGATTAATTTTCTTGGTTCAAAATTTTAAATTAATTTTATTAAGGTTTCACTTTACGTTAATAAATGTTTTAGTTATTAATTTCAAAATTTTAAATTGTTAAAATTAAAAAATTATCGTTATACCCCCAAAGAGGACTTTTGTGTTGAAAAGTCGTTTTTCGATATTTTGGAATCAATTTTTTGTAAGGAATTCAATGAGATTATCGGTTTATGTCATTTATGACTTTTTTGGTATGAAGTGATTGTGAACCCTATGAAGGGCATTTTCATAATTTTATCGAATTTGATGAAAATTAGTAGAATTATTTATTTGATGTTAGGGGTATTTTGATAATTTGGTCCTTTTTTAGAGATTTTTATCGTAAAGTTTATTTTTGTTTGAAAAATGATGATTTCTACGTTGTGTGTCATATTTTCCTAGCATAGCGTGGTTTCTAAAGTTTTATTTGTTTGAGATACCTCATCTGAATTTCTATAACATATATAGTAACAAATAAAAAGTATTGGAATATTCATCCATCATTGATAACCGTTCCAATCGGGTTAACGAATTGATTAATCAGGCGTATGAAAAATGGGATGTCTACAGATGCTCCTCTTTGGCAGAGGGTTGAAGCAAATTAGATAGCAAATCTAGTTTGGTAGATAGTACGATATTCGAACGCCAAAGCTAGAGACAGTTCATTTTGTAGCGGGACGTTCGGATCCTTAAAGGTAAAATTCTCCCCGAACTAAAAGCTTGTCAGGTCCTCGAGCCTAAACACTCACTGAAGATGTCAGATCCTTGAATTTTTAAAAATTCTCCATGATTAATCAAAAGTGCACGTGTGTGCAAAGATATGATGCTTACTGGGTATTCTATCGGATCATTGAGAATAAACTCTCCTTGATAACTACAAATGTCAGGTCCTAGAGATCTTCTCTCATTGACGACGATGATTCAAATTGAAATGCACATACGCAATGAAAACAATCACACAATATTGAATTATGGTAAGTTTGAATAACGAGATAGGTGATGTAGAAACTGCATTAAATCCTATCGAAATTTTTTTTAGAGTTCAAACAAATTTGAGTCTCGTTTATCAGACGTGAACTTATTGGAGTCACGCTTTTGAAACTAAGGTTTGCAGGAACTTAAATAATCATGTTAATTCATTCTATGATTCAAACAAAGCTAGAATCTCGTTTCTCAGACTCTCGCTAAGGTTTGTAGGTACTTAAAAAAATCTACTTATTATATGATTCAAATAAAGTTGGAGTCTCGTTTCTCGGACTTTAGCTAAGTTTTGTAGGCATTTCACAAAAACCTACTCATTCTATGATTTAAAAAAGTTGGAGTCTTGTTTCTCGGACTTGAAATTATTAGAGCTACGCTTCTCAGGCTAATGTTTGTAGGTACTTAAAAAATCATGTTAATTCATTCTATGATTCAAATAAAGCTGGAGTCTCGTTTATCGGATTTTGGCTAAGGTTTGTAGGCACTTAAAAAAGTCTACTCATTCTATGATTCAAATAAAGCTAGAGTCTCATTTCTCGAACCTAGCTAAGGTTTGTAAGCATTTAAAAAAACCTATTCATTCTATGATTCAAATAAAGTTGGAGTCTCATTTCTCGGACTCTAGTTAAGGTTTGTAGGCACTTCAAAAAATCTACTCATTCTATGATTCAAATAAAGCTGGAGTCTTGTTTTTCGGACTCTAGCTAAGATTTGTATGCACTTCAAAAAACTTACTTATTCTATGATTCAAATAAAGCTAGAGTCTCGTTTCTCGGACTTAAGCTAAGGTTTGTAGGTACTTCAAAAAACCTACTCATTCTATGATTCAAATAAAATTGGAGTCTCGTTTCTTGAACTCTTGCTAAGGTTTGTAAACACTTCAAAAAATCTATTCATTCTATGATTCAAAAAAGTCAGAGACTCGTTTTTCGGACTCGAACTTATTGGAGCCACGCTTCTCGAGCTAAAATTAGTTTAATACTCGGTATTATCGAGCTCAAGGTTTGAAAGATCGGGCCTTTATGCGCTTATTATGCATCTGGATTCATAATTATTACTAGGCTTTGCCAGTATTTTAGACTTTTGAATAAGATTTTATTTTTGTTCATATGATTAAGAATGAAAACTTCGGAATCACAGTTATTCTAAAAAATGCCCTAGTTTCAAGGCTGGCTTCTAATTGGAACTTGACGATGAAACTGATGAAATGGATTGCACTTGAAAAATATGAACGGGCAACTATGAACTCTGATATATGACAGATAGAAGAATCGACATTCCCTTAAATTCAAAACTCTTACGCCGAACTTAAAATCTTGATGATTATTAGAATAGAAGATTTTTCTTTTCAAAGTGGTCAATAGTTCTATATTTTTCTTTGCAAACATTTGAACAAGTAAACATACCCTTAAATATCCTACAATGTTCAAGATGAGTTCTGAGTTTCTTCGACTTTAACATTATCTTTATCAGATGCGAGCTTTCAGATGAAAATGAATGTTGTGACTTGAATAATTTTCTACATCCTCTAGTAAACTTCCTTCTGGATTTTTCTTCTTGATGGGACATTTCCTCCCATTTGATGATGCCCTAATTTTTGTCTAGGTCGCCTCTTCAGATTTTCAATCTAGCAGATTTTATTTTTCTTCTTTGGATTATGCCTTGATTTTTTTTCTATGTCGCCTTTTCAGGTTTTCAACCTGGCAAGCCTTCTTTTTTATGGTTATGCCATAACTTTTACCTAAGCCATCCTTCCGAGTTTTCAACTTAGCGGGCTTTTTTTTTTTCGATGATCTTGAATAACCAACTCGACAACTTTCTTTCGACTTTTTCTTCTCAATAGGATTTTTCTTTTTTTTGTGTACCCTAATTTTTGTCTAGGTTACCTTTTCAGGTTTTCAACCTAGCAAGCTTCTCTTTTATTTCTTGATGATCTTGAATATTCAACTCAATAATTTCTTGGTTCCCTGTACCTTAACCGAGTCAATTAGCATTCAGGAGGATTTAATAGGTGGGCATAGGATATGGTTTAGAAAGAAAATGTATAAGGCTCGACTTCCCCAAAATGCCCCTAATTTGATATTCTCTCTTTTCTATCAATTATTTTGATTATCCTTTTTTCTAAATGCCCCTAGTTTGGCATTTTTTATTTTTATCAATTATTTTGATTCTTTTTTCTAATGCCCCTAGTTTGGCATTCTTTTCTTTCTAACATTTCTATAAGGGATTTTCCTTTTGGATGATACATTTCTTAAGAGAATACATTTTTTTTGCGTAACCGGACCTGAAATAACTTCTCAGGTTGTCTACGTACCCCAAATATTTCTTTTCTCTTTTGGGATCAGGTCAAAACGTAGTTCATATTAAAATTCCCTCCCAAGGTTGGTTGGTGTGGTTAAGAAAGAAGAAGCTATTGATTTTTTAGAGGCTGTGAGGGCTAAAGAAGGTTATCTTTTCTTGGTATGATAGGAAAATGGTTCGACCAAAGAAGACCTCATTTGGTGAAATACTACTTGATTTGGTCAAGATTCCAAGAATCGATGTCTGGATTACTTTGTCGAGTATGGTCTTCTTTTGAGAAAGAATAATCTTCAGTCTTCTTCTACAAAATTGAATGTGATTGAGTTCTTTGTATTTGACATTGAATCGTTTAATATTTTCAGAACTTCAAAAAAATCTTTTATTCTTTTGTGAAAGAGAAGTCTATTTTTTCGAGTGAAAAGTATGATGAATCCCTTCATACAAATCTTGGCACATTTGTCGATGGTTTCAACTGCATCATTCTTGATCGATGAACTTTAACTTTGAAAATCACCACTGACTTTATATCCTAATGAGACTATGTAGGAATGTTGTTGAGTTTTTCAAGTAAGTTTATTTTTCTCTCATATTCCCCTGAGGATAATATAGTACCCATTTGCACTTTTTGAGTGTACTCTTTAATTCCAATATTTATCAAGCTTGATTAGTGAGCCTTGAGTCATTCCTCATATCAAATTTTATGTTCACATCATTATTGCACCATGATAATCAAAAGCTTCTTTATTTATTGGAGTTAACAAAATATAGATTAACAAATTCGACTAAAACATGAAAATTAAAGAAAAACTGACATAACTGAAGTGACCAACTGACAAAAAACAGAATTGAAACTAAAAGAAAACTTAGGGACGCTTATCTACAAAACGAAGAGATCCTTTTGGGTGGATGGACTATTTGGATTTGACATTCGTACTTTGGCTAAACGACTCTTTTCATGGACCCAAAGTGGAATAGATAGCGGTTTAAAATGTTTGGGAGTAATTATTACCTGAGTGGAAATACACCAAGATTAACCATTGATTCTAAAGGTTTGACTTTTAACCACATAATTAAAAATTTGATATAAATTAGCCCAAGTCCGGTGGAAAATATCGAATCCAAATGCACTATAAGTCTATAGTGATCAAGAAGATGAAACAGATTAGTCATGGGTCTACCCCTGATTGGGATTGAACCTCTGATCAGAAAAAATAATTTGACTCTAAGATCGAATATTTTTTGTATAAAATAGTCTAAATCTTTGAAAGTAAAACCAATTGGTCCAATTAGTTTGGTGTTGATCAGTTTGATCCATTTGTCAATTGGGCCAATTGATTTACATTTCACACATTGGGTCAGACCGATATTGAGGGTTTAATGTGAACGGTCTAGATCGGTCTACCCACTTATCTGTTGATTGGATTGAATAAAGTAACCAGGGAACACCCATAGTCAGTTCGGGTCGTGACCTATAGAAAGGCTCTTAGACTTTAGGTTTACTAAGTGCAATGCAATTTATTCGGCCACCCTTGCCTAAGTGCACCTATATACTTCTCGAGCGTACTCAATCAAATGGTACGTGGTGACTTGATTTAATATACCGTAGGTATTTAAAGTGATAATCTAATATTCAACCCAAATCTCTAAAGTAAAAAATAGCCAGTTTAATTCCCAATTGAGAGATGGCGTACGATGCTGAGCAAAGGCACTCTTAAGTCACCTCTCGTCTAGAATAAATGTAGTCTATCCCCTTTGTACCATTGTATATCGGGGCAGAATCTCACTTAGGCACTGATTTTGACTAAGAAGTGCAATTGGTGTAACTTAGATTAGCTTTGATATACCGTATAAGTACGAGTTTAGGGTTGGCGATCATGACATGTGACTTTGTGGCTTACAATAGGACAAAGGCGCAGGTCGCTCAAGCTTGGGTGCATCGATATACCTTTCAGAGTTATTTGATCAAACGGTACTGATGCCCCAGTTTTATATACCCTAAGGTACGTGACTGGAGTTGTGATTTTTATGAATGGCATCACATCTCCAAAGAGACCGGGGCATGCACTAGTGCCACATTGGCTATAAAGGACATGCAAGCGTGCAATGCAACAATATAAACATGCTAGTGGTGTGTGCAAAATAGGGTAGGGTGTGCCCGAGGTATTTTTCAAATAATTGGGCCCGTGGGCTAGATCACAGAATCAACATATGGATGCCACATAAATATTGATCAATAAATACAAGAACATCCAAAATATCCAGTTCGAGATCAAAATATGCATATCATAAAAATATATCAATTAGATCATGGCATATTAGGTAGACAATCAATCAAAGTAGAACAAAGGTGATCAATCAAGATAGAACATAAATAACCAATCATTGAGATAAGCACAAGCAAAATCTTTTTTTTTTAGAATGAAATAAAAATAAAATGACTCTTTTTCTTTCTATGGTCCAATCAAGAATTGCTTTGGGTGACCCTAAATAAATCGAGATGTCAACAAAAATTGAATTGAGGATAGAATGATAGTTGTGGAGAAAGGGAATTTTGAATTTTTTTTTTGAGGGGCATGCTTGGCAAACCTTTGATTGAATTTTTAATATAGATTCCCTTACTTTATGAAGCTTGTTACTCAACAAATTTGTGAGTGAATATAGGCTATTTTAACTAATTAAGTAAGATTTGAAACCTTACGAAGGGTATTGAGTTCACTGGAGCATCACATTGGTATATCGATATGACAACATTCTCGATTTCACATACAAAACTTGGATTGAAAAAATAAAATAAAGATTTGAAAACAAATTCTCTTTTGGACCCAAGATTTTGAAAATGGACAGCTATCGAAATTTTAAAATTAAGAATTTTTCAAAATTTTCCTGTTTTTGCTACCACGTGGTGTACTCAACACCCTTTAGTGAAGGAAGAAATCATACAAAGTTAGTGAAGTTAGCTATAACATTCTAAAATTTATTTTGAGTAACAATTCCATACAATAATGGTGTGTTTTTTTTTTTTTTTGTTAAAAAAATAAATAAAAAAGTTCTGCCAAACCCTTTTTTTTTTTTTTTTTTAAAACAAATTGATTTTAAAACAAAAATAATTTTATAAAGAGTTGTAATTATTTTTTTGATTTTCCAAAGAGTGCTGCAATTCTTCTTGTTCGATTTCAGCCTCAACAAGTTCGTTTTTGGAATCATCTAAAAAAATATTGTTTCACAATTTCCATGTTTTCCTTTAAATCACTCATCTCGGTCCTAAATGAACAACAATAGCTTGCTTCCAAGATAGAATAAATAATTAAAAAAAATCTAATGGGGGATCTTCAAGAGAGCATTAATGGTGGTTTTGGGGATTTTTAAAGAGAGCATGACTCAGATTTGAAGATCGAAATATGATCGTTTTTATGTTTCCATCAACATAATGAATCAATCGATGCAATTAAACAAATGAGAGAGAGAGAGAGAGAGAGAGAGAGAGAGAGAGAGAGGGATGAAGTAGGGAAACGTTATTTTCTTTTTTATTTTGCTTTTTTTCCGTCCTCTTCTTTCTCATTGGAGAAGAAGATATAAATAGGAAAAAAAAAAAAAACGTTTTCACTATTGGCATCCCATGCAAAAATAAAAAAATATATTTTTTTAAATTTTTTTTTGGAATCCTCTCCTCATCACGAACAACATTAAAAAATGCATTTTTTTTATTTCTTATCACATCACTCACAAATAATTTATTTGAGAAGAAGATGAAAAATAAAAAGTTTTTTTTTACTAACGGCACACCACACACAAAAATATATTTTTATTTATTTAAATTTTTTTTTCTTGGAATTCTCTCCTCATCACGAACAACATTAAAAAAAGTAATTTTTTTTTCTTAGCGTATTACTCACAAATAATTTATTTTCACAACTCGCCACCTATGCCTAGTAACGCGTTAAAAAAATTCATCCAAATTTTTTTTTTAAATCCATAGCTCTCATCCCAACCACTATCATTCTGTCCTCAATTCATATGTCAATTTGAATCTTTCATTTTTTAGGATCACCAAAAAGTGACCCTCAATTGGATAAAAAAATAAAAATATAATATCCAAAATCCAAATAAATGATCCATAATCAAGCATAAAAAAATAAAAATTAATAAAAAAATAAAATAAATTGAACAAAATAATTTAAAAAAACTAGATCTATTTGGTAATGAATCAATATTTGGGATTGTTCAAGTTTGATCGTCAAATTTTTCAATAAAGTCGCCATTGAAAGCGTCCTCGATCCGCGGGGTGTGAATCCACTTTTTTTGGGTGTTTGGGAGTCACCACCTAGTTATTACAGTCTAGGAATCGAATATTGACTCTAAATAGATGAAAGTAACTAATCTACAAAGAAAACAGGTTCGGAGATCACGTTACGGGGCTAAAAGGTGTTAGGCACCAACCCTTCCAGGCAAACGCTGGTCTCTACTTTTTCTCAAAAAAGATTACATTGCTAAAAAACCTAAAACCAATAAATAAAAAAATAAGAAGTATACCTACATGATCGCAACGATTTGTTCCCTTAGAACTAGCGAAGAGAATCCTTGTATGAGATTTCTAATTTTATTTTCGTCACTGGATTTGCTTTTGATCTCTAAGTTGAGGTATTTAGATCTGAGTATTTTTTGTATTTTCTTTAAGGGTTTCTGGATGCTTTTGAAAGGTTTTTGAGTGTTTGTTGAGTAAAAGTTGGGGTTTGGATGATATATAGGGAGTTAGGACTTCAAAATTAGGGTTTGGAGAAGGCTAGGGAGACTTTTTGACCAATTTCTTTTAGGGTTTATTTTGACCTGCGAGATTGGGTTGTGGAGGCTCCTATTTATAGATTTTTTGGAAGACTTGGTGTTTAATTACGTTTCTTTTAAATAAGGTGAATTGGGATTTTGACTTAAGTCTTATTTGATTGACTATGTTTCTTTAGATTAGGATTTTAATTCTTACGTACAATGAAAGAATATATTTTTGACTTTTTAAAGAACCCCTCTTAATTATATTTTAATTCTTTAGGCCACAGATGGAGGGGTCATTTAATAAATATTAGGGGGCTCCACTTAAATAAGTGGGCAACCATCAACAATTTTGTCTAAGGGCTTGGTTGATTAATTTTCCTGGTTAAAATTTTTAATTTAATTTTATTAAGATTTCACTTTACGTTAATTAATGTTTTAATTATTAATTTCAAAATTTTAAATTGTTAAAATTGAAAAATTATCGTTTTGCCCCCGAAAAGGACTTTTGGGTTGAGAAGTCATTTTTCGATGTTTTGGAATCGATTTTTTATAAGGAATTCGATGGGATTATCAGTTTGTGTCATTTATGAATTTTTTGGTATGAAATGATTATGAACCCTATGTGGGGCATTTTCGTAATTTTATCGAATTTGGTGAAAATTGGTAAAATTGTTTATTTGATTTTACTTTATTTTTTTATATACTTGAAAGGGATTTCTTAAGTGTGATGTAGGATCTAAGGATGTTTTGATGTTAGGGGTATTTTTGTAATTTGATCAATTTTTAAAGATTTTTATCGTAAAGCTTCTTTTTGTCTGAAAAATGATGATTTCTACGTTGTGAGTCATATTTTCCTAGTATAGCATGGTTTCTAAAGTTTTGTTTTCTTGAAATACCTCATCTGAATTTTTGAAATATATCTAGTATTAAATAAAAAGCATTGGAATATTCATCTATCATTGGGAACCGTCACAATCGAGTTGATGAGTTGATTAATCAGGTGTATGCAAAAATGGGGTGTCTACAACTGCACGACTCATTCTTCATATCATTTTAGTTTTGTTCCAATCATTTTTTTTCTCTCTTTTAAATATGAATATGTGCATGTTTTCAACTATTTTTATGTTCTTTTTTTACTGTGGACATGTGCATAGATATGTTTCCTTCTTTTTTGTCTATACAGCTTTGTGTTATCTTGTTTGAGAAGACATTATACATTTATTTTATGATTCATTTTTTGAACTCCAATTGTATTTTATTGATTAGATGTTTTACTAATTTCATTAGTGTAATACCCAACTTTTTAACTCGTATCTTGAAGGAATCTAATAATGAAATGTTGGAAAAATTCTAAATGAAAGATTAAGGGTAAAATACCTAAATTTTTTTATGTTCATTTTTAACGAAAATCGACTTTGCCATTGGATTGAAAATGGTTGAAATACATACATTAGCTTGTAAGTATACCCAAACTCGAGTTCAGATGAAAAAGTTGTAAAATCCTTGAATTTTGTGTTGAGTGGGATCCAAAATAGTGAAATTTTGTTAGAGTATGAATCAGGAAAATTTGACGTTTCCATTAGGTCTGCAAGAAAAAATTATTCGAAGTGGAATACTCATTTGTCATTTTTCGAGTCCAAATAGTCAAGTTATCATCGAAAATAGAAAGAAGTGAAAAAGTACCAAAATACCCCTCCAGTTTTTTTTATAAAGAATGAACTTACTCCTTTATTTCATTTCTTTCTCTCCAACATCCCCAAACCCACAACCATCTAAACCTTCAAGGGTTTCAACCTTTTCCATCGAGATCTATCGCAATCAAGTCCGTGTTGATCGTCGAATGAAGAAGAAAAAGTCGTCGACATTGTCGAGCTCCACATTCTCACCGTATTTGACCTTCACTTTCTTAACTTCCTCTTGGTCTCTCACCAAAAATAGCGAATGGGTTTGATACTACCCACTTAGAGACTCATCCAATTAGAAGAATAATTGTTCATCGTTGTAGAAGGAGGAAAAACACCTTCATCGAAAGTTTCGCAATCAACTCGATTGTTGGCACCCAAGTTCACTCAATCTTGAGATCTAGGCTGACAATCCTCGATTATTATAGTAGCTCATCACCTTCGACGAACACAAATCAATTAGGGGACTCTCAACTCTTATTAGTAGTCGTAGATTTCGAAAATGTGCATTTAGATTTTTATCAAAACTTATTGTATGCTTTAATATCATAGAATGTCATTAAATTTATTTCAAATTTATACTAGAAACTTCGTGTTTGATGTATTTTATCATGATTTAACATGTGATTCATGGGTGGGTTAGTAGAATTGAAGAACAAGTGAAAAATCTGAAAGAAATGACGAAAAATCAAAAAATTTGTGAGTTTCAGGTTTCTAACAGTTCCACCGTCCTTGGCCACGGTCCCACCATGTCTTGACCACGGTCCCACCGTGATCCATTGTCCAAAAGCACGGTGCCACTGTGATTGACATTTTTTTAGAAACAACACCTTATTTTTACCTTGAATTCCCCTTCACTTGTACGTGTATTTCAACCCTTTATTTCATTAAAAATATTTAAGTAAATATCCATTTACTTTAAGTTCTTAAATGAAATTAAGTTTTTACCCTCCATTTCAGAACAATGGGAATGGTTTCAAAATCCAAATCTCAAAGGATCAAAATCTGAATTTTTGTTTTAAGAACAAAACATAAATTTTGATGTTTTCGTGAGATTTTCAAAATCAAATATATTTTATGATACTTTGAAATAGGCAATAAAATTTGTATAATGTTGAATCTCGTGTTAAAGGCTTTCATTTGCAAAAATCCGTTTTAATTTCAAGAACTTTAAAAAATTGAGTTTCCAATACTTGGCCAAATTTCACCAACTTTCACCATTTTAATAGCTTTGGTTCCGTGTATCGTCAGGACCCTGTTTTGAGTAAAATTTGATGGTTTTTCAATTGAATAAACAAAATAACTTTGTAGGATTGAGAAAGGGATGTTGTACTTGAAAAGATGAAAAGTAAAAATGTTGAAAAATGAAAAAAATGGATGAAACGATAAAATGCCAATATCACACCCGAGGGGTGATGTCAACATTTTATATTATATGTTGCGTGTAGGTTAGTATTGGTTGCATTTTTATTTAAATTCTATTAACGCAAGGTGTTGGGTTATGATTATTTTATGTTATTTATTTTAGGCTGCGTGGCCATAGTTGCATGGTGGGAAACTCGATATCTATTATCAACCTTGTATTGTTAATTTCTCTTTTGTTTTCAAAGAAAAAAGGATATATATATATGTAGTTATTCTGTGAGTTGTTAAAGAATCTGTGAATGCTTGAAGGAATAATGTGTCATATCATCTGGAGTGGTGTACTATCCTAGGATATACGGTAGGGACAACCATGCTTTTACATGGTATAGGACACGTATAAGAGTAGAGTCACAACTAGAATCCAAAATTATTTCTCTTTATCTTTACCAGTGAACTTGTATTGTAAAGGTGGTTGTATATGAATGGAGTTGTTTATTTGGGAAAACGGCCTCGATCCGCTGGATGTGCGGATCCACTTTTGATTTTGAGGTTTGGGAGTCGCCAACTAGTTATTACGGTCTAGGAACTGAACATTGACTCAAGATGGATAAAAATAACTAATCTACAAAATAAAACTAAGTCCGGGGATCATGTTATTGGATTAAAAGGTGTTAGGCACCAACCCGGCCTGGCAAACGTTGGTCTCTACTATTTCCCAAAAAATAGATTACATTGCTAAAAGACATAAAACAAATAAAAATAAATAAAAAGTAAAAAAGTATACCTAGATGATTGCAACTATTTGTTCCCTTAACACTAGCGGGGAGCGTCATTATACGAGTTTCCTTGCTTTTAATCCGTTTGGATTTGCTTCAGATCTCAAAGATGAAGTACCTCTTTCTTAGATCTGAGTATTTCTAAAAAATTTTGATAGATTTTTAGGTGTTTTTTTGGTATTTTTTGAGTAAAAGCTGGGGCTTAGATGATAAGTAGGGAGTTAGGACTTCAAAATCAGGATTTTGGGGAGGCTAGAGAGGCTTTTTGACATATTTTTTCTAGGGTTTTCTTTGACCTACAAAATTAGCTTCTGGAGGCTCTATATTTATAGACTTTATTTGAAAAATTAGGATTTGACTAGGTCTCCTTTTAAATAAGATGAATTAGGGTTTTGACTTAAGGCTTATGAGGTTGACTAGGTTTCTTTAGATTAGGGTTTCAATTAGGGTTTTGACTCAAATCTTATGAGATTGATTTGGCCTTTATAGATTAAGGTTTCAATTAGGGTTTTGACTTAAGTCTTATTAGATCGACTTGGTTAGGGTTTTAATTAGGGTTTTGAGTTAAGTCTTATGAGATTGACTTGGTTTAGAATTTAATTAGGGTTTTGACTTAAGTCTTATGAGATTGACTTGGTTTAGATTTTAGTTAGGGTTTTGACTTAAGACTTATGAGATTGACTTGGTTAAGATTTTTAAATTAATTTTATTAAGATTTTACTTTACCTTAATTCATATTTTATTTATTAATTTTAAAATTAAAAATTTTTAAAAATTAAAAAATTATCGTTTTACCCCCGAATATAACTTTTGCGTTTCAAGTCGATTTTCAATGTTCCGGGATATTTTGGAATCGATTTTTTGTAAGGAATTTAATGAGATTATTGATTTGTATCATTTACGAAATTGTCGGCATGAAAGGATTGCGAACCCAATGAGGGATATTTTTGTAATTTTGTCAAATCTGGTGAAAATTGACGAAATGATTTATTTGATTTCATTTTATTGTTTTATGTGCTCGAATGAATTTTCCTAAGCGTAAAGGGGCTCTAAAGATGTTTTGATATTAGGGGTATTTGAGTAATTTGATCATTTTTTTGTGATTTTTATCGTAAAACTTCTTTTTATCTGCAAGATGATGATTTCTATGTTTTTAGGGTTATATTTTCCTAGGGTAGTATGGTTTCTACAGTTTTTTTTGTTTGAAATACCTTATCTGAATTTTTGAAACATATTTAGTAACAAATAAAGCATTGGAATAATCATTCATCATTGGGAGTCGTCGCGATCGGATTAACGAATTGATTAATTAGGCGAGTGCAAAAATGGGATGTCTATAGATGCCCGTCTTTGGTAGAGGGTTGAAGCAAACTAGATAGCAAATCTATTTTGGTAGATAGTGCGATATCTTAATGTCAAAACTAATGACAGTTTATTTTACAGTCTGATTTAGCAATTCGTCAAGGCATTCGGATCCTTAAGGGTGAAACTCTCCCCGAATTAAAAGTTGTCAGGTCCTAGAGCCTGAACTCTCACTGACAATGTCAGATCCTTGAATTTTAAAAAATTCTACCTGACTAAAGCAAAAGTGCACATGTATGCAATGGTGTGATACTTACTGAGTATTCTATTAGATCATTGAGAATAAACTCTCATCGATTAAAAAAAGAATGTTAGGTCCTAGAGATCACCTCTTACTGACAATGATGATTCAAATTGAAATACACATATACAAGAAGACAATCACACAATATTGAATTATGGTGAGTTTGAATAACGAGATATGTGATGTAGAAACTTCATTAAATCCTATCAAAATTCTTTTTTAGAGTCCAAAAAAAATTTGAGTCTCGTTTATTGAACTCTAGTTAAGGTTTACATGAACTTAAACAATCCTGTCAATTTATTCTATGATTAAAAAAGTTAGAGTCTCGTTTCTCGCACTCGAACTTAGGTTTGAAGGCACTTCAAAAAACCTACTCACTCTATGATTAAAAACGTTGGAGTCTCATTTATTGGACTCAAACATAGGTTTGTAGGCACTTCAAAAAATCTACTCATTCTATGATTCAAAAAGTTGGAATCTCGCTTCTCGGACTCAAACTTAGGTTTGTAGGCACTTCAAAAAGCCTACTCATTCTATGATTCAAAAAGTTGGAGTCTCACTTCTTGGACTCGAACTTAGGTTTGTAGGCACTTCAAAAACCCACTCATTCTATGATTCAAAAAGTTGGAGTCTCATTTCTCAGACTCGAATTTAAGTTTGTAGGCACTTCAAAAAGCCTACTCATTTTATGATTCAAAAAGTTGGAGTCTTGCTTCTCGGACTCGAATTTAGGCTTGTTAGCACTTCAAAAAGCCTACTCATTCTATGATTCAATAAGTCAGAGTCTCGTTTAATGGACTCAAACTTAGGTTTGTAAGCACTACAAAAAATTTACTCATTCTATGATTCAAAAAGTTGGAGTCTCGTTTCTCAGACTTGAACTTAAGTTTGTAGGCACTTCAAAAAACCTACTCATTCTATGATTCAAAAAGAGTCGGAGTCTTAATTCTTGGACTCGAACTTATTAGAGCTACGCTTCTCGAGCTTGAATTAGTTAATGACTCGGTATTATCGAGTTCAAAGTTTGAAAGATTGGGTCTTTATTGGCTTATCATGCATCTAGATTCATAATTATCATTGGGCTTTGTCGGATTTTTAAGTTTTTGTAAAATTTTCTTTTTATCATGTGATCAAGAATGAAAACTTTGGAATCACAGTTATTCTAAAAAAATGCCCTTAGTTTCAAGGTTGGCTTATAACTGGAACTTGACTATGAAACTGATGAAATGGATTGCACTTGAAAAATATGAATGAGCAACTATGGACTCTGATATATGACAGTTAGAAGAATCGACATTCATTTAAATTCAAGACTTTTAAGATTATCATATGTACAATTGTAGACACCCCATTTTTGCATCCGCCTGATTAATCAACTCGTCAACCCGATCGCAAGGATTCCCAATGATGGATGTGTATTCCGTTGCTTTATTTTGTTACCAGATTTGTTTCAGAAATCCAGATGAGGTATCTCAAATTGACAAAACCTTAGAAACCACGCTACGCTAGGAAAGTACGACCCTAGAAACATAGAAATCATCATCTTGCAGACCAAAAAGAAGCTTCACGATAAAAATCATTAAAAATTATCAAATTACCAAAATACCCCTAACCTCAAAACAACCCTAGAGCCTACGTTACGGTTAGAAAAACCCATTCGAACACATAAAATGACAAATCGGAACCAAATAAATCATTTCACCAATTTTAACAGAATTTGACAAAATTACGAAAATGCCCCTCATAAAGTTCACAATCATTTCACACAAAAAATTTCATAAATAACAAAAACTAATATTTCCATTGAATTCCTTACGAAAAACCGATTCTAAAACATCCTATAACATTAAAAACCGACTTAAAACGTGAAAAGTCCTCTCCGGGGGCAAAACGGTAATTTCACAATTTTCATGATAAAAAATTCTGAAATTAATAAATAAAACATTAAATAATTAAATTTAAACATTAATGAAATTAATTTAAAAATTTGAATCTAAAAAATCGATTAATCGGACTCTCAAGCAAAATTGTTGAGGGTTCGTGGGATATTTCTTTAAGGACCCCTCCATTTGGGAGTCCAAAGAATTAAAGAAATAATGGAAGGGGGTTCTCCAAAATTAAAAGTAAATCAAGCAAGACTAAAGTCAAGGTATTAAAGTCAATCAAGTGAGACTGAAGTCAAAATTAAAGTCAATTAAGCAAGCCTAAAGTCAATCAATTAAGACTAAAGTCAAAACATTAAAAGTCAATCAAATAAGACCAAAAGTCATAATAGAATTATAATTGATTAATAACTCTATCTAATAGAGTTCTAACTTAAAAATAATTCTACCTAAAACAATTTGAATTAAAACACAATTCTACTTAAAACAATTCTAATTAAAACACAATTCTACCTAAAACAAGTCAAACTAAAACACAACTCTAATTAAAAGATCTCCAATTAAACACTAACTCTATCCAAATCAACCCCTAAAAACATCTATAAATAGAGGTGCTCACACCCTATTTTCGTATCAAATTATAAACCCTAAGAGAAGTAGGTCTAGAAGCTCCCCTAGCCCCCCATAAACCCTAGTTTTGGAGCCCCAACTCCTTATCTAACATCCCTCCTTCAATTTTAGTCTAGAAAACACCCAAAAGCCTTCTAAAAACACCCCCAAATCCGCAACGAACTTGAAGAGTTCAGATTCAAAAACAAGGAGATACCTTGTCTCGGAGATCCGAAGTCAAATCCGAAAATAGAACGAAGCAAGGGAGCACGGTACAAGGAGCTCTTTTTGTCAGATCTGAGGGAACCAAGTCCTTGCCATCGGAAAGGTAAATTTTTATTTTTATTTACTTTTTTATCTAGGTTTTAGCAATGTAATTTACTTGGGACTTTAGTAGAGACCGGCTTTGGCCGGGCGGGGTTGGTGCCTAACACCTTCCAATCCCGTAACATGATCCCCGAATTCAGTTTTCTTGGTTTTAGATTAGTTTTTATCCGTTTAGAGTTATTGTTCGGTTCCTAGACCATAATAACTAGGTGGCGACTCCCAAACCTCAAGGGTCAAAAGCGGATCCGCGCACCCCGCGGATCGAGGGCGCTTTCAACAATAAGGAATTTGATCAATTTCTTTTGAGAAATACTGAACTTAAAATCTTGATGATTATTAAAATAGAAGATCTTTCTTTTCAAAGTGGTTGTTGGTTCTACATTTTTCTTTGGTGAATACTTGAACAAGTAAACATACTGTTAAATATCCTACAATGTTCAAGATGACTTCTAAGTTTCTTCGACTTCAACACTATCTTCATCAGATGTGAGCTTTCAACTGAAAATGAATGTTATGACTTGAATAATTTTCTATATCCTCTAGTAAACTTCCTTCTGGATATTTCTTCTTGATGGGACATTTCCTCCCATTTGATGATATCCTAATTTTTGCCAAAATCGTCTCTTCAGGTTTTCAATCTAGCAGGTTTGGTTTTTCTTCTTTTGATGATGTCTTGATTTTTGCCTAAGTCACCTTTTTAGGTTTTCAACCTAGTTGGCCTTCTTTTTTTTATGGTTATGCTCTAACTTTTGTCTAAGTCGCCCTTTCAGATTTTCAACTTAGCGGGCTTTTTTCTTCTTGATGATCTTGAATATTCAACTCAGTAACTTTTTAGTTCCTTAGACCTTAATCGAGTCAATTAATATTCAGGATGACTTAATAGGTGGGCTTAGGACATGGTTTAGAAAAAAAAGGTATAAGGCTCAACTTCCTAAAATGCCCCTAGTTTGGCATTTTTTTTGTAAATTTTTTTAAACTTTTTTTTAATGCCCCTAATTTGGCATTTTTTTTGTACCTTTTCAATAGGGGATTTTCCTTTCAGATGACACTTTTTTTAAGAGAATACATGTTTTTTTGTGACCGGACTTGAAGTAACTTCTCACGTTGCCTACGTACCCCAAATATTTTTTTTCTCTTTTGTGATCTGGTTAAAACGTAGTTCATACTAAGATTCCCTCACAAGGTTGGTTGGTGTAGTTTAGAAAGAAAAGACTATTGATGTTTTTAGAGGCTGTAAGGGGCTACAAAATGTTTTCTTTTTCTTGGTAAGATAAGAAAATGGTTCGACCAAAAAAGATCTTCTTTGGTGAAACACTACTAGATTTGATCAAAGTTTTGGAAATTCGATGTCTTGATTGTTCTGTCGACTAAAGTCTTCTTCTACGAAATTGAGAATGAGTAATCTTCAATCTTTTTCTAAGAAGGAGTAATCTTCAGTCTTCTTTAACGAAATTGAATGTGATTGAGTTATTTGTATTTGACATTGACTAGTTCAACCCTTTCCAAACTTCGAAGAAGATCTCATATTCTTGTGAATGAGAACTCTTTTTCCTCTTGTGAAAACATGATGGATCCCTTCTTGTGGGTCTTAGCACCTTTATCGATGATTTCAACTATATCATTCTTAACCAATAATCTTTGATTTTGAAGTTCACTATCGATTTTATGCCTTGATCTATTTTGGTGCAATCTATCAATATATACTCATGAGATCATGCAAGAACGTTATTGAATTTCTCAAGTAAGTTTATTATTCTCTCATGTTCCCCTAAGGATAATGTAGTATCCATTTACATTTTTTCGAGTGTAATTTTAATTCTAATATTTATCAAGTTCGATTTGTGAGCCTTAAGTCATTCCTCATGTTTGATTTTATGTTCATATCATTATTGCACGCATGATAATGAAAAGTTTCTTTATTTATTGGAAGAAAAAAACATAAACTCTAACTTGATTGAAACTTGAAAATTAAAGAAAGACTAACGTAACTGAAACAACTAACTGAATTTAAAGACTGACGAAAATTGAATTGAAACTAAATGAAAACTCAATGACATTTTATCTATAAAGCGGGAGGTCTTTCTTGGTGGATGGATATAATACTATAGTGCAAGGGTAGACTACTTGGATTTGACATTGGTACTTTGGCTAGACAACTCTTTTGACGGTCCCAAAGTAGCACAGATACGGTTTAGAACGTTTAGGGACACCTAAGATTAACCATCGATTCTGAAGGTTTGACTCTTAACCACATGATTAAAATTTTTGAAATTAGCCGAAATTCGATGGGAATTATCGA
This sequence comes from Akebia trifoliata, assembly GCF_017979445.1. NCBI lineage: Eukaryota > Viridiplantae > Streptophyta > Magnoliopsida > Ranunculales > Lardizabalaceae > Akebia > Akebia trifoliata. The sequence goes on from NC_141386.1 coordinate 17,793,399, forward strand.
ATCCAAATGCACTATAAGTCTATAGTGACTAAGAGGGTGAAAAAAGTTAGTCACGGGTCTACCCCTGATTGGAACAGAACATTAGCCTGTAAGCACGCTCAAATGCGAGTCCGAATACAAAAGTTACAAAATTCTCGATTACCGAGTCGGATAAGGCTAAAATAGTGACTTTTTGCTAGAGCAAGAATTATTGAGATTTGATTACACCATTGGGTTCGTAACAAAAAATTATTGAACATGGATTATTTATTTGTCATTTTTAAAGATCAGGAAGTCGAATTATCGTCAAAAATGAAAACGACATCAAGTTTAGGGGTCACCTCAGGCCAAAAATGTAAATTTTTGTTAGAGATAAAATTTATAGAAATTGACTACACCATTAGATCCAGAACGAAAAATCAGGTGAAATAGAGTATTCGTTTGTTTTGGAGTCCAGATGGTCAAGTTATCGTCGATCAAAACAATTGATAAAATATCGAATTCGTCCCAAATTTTATATAAATAAATATTTTAATTTTTTTTCCCTCATCTTCCCCAACCCGTCCAAACAGCCGAGACATATAAAAAACGAAAAATTTATTTTTCTTCTGATTTTTCACCTCAGATCCTTCGCAAATGGCTCACGGTAGATGACCGCCGCAGAAGGAAAAAAGATCCGTAGCTTCGACATCTACAAAACCCACCCAACCTTTTTCCACTTCATTTTCTTTTTCATCCAATATCGTCAAAAATCAGCCGTATTTATATATGAAAATTTCGAAACTTTGACTTCGGATTTCATCCGTTTCGGGGTCAAACCGTATTTCGACGCAGAAGGGAGAAACGTTCGTAGCCTCGACATCTACAAAACTCAGCCAACCTTTTTTCGTTTCACTTTCTATTTCACCTGATATCGTAAAAAATCAGCCGTATTTATATACGGGAATTTCGTAACTTCGACCTCGGATTTCATTCGTTTCGGGGTCAAACCGTCTTCCATCGTAGAAGGGAGAAATGACGACCACATCTAGATCTTCGAAATCACTGTGCCGATTTCGAAAATCAACCGCTTCGAAGTTCGGTCCATCTCGATTTCCGTGCACACGCTTCGATCCTTTTGCCTAGACATTATAAGGAACTCTCAATTTCTATTAGTAATCGTAGATTGTAAAAATTGCATTTAGGATTTTATCGAAAATTTTTTGATGTATTTCCAAAATATAGAATTCTTTTGTTATTTTAAAATTCACGCTAAAAATTGCATGTTTGATATGTTTAATTGTATTTTTTAACAAATTATACGTGGGTAGGATATTTTAACGGTTTATTTCCATCAATTGGGTCTTATGCACTGCTTGGACCCCGTTTTGATATAAAATTTGTATTCTTTTTCAATATTATTGATAAAAATAAATTCTATAATTGCAAAATGTGATTTAATATTCAATGAACTCATATTGAGTTGATGAATATCAGAAAATGGATATTTTATTGAAGATATTGAAAACTGTAAAAATTGGAAAAAAGGAAAAAGGGTATGAAACGGTAAAATGTCAGAGTCACACCCGAGGGGTGATGTCTGCATTTTACGTTGTTGTGTTGTGTATAGGTTGGTGAACAGATATCTAGGGATAATATTGTTGATTGCATATTTATTTAAATTTCTGTTAGCGCGAGGCGCTGTGTACCTTTCTGTTATGTTATTTATTTTAGGTCGGGTGGCCACACTTGCATGGTAGGAAACTGGATATCTATTCTCAACCTTGTATTGTTAATTTCTCTTTTGTTTTCAAATAAAAGTAATATATATATGTAACTATTTTGTGAGCTGTTAAAGAGTCTGTGAATGTCTGAAGGGATTGTGTGTCATATCATCCGGAGTGGTGTACTATCCTGAGATGTACGGTAGGGACCACCAAGCTCATACGTGGTATGGGACACGTATGAAAGTGGAGTCACAACTGGAATCCGGGTCTATCTTTACCAGTGAACTTGTAATGTAGAGGTGGTCGTATACGAATGGTTTGTATATTTAGGAATCACATGCACGCTTGATAGGCATAGACGAAGATGATTAGTCAGTGATCACTAACAATCTATAGTAGTCGAACGTTCTGACACATCTAAAAGAGACCCATTGCTTACGGTCACATCAAACGGCCAGCCTGAACCGGATAAATGGTCAACCAAGCGTGGTAAACAGCGACTAGCCACAAAATCAGAAACTAAAAGCCAGAGAAGAATTGTAACATCATGTCCCGACTAGGAGCGATCCAGTCGTGAATCCCAACTCTTTAATTCCAATACTCTACCATTGTGTATTATGTATCTGTTACTTATTTTGATATATAAAATGAAATCCATGTTTACTGTTTCCATTTGATCAATTAGATTTGTATAAAAAGATAATGTTATAGTGAGTAATGATGATCGATGTAATGTGAGTTTTAAAATGGTTAGTTGCTCATCCCTGGCTATATGTACCAGTTAATCGTAGTTTCTTATATAAAATTTTACATATTTTTAAATGATTCAGTATGTTTATTCGTTCATGTTAGAAAAGGTTATTGGTAGAAATTATTTTCTTCTTTACTGAGTAACCATTGTTATTCACCATTTTCTTCTCCATTTTTTTAGTTTCAGATCTAAAACTTGGTGAGGTAGGTATAGAGCAAGAGTGAGAATCATCTGGTGGGTCAGATAGACAGTCAGAGTTCGTCACTTGGTGAGTATTGGGACTACATCCCTCTAGTGGTGTTAGTATTTCTCGGTAATATTATAGATTTTGTTTTGAGCGTTAGGACTTTTGTTAGAGTGAGAAATATTTGTATAATCCTGTATTCTGATTATTCTTCCGCACTCTGATCTTTCGTTCGTTATTAGACTTATATAGGCTTCCACTAGTATTATATTTTATTTGTTTATATGCAGGATTGTATGTCGTTTATCAGGTGCAGGTTGAACACCTTGAAATGCTAACATAAACAAAGGAGACCATGCCGAAATTTTGAGGTGCCACCTACTACCTCGAGATCTGACATGGGGATTTGTGTTAGCGTTTGGCGGGGTGCCACATACCGTATAAATACGAGTCTAGGTTTGGCGATTGGGACATGTGACTTTGTGGCTTACAATAGGACAAAGGCTCAGGTCGCTCTAGCCTGGGTGCATCGATATACCTTTCAGTGTCACTTGATCAAATGGTACTGATGCCCTAGTTTTATATACCCTAAGATACGTGATTGGAGTTATGGCTTTCATGAATGACGTTGCATCTCCGAGGAGACCGAGCCATGCACTTGTGCCACGTTGACATGCAAGCATGCAAAGCAATAAACGTGCTAGTAGTGTGTGCAAAACAAGGTGGGATGTGCCCAGGGCATTTTTTTTAGATAAATAGGCCCATAGGCCAGACTAGATCACAAGAATATGAATTCCAATTATTGATTAAGAAATACGTACAATATTCATAACATCAAGATCGAATCAAGGCATGTACATCCAGGATATGTATATCAAGATCATAGCATGTTAGATGGGCAAAATTTATATCACATGAATAATCAATATGATCCAACATTGAAATAAGCAAGGATTAATCCAAACAAATTTATTATTTTATTTTATTATGGTTCAATCAAGGGTCCCTTTTGGGCGATCCAAAATAAATTGAGATTTTAATGAATATTGAATTGAGGATAGGATGATAATCGTTGAGATAAGGGGTGATGACTTTATTTATTTTTTTGTTTTACGATTTTTTATTGGAATCCTCTCCTCATTACGAACAACATTAAAAGAAGTAATTTTTTTTTTGTTTCTTAGCGCATTACTCACAAATAATTTATTTGAGAAGAAGATGAAAAATAAAAAATCATTTTCTACTAACGGCACACCACGCATAAAAATATTTTTTTTATTTTTTTTATAATTTTTTATTGGAATCCTCTACTCATCATGAACAACATTAAAAAAGACAATTTTTTTTTTGTTTCTTAGCACATCACTCACAAATAATTTATTTGAGAAGAAGATGAAAAATAAAAAATAATTTTCTGTTAACGGCACACCATGCATAAAAATATATTTTTTTTACGATCTTTTATTGGAATCCTCTCCTCATCACGGACAACATTAAAAAAAATAATTTTTTTGTTTCGTAGCGCATCAATCACAAATAATTTATTTGAGAAGAAGATGAAAATAAAAAATTGTTTTCTGCTAACGGCATACCACGCATAAAAATAATTTTTTTTTTGTGAATTTTTTTTTTATGATTCCTTATTGGAATCCTCTACTTATCACGAATAATATTAAAAAAAGGTAACTTTTTTGTTTTTTAGTGCAGTACTCACAAATAATTTCTTTGAGAAGAAGATGAAAAATAAAAAATCATTTTTTGCTAACGGCACACCACGCAGAAAAAAATATTTTATTTATTTATTTATTTTTTGAGAATTTTTTCCTAGAATTCTCTTCTCATCACGAATAACTTTAAAAAAAGTAATTGTTTTATTTCTTAGTACATCACTCATAAATAATTTTTTTTCATAACTTATCACCCACGCATATTAACGTGCTAAAAATTTTCTAAAACAAAAACAAAATTCCATGACTCTCACCCCAAGTACCATCATTCCATCGTCCATTCATATGTCACTTTGAATATTTCATTATTTAGATTCATCCAAAAATGACCCTAGATTGAATCATAAAAAAATATATATGCCAAATCAAAGTATCCACAATTGAACCAAAGGACACCAATAAAGGATAATACAAGCCCAAAAATAATTCAAATAATAAAAATGAGTCAACACCCATTTTTTCACATCATCATCCTCTCAATATCCTGCATTATTTAGGGTCATTCCAAACAATCCTAAGTTAAATCATAGCAAATAATATTTCATAATAATACGCTAAAAAATGATGCCGAAAGACCATAATACCATCCTAAAAATAAACGAATCAAATAAAATTAAAAAATAAACAAAAAAAAAATAGGTCTAAATGGCAATATTTCCATACTTGGGGTTTTTCAAGTTTGATCCTCAATAATCTCTAGTGGAGTCGTCACTGAAAGTGTCCTCAATCTGCGGGGTGTGCGGATCCACTTTTGATTTTGAGGTTTGGGAGTCGCCACCTAGTTATTACGGTCTACGAACCGAACATTGACTCAAAATGGATAAAAACAACTAATCTATTAAAAGAAACTAAGTTTGGGGATCATGTTACGGGATTGGAAGATGTTAGGTACCAACCCCGCCCGACAAACGTCGGTCTCTACTATTTTCCAAAAAATAGATTACACTGCTAAAATACCTAAAACAAATAAAAATAAATAAAAAAAATAAAAAAGAATACCTAGATGATCGCAACGATTTATTCCCTCAGTACTAGCGGGGAGTGTCCTTGTATGAGTTTCCTTGCTTTTCTTCCGTCACTAGATCTGCTTCGGATTTCCAAGATGAAGTATCTCGTTCTTAGATCTGAGTATTTCTTAAATTTTTTGATGGATTTCTAGGTATTTTTGAAGGGGTTTTTGATATTTTTTGAGTAAAAGCTAGGACTTGGATGATAAGTAGGGAGTTAGGACTTCAAAATTAGGATTTTAGGGAGGTTAGGAAAACTTTTTGACCTACTTTTTCTAGAATTTTCTTTGACTTACGAAATTAGCTTGTGGAGGCTCTCTATTTATTGAGTTTTTTGGAAGAATTAGGGTTTGACTAGGTCTCCTTTTAGATAAGATGAATTAAGGTTTTGACTTAAGTCTTATGAGATTGACTAGGTTTTTTTAGATTAAGATTTCAATTAGGGTTTTGATTCAAATCTTATGTGATTGACTTGGTATTTTTAGATTAAGGTTTCAATTAGGATTTTGACTTGAGTCTTATGAGATTGACTTGGTTAGAATTTTAATTAGGGTTTTGACTTAAGTCTTATGAGATTGATTTGGTTTAGATTTTAATTAGGGTTTTGACTTAAGTCTTATGAGATTGACTTGGTTTAGATTTTTAAATGAATTTTATTAAAATTTTACTTTACGTTAATTAATATTTTATTTATTAATTTCGAACTTAAAAATTTTTAAAAATTAAAAAATTACTTTTTACCCCCGAAGAGAACTTTTGCGTTTCCAGTCAGTTTTCGATGTTCTAGGATGTTTTGGAATCAATTTTTTGTAAGGAATTCAATGGGATTATTGGTTTGTATCTTTTATGAATTTTTTGGTATGAAATGATCGCAAACCCTATGAGGGGTATTTTTGTAATTTTATCGAATCTAGTGAAAATTGGCGAAATGATTTATTTGATTTCATTTTGTTGTTTTATGTGTTCGAATGAGTTTTTCTAAGCGTAAAGGGGCTCTAAGGATGTTTTGATATTAGGGGTATTTTGGTCATTTGATCATTTTTTAGTGATTTTTATCGTAAAGCTTCTTTTTGTCTACAAGATGATGATTTTTATATTTTTGGGATTATATTTTCCTAGCGTAGTGTGGTTTCTACAGTTTTGTTAGTTTGAGATACCTCATCTGAATTTCTGAAACTTATCTAGTAACAAATAAAGCATTGAAATAATCATCCATCATTAGGAGTTGTCGCGATCGAGTTAACGAATTGATTAATTGGGCGAGTGCAAAAATGAGGTGTCTATAGGCAATTACATGCATGCCTGATAGGTATAGATGAAGATAATTAGTTAGTGATTACTAACAATCTAGAGTAGTCAAATATTCTGACACATTGAAAAGAGACCCATTCTTATGATCACGTAAAACAACCTACCTGAGCCGAATAAATGGTCATCTAGTATGGTAAACATATCGATCGACCACAAAATCAAGAACTAAAAATTAGATTAATGTTGTAACATCATGTCCCGACTAGAAGTGATCCAGTCATGAATCCCAACTCTTTAATTCCACTACTCCACCATTATGTAATATGTATCTGTTGTTCTACTTTAAATTATAAACTGAAAAGCATGCCTATCATTTCAATGTTGTTAAATTATTTGTATAAAAATGAAAATGTATAGTAAGTACTGATGATGGATGTATGTGAACTTTTAAACTATTTAAAGTCTCATCCTTGGCTATACGTACCAATTAATCGTAGTTTAAATTGTAAAGTTTTGCATGTTTTGAAATGTTTCAGTATGCTTATTCGTTCACGTTAGGTGAGGTTATTAGTAAGAGTTGTTTGTGGACCTACTGGGTAACTATTGTTACTCACTCTTTATTTCTTATTTATTTTAGCTTCAGAACCTACAGTCAGAGAGGTAGTCGAAGAGTCATCGAGCGAGGATCATCTGGTGGGTCATACAGACGACTAGAGTTCATTTCCCGGTGAGCATTGGGACTACTCCCACAAGGAGCCTATTCATCCCAAGAGGTATATGTAGTTTTTTTGGGTTGAGAGATTAAGTCCATATTAGTGAGAGGTTAAATTTTTTTAATCCTGTATATTTTTACCTTTTTACGCAAAGCTGATCTAACTCTATGTTGTTCGCAATTTACCATCTCTCACATCTTGTATACTTTTGGTACATTGCTATATACAGAATTTGTTGGATATTTGCTTTTCAATTTTTTTGAGTTTCGTGGAACGCTAACATAAATATAGGAAACCATGTCCAAACTTTGAGGTGACATTGGGATTTGTGTTAGCGTTTGGCGGGGTACCACAATTAGTATAATTTTTTTCATTTGTTATAATTTATTTTCGTTGGGCAATATTGGTTTGATGATGCTGTAACACCCCGATAATGGATTGGTTGAGTAACATCCCATATTTTTTTGAAAAAATATTTTCACAATTACTGAGGGGACCATTTTTTTTAAATTCCCCACATTATTCTTCAAAAAAATTATTTTTAAACATCAATGTGAGTCGTTATACAACCCATTTTTTTTTCAACCATTTTATTTTTCAAAATTCTTTTTTTTTTCTCAATATTTTGTTTATTTTTCAAATTTTTGAATGTTTAGAATTAGACACTACTTTTTTTGTTGAAATATCATCATTGTCTATAGTCATCTCTCTATGATTCTCATGTTGTCTTTATTTTGGTTTATCCACTATCTTTAAAATGTTGTTTAGCCCATTTATTGTGCAATGTGTCACTGATGTGTTGCATAACTCATTGCTATGATTTGCTTAATATTTGTGAAATGTTCAGATTATTGCTCTAAGTCATTCTTGTATGATGTGTTGTTGTAACATGTATCTATCTTGTTGATCAAACTTTTATTATTTTCAGAATCGTTTTGTCTTCTCGTAATAATATTTCAAATGAACAACAAAATGTATGAATTTTTAAAACGAACAAAAATTTTGAATTTTCAAAAATAACAAAAAATGTGAATTTTCTATTTTCTTTTTCTTCTCAGAAAAAATGTTGGAACACACAAGCTTTATCAATTTTTGTTGCATGATGATTCCATGGTGCTGTTGCAGCAACTTTTGGTAAAGAATTATTTTTCTAATATATTTTCCAACTTTCTTTTCTTTTCCTACCAGGGGATTTTTTTTTTAAAAAAAAAAGAAAAAAATATCGAATTCAATTTTTTTTGAAAAAAATGTGTTTTTCAAATATTATTTTTCTTAAACAAAAAAAAAAAAATTATATATATATATATATATATATATATATATATATATTTGTCTCACTAGGGTGGTTTTAAAAAAAAGTGAAATAAATTAAAAATGAATTTATTTCATTAACATAAAAAATTGCATGATTTTTCAAAATGTCTCAAATGAAAATATTTCAAAATTTTTTTTTTACAAAATGATTTACAAAATTTACAAAAATATTTCAAAAAAAAAATTGTTCATCATTTGTTGCATAGTGCATTATTCTTGCTTGTTCAATTTCTTTGGAATATTGATTAATTTGTTCTTATGTAAAATTAATTTTAAAAAAATTTCAACATCTCAAAATGAATTTCACAAAAAAAAAAAAATGTGTTTCAAAAACTAATTTTCAAAATAAAAAATATTTCAAAATGATTGTTAATAAAAATGTTCCAACACAATTGGACGCGTCTACAATGTACAGGATGCTAATACACGCAATGAACAGGGTATTCCTACATTTGGCCAGCGTCGTCGGAAGTGCCTCAAAATGAAAAATGTTCAATGATTATTTTAAAATAAATATTAATTTGAAAATGATAATATTCAATGATTAATGTTTTTAGTACTTCAGATATTTTGACATAGTTGGATGCATCCGTAATGTACAGGATGCTCATACCCGCAATATAAAAGGTATTCTTACAATTGGCCAACATCGTCAGTGGTGAGAAAAATGTCTCTCAAAATAATTTTCAAAATGATTATAAAAAAATGGAAATGAACATTTTCTAAAGTAATTGCAAAAAAAAATTTTAAATTAAAAATGATTTGGAAAAAAAAACTATTTTGTTTTCAAACTGAAATATATTTTATTTTTGATAAACTTTTTCGAAATAAAAAACAAAACTAGTATTTATTTCTGCCTTAATGGAAAATATTACCAAACTTTTGTTGCTCCAACTGTCTTCTTCTTAAGCAATTTTGAACTTGAGATGTTGATGCTATCGAGAGTTCTGTTATCCTTTCTCCTTTATTTGATATATGGGCTTCGTGCTTCATCCCTAATAATGAACAATTTTTCTTCCCATTTTTGAGAAGGATTTATCCCAACTCCCTTAAATGGCAATCTCAAGAAATTGATATTTCCCAATTGGCAATCTCAAAATTCTTTTATTAGGTGAAATTGAGGTATGCATAATGTGTTATAAATATTAATCACTTCAATTCCTTGGTAGTGGTGGTAGTAAAGAGTATTACTAGCCTTAAACCCAGTCCCCTTTACCACAAGTTTGTCCTATTTTTTGGACCCCATTACCAAATGTTACTAATTTATTGTGCAATTTTGTCTAGATATTCAAAATAAAGGAATAATTCTAACCTAATTTTTCTTCAATTCTACTATTTTCTTCCTCCCCCATAGAGATTGCAATGTTGATACTATGAGAGAATTATTTATCTTCTTTTAAATTTTATTCATTAGGGGATTTTGTGTCTCAGTCCTCAATTTTCCAATATTTCAATTCATGGAAAGAAGATAATCAATGTTTTCTCATTAGAAATTGCAAGTCATTGTTGCTTTCCTTTTGATTTTCCTATTTTTGTATTATTTTCAAAAATGAGATTGAGGCATATTTTTAATCCTTAGTCATTTTGTTTCCACTGGTAATGAGGATATTAGAATGCGTGCATAATTTTCAATTCCATTTTAGGAATCCTCATTACTATTTGATACAATGAATTTTTTCCCATATCCTTAACCTTATTCCCTATTTTTGTATATTTTAATTCATAAGAAGAGCTTCAATATTAGCTTTGCACTTTAATGATTGTGTGTTCATATTGATCCATTATTATTTTGCATATATCATTTTTGAACACATTGATTTAACAACAATTTTACCTCATTTTGTATTGAAGTCTTTATCTTTTCTTAATTTTACATTTTTTTTTATCACCCATTTGTATCATATATTTTTCAAAAATCAAATGCATGTATTTTGTATGATTTATTGCATATTATACTGTAGACACCCCATTTTTGCATCCGCCTGATTAATCAACTCGTCAACCCGATCGCAAGGATTCCCAATGATGGATGTGTATTCCATTGCTTTACTTTGTTACCAGATTTGTTTCAGAAATCCAGGTGAGGTATCTCGAATTGACGAAACCTTAGAAACCACGCTACGCTAGGAAAGTACGACCCCAGAAACATAGAAATCATCATCTTGCAGACCAAAAAGAAGTTTCACGATAAAAATCACTAAAAATTACCAAATTACCAAAATACCCCTAACCTCAACCTTAGAGCCTACGTTACGCTTAGGAAAACCCATTCGAACACATAAAATGACAAATTGGAACCAAATAAATCATTTCACCAATTTTAACAGAATTTGACAAAATTACGAAAATGCCCCTCATAAAGTTCACAACCATTTCACACAAAAAATTTCATAAATAATAAAAACTAATATTTCCATTGAATTCCTTACGAAAAACCGATTCTAAAACATCCTAGAACATTAAAAACCGACTTAAAATGTGAAGTCCTCTCCGGGGGCAAAACGGTAATTTCACAATTTTTATGATAAAAAATTCCGAAATTAATAAATAAAACATTAAATTATTAAATTTAAACATTAATGAAATTAATTTAAAATTTTGAATCTAAAAAATCGATCAATCGGACTTTCGGATAAAATTGTTGAGGGTTCGTGGGATATTTCTTTAAGGACCCCTCCATTTGGGGGTCCAAAGAATTAAAGATATTTTAGAGGGGGGTTCTCCCAAAATTAAAAGTAAATCAAGCAAGACTGAAGTCAAGGTATTAAAGTCAATCAAGTGAGACTGAAGTCAAAATTAAAGTCAATTAAGCAAGACTGAAGTCAAAATATTAAAAGTCAATCAATTAAGACTAAAGTCAAAACATTAAAAGTCAATCAAATAAGACCAAAAGTCATAATAGAATTATAATTGATTAATAACTCTATCTAATAGAGTTCTAACTTAAAAATAATTCTACCTAAAACAATTCTAATTAAAACATAATTCTACCTAAAACAAGTCAAACTAAAACACAACTCTAATTAAAAGATCTCTAATTAAACACTAACTCTATCCAAATCAACCCCTAAAAACATCTATAAATAGAGGTGCTCACACCCTATTTTCGTATCAAATCATAAACCCTAAGAGAAGTAGGTCTAGAAGCTCCCCTAGCCCCCCATAAACCCTAGTTTTGGAGCCCCAACTCCTTAGCTAACATCCCTCCTTCAATTTTAGTCTAGAAAACACCCAAAAGCCTTCTAAAAACACCCCCAAATCCGCAACGAAATTGAAGAGTTCAGATTCAAAAACAAGGAGATACCTTGCCTCGGAGATCCGAAGTCAAATCCGGAAGCAGAACGAAGTAAGGGAGCACGGTACAAGGAGTTCTTTTTGTCAGATCTGAGGGAACCAAGTCCTTGCCATCGGAAAGGTAAACCTTTTATTTTTATTTATTTTCTTATCTAGGTTTTAGCAATGTAATTTACTTGGGAATTTAGTAGAGACCGGCTTTGGCCGGGCGGGGTTGGTGCCTAACACCTTCCAACCCCGTAACTTGATCCCCGAATTCAATTTTTTTTGGTTTTAGATTAGTTTTTATCCGTTTAGAGTCATTGATCGGTTCCTAGACCATAATAACTAGGTGGCGACTCCCAAACCTCAAGGGTCAAAAGCGGATCCGCGCACCCCGCGGATCGAGGGCGCTTTCATATACTATATTTTTTTATTTAACTGAATATTTTCATTTTCCCAAGAGCCCGAAGCAATACTACAAAGGGTTCTATGATTCTATCCTAACTTTCTTCTTTTAAAGAGCTTAATGTCACAACTCTAATATTTTATTTTTTCATTCTTTGGGGAAGAATTTGTCCCCCCCCCCCATTTAATGTAATAACCTTGGGACATTGAGAGCATCCTTGTGAGTATTATTACTTACTTGACTCCTTTAGGTGATAGACATTAGATTACGTTATCAACCTAAAATCCTTTCTTATATATTTGAGGCATAACTTTTCTATCCTATTTTAGGAAGTCTTTATCATCATTTGTGTTACAACATTTTTGGTAATAACTAGCCTCATTCTAAGAAAGATAGTGTTCATGACAACTATATAGTATCAAGGGGCCTTTTCTATTATAGGGTCGAAATGGCACTCAATAACCTTTGTTACTCTGTTTGAAAAGACGTAGAGAAGGTTGATCTAACCCGGAGAAGTTACGGTGAGATTTTTGTGAAGAGGTGATTCGGTGATGATGATTACTTCGGTGGTAACCCTTGATTTTCACTTTGGTGGGCCAACACTGAGGGGACTTTATTGTTATAGGGTAAAATTGGCACATTAGTATTTGGTGTGTAATTTGATTGGTTTAGAATTTGTTAATTAATTTATTAGGGATATTTATAAGTAAAGGGGGATATTTTGTAATTTTTCATATATCTTGGGGTATTTTTTGAATAATTGTAAATAGAAATGAATGAGGTATTATAGTTAGAGTTGATTTGTAAATGAGGGGGTAATGTGTAATAATTGTAAAGAAGTACAAAAGGAGTGCTTTGTAATAATTGTAAAGTAATAAATGAGAGAGATAGTAATAATTTCAAAGCTATCTCTCTATGAATAAATGAGAGATCTTAGAAATAAGGAATAATTTATTTTCCTTAATTTTTACATTAGATCAAAGAGGGGGAGATATATTATGAGAGAATGAGAAAGAGGTAAGAGAAAAAGTAGATCTGAGATCTAGAATGAAGAAGATGAGATGGAAACCTCCATTAATCGAGCTCCAAACTCTGAAAATCTATAAATTTCCTTGTTCTTCCTTGTTTTCTTAATGAAATTCGAAGTTAAATTGCAATTCTCCTCCGATTTAATGTTTTCTTCTTTAATTTCTTATTTTTTTATTCTTTTTCTATTTAATTTCTTTTTCTTTGATTTAGATCTATCAAGAACATTGAAATCAAATTCATAATATCATGTAATCGAAGTCAATCACCTTTCCATATTTCGAGGTTAGATTACTGATCCTCTTCCATGTGGTGAAAATGAGATCAACCAAGAACCTCACTATCCCCTATTGAATCTCAGAATTGAAAATCTAAGAATGAATGAGAAGCATCCCAAGCTAGAGACCAACCATTAATGGGGCAAACAAAGGGAAAGTTTATTCAATGTGACCATTCACACCTATTGAGCTCAACAATGGTGGTGACTCCTTACTTTAAATAGTACAATTCCTAGTCAAAAGCAACATAGCTATACCTATGATGGTTCATTTGAAATACAATTCTATCTAGAGTGATAAAACACCAATGAAGATGATTTTGATAGTTTTACATTTTGGAAGGGAGATGAAATGATTAAGATGATTTTGATATTTTTTTAATTGGGGAAGAGACATGAAATAAGGTTTCTTGTTATTTCTACCTTGGTCCATAATTTACCAATAGTTCGAATATCTACAATAGCTTTATAATCAACTTTTAATGTAGGAAAATGGTTACTCAACTAATATCGGGGCTGGATGATGTTAGAAATATTGGAGAATTTATTTTAATGATGGGAGTTCCAGATCCGTAGGTCCGAATATCAAGGGCGAGGCAATGTACTTCTTAGAGCTCCATATCTCTCCAAAATCCCCCAGGTACATGAAATTACAGAGTATTGCATTGCTTGAGCGATTTGTTAATAACTAAGCATATCAAATTTTTATCACTTGATGGGGACATTAAATGGGAAGAGTTAGAAAATGATTGAAAAGATCTAATCTTTTTGCATTTTTATTAAACAATTTTTTTTATTTTTTATTTGTGAGATAGACTTATGCAAATGAGAAATAAATGAGTGTGTACCAAGCTAGGTGGTATGTGCTCATATTATTTTGATGTAGTTCCTCACCCCAAAATATTTTATATTAATTTAATAGATTGAAATTTGGTGAAGAAGAATTGATGTCTTTTTGTATGATGGGGGTTCTAAACCTGTAAGCTTGACTAGTAGAGGCAACTAGCTTCTTAGAGCACCATATCTCGTCGAAATCCCTTGGGTACATGCAATATCCACAAACCACATGTACTTTGTAAGTAGGGATAAATTCATGTGATTTTCCAACAAAAGGGTTGAACTCAAGACCTCTCCATTTTTGGAGGAATGCATTGGCTACTACGCCCAACACTCATTTGTTAAGTGATGTTTTCATTTAGTTTTTCTTTTTTTCTTTTTTTATTCTCAATTGTCATTATATTTATACATGTTCCCCTCTAAGTTTTATTTTAGAAAAAGGGCCCGACTTTCAACACTCTATAGGGAAGGTAGGGCCTAAGGTCAAGTTCAATTTTCATAATTTCATATCAAACTTGCCCTATATTATTTTGGCCCAATCCCAATTTATAACCTTATTCGATAAGGTTGTTAATAGATTGGGTTTAGATTAGATTGGTACTATAGAAGATAAAAACTGTAATACATCTAGGCCTTACACGTGCCATATCCTATTGAAGAGTAGAGTAGATCAGAATGACTTTTATTCCAAGTAAGTGATATCCAGATAAGATGAGGAACCCAATCATATTTGGTTGTAAGTCTAGGTAAAGATAAAGGTATGCTCTCACAACAGACCAGAGAAAAATTGGTAAGCATCCACACATCTCAATCTATATTTTGGCTTCTTAATTTGAAGGATAAATCCCAAGAATCCAAGAATGTATAATGAAGTAATTCTATTGTAGTAAAGTTTCCTTTTGGATAGGTATTTTCAATGATCCGATATCGAATTTTAAGGGATCAAATAGGGGAATTCCTATTCTAGGGAAAATCTTATAAAAGGGAGAGAAATCGAAGGAAAATGAATCTTTTTCATCCTGTGTAGCTAGGGAACCTACCTATATTTTCTTCTCGTAAACTAACTTAAGCGTCAGAAGATTCTTGGTAGGTAACACATCGGTGCCAACAAACGATGGAGGGAGCAAAGAGCATTCAATGGTGTTGTAGAGTAGAGTTGGTAGAGGTAACTAAAAATCACCTTTACATATTTGGCCTTATCCATGGGAATTATGCTAGTTGTTGATTCCTAAGAAAACAATGGTGAGACTCACACATTCTATAGAAACCAATCATTTCCTACATCCACCTTTCGATCTTTCACCAAAACATTATTGATTTCTCAAATCAATAAGATGGAAAAATGACAAGAGGAGATGCAACAGAGGATAGATGTTCTAACCAGTGAAAATAATATTCAAAAGCAATATTTGAAAGCACAAAAAAATGGAGATAAGTTTAAGGGAAATAATTATGCAACGGTCTTAACCCTATACATGTCCAAGACGACTAAATGGTACCTGACACAAATCAGTTTATGAGGTTAGATCAGCTTATAAGACGCTGTTTAGCAAGTAGGACAGGTTAAAGTGGAAACCTCCCTAGCCTGGCTAGTAGGGCAACGTAGCAATAAGCAAAGCCATTCTTGCCAGGCAGGGTAGGGTAGGGCAAGGCAGGCCTCGAGAAAATTGCAATACTGTTGTGTGCATGTAAATCCTAGAAATCCCAAAGGGTATCTCTGCAAATAAGTTTGATCAATCCAGAATATCCCAATTAAATAAATAACCATAGAACCAGTAGAATTCCCATGATTGCAGCCTATAGACGGGGAAACCCTAGGATAAGGTAGATGGGTTAAGTAGTACAGTAAATACTATTGAAAAGAAGGACTGGAGAGATCGAGAGTGAACCAGTACTATTTATTATTCATCTACTTCTCTAACTTGAGCGTCGGAGTGTCTGTGGTAGGTACTAGACCACTGTGAAGAGGGAGGTGCTAGGAACGACTACGGATCAATACAGGCTAGGACCATTAGAGCCGTCCACCGGATTTCAACCGCACACAACTGACGTCGTCTGTGGGAACACCAGTAGCAAATTGATTTTAGTTGAAACAATGGTGAGATCCACAAAAATAAACGAAGTCAATACGCCCCCACCAACAGCTCCTGCCGTAGGCACACAGCTTCTGACAATGTTGGAGACTATGAAAAAATAGTAGGAGGAGATGTAGAAGAAGATAGATGATTTTATAAAACAGAATCGGAACTTGAGTTATCATTTCGATGACCGACAGCAGGCGGAACGAGATAGCATGTCGAAGGATCCTCAGGCGACATGTAAGGATGGCCATGCCTCGAATATAGAAGGAAACACGCCGTTATTAATCCCTATAGAGGAAGAGGGAACAGAGGTTGCTATGGCAGCTACTTGAACTAAACTTGTAGTAGGTTTAACTTGAGAAGAAGTTAGAGAGATGATTAGGAAGGAAAAGGAAATGATGAAGAGTGTCGACATGGGCACAACAACAGCGCAAGCCGTTCGGAGAATTTAGAAATCTCATTTTTTAGGAGAAATCTTATCGAAAAAATTTCTAAAAAATTCGCGCCATTGTGATGTACCCCTTATTCTGGGACGAAGGACCCGGTGGAGCATTTGTTTCAGTTCCGACAGATACTCGTATTATGGGAAAGAGAAAGAGTGGTTAATGTGTAGGTTGTTCCCTTAGAGTTTGCACGAAAACGCTTTAACCTGGTTCCATAAGTTGCCATGTGGATCCATTAGCTCATTTGAGGAGTTCTGCACTGCTTTTGTCACGCGGTACATTGGCAACAAGAAGAGTGGATGAGATATTGATGCCCTGCTAAGCATGAGATTGAGATCAGGGAAGAGCTTTAGGGAGTTCTTCAGGAAGTTCCGAGAAGAAACAATGTCACTAGAGAGTTGTGACGAGCGAACGACAATAGTAACGTTGGGAAATTCCCTACCTTCTAGCTTAGGGTTGTATAGATTTATTGTGAAAAAGAGGCTGGAGACTTTGAGCAAGTTGTTCGAGAGAATAGAGAAGTATATCCGCTTAAAAGATGATCCACGAAGCTCAACAAAAAAGAGTAAGGTCATACACGTTGTGGAAAAGCCTAACAAACATCACCAACCTCAGCGACAAGATAGGAAGAGGCCGTTTGAGCAAAATGGGGAGAGGAGAAGGACAAGGACATATTTCGCTATGCCTCCTAGTAAAATATTACCTCTTATTACTCTTGAACCATATTTCGAGTGGCCTGCGCCGCTTCCTTGAGCTTAGATCAATCAGGGTAAGAGATATTGTGAGTATCACAAGGTGTAGGCACACCAATAGATGCCAGGTTCTGAAGAGATTCCTATAGAAGCTGGCAGAACAGGACAGGCTAAGAGACTTTCCCAAGAGACAGAGGGAGGACCTGCTTCAAGACTAAATTCGCAGGATAGACCAAACGCCAGTAGAAGGAAAGAATAGAAAGGCAGTTGTGATAAACATTGTCCTTAGAGAACAGAATACCAAGCTTGGGTAGGCCAAAACTAGTGAAAGAGTAAAAAAGAGAAAAATTGAACATCTAGCTCACATCTTTACAACAAGGAGTGGACCTACCAGATTGGAATCCTTTGGGGAACAAATGGTAGCTTTCATCGAGAAAGATTTGGAAGGGGTGGCAAAACTCCATTATGATGAGCTGGTAGTAACCTTGCAGGTGGGCACCTTCACACTTAAGAGAGTGCTGATAGATAATGATAGCTTAGTGGACTTCTTGTATGCTTCAACCTTCTTAAAAATGGGCCTTAACAGGAATGTATTTGCCTCAATAGGAGCACTACTGATCAGCTTTGACGGGAGATCCAGTTAGCCTTGGGGGGAGATAGTGTTACCAGTCAAAACAAAACCAGTAACTTTGATGACCAGGTTTGTGGTCGTTGAAGCGAGTTCTCCGTACAACGCCATTTTGGGGAGGTGGTGTACGCACAAGATGAAAGCAGTTTTGTCCACATTGTAGATACGAGAATGTTCATCCTTGAACCTTACTGCTACGTTGTTTGGAGTCTCCACAATTCTTTTTTGGAAATAGGTGTGAATCGGCACCCGAATTGATTTTTTGAAGATCATTTTTTCATGGTATTGTAGTGATTCTCATGCATGGAAAATGTATAGTCTACCTAACATTTAGGTAAGGGGGTTCGGTTAGAGAATGGGGAAGGTGTTAAGCACCCCATTCTCTTCACCTAAGGTGGTTACCTTTAGATTTGGCCATTTGTTGAAAAGATTAACATAACAAGAAAAATGCATGAGATGCATGAAGTGGGTGTGTGCACATGGTAAATATGTTCCTCTTTGAAAGAGAATCTAATGTTAGTCTTGATATGAGGAATATCCTATGGAAGAGGATATCCTATGAAACCAACACAAATTTTGCATGAGTTGAAATGTTAGTTTAAGATTTTAGAGAAGTTCTATGAATAGAATTCCCTTAGATCCATACCCTTAATGCATGTATACTTAGCTAGAACCTTAATGTTTTAACACCATCATGAGAGTTACACAATTCTTCATCATAGCCAAGCATGTGTGGTGTTTGTGCATATTGTACATTATGATGCATGAGATAATATGGGTTTAAGAAATGACTTCAACCTCCATCCTTTTGATCAAACTACCTCAAGCATTCCATACCCAAGGTTAAGGTTCAATCTACTTGGGATGAAGGAGGGTTCTTCATTACATCCTAAAGACTACTAAAAAGAAAAGAAAATAGAGGGATAAGAAAAGAAGATGCAACCTAAAAGTAAACTAAATCCTAATCCATTTTTGTCCCCTTGGTAGTCTTGAATGAAGTTGAGTTTTGATAGATAAACTTGAGTGTTGAGTAATGTAGTTGAGGGTTGAATGAGTTGAAGGTTGAGAGATCAGAGAATGAGTATGGATTTTGGTAGAGTTTTAGGTTGAAAGAGGGAGGCTTTAGAGCATGAATTGTTTATAGAAAATGAGGGTATTTATAGAGTTTTTGGAGAACTTTTGAGGATAAAGTGGTCCAATCCTAAAAATAAAGATAATGGACATGAGGTTTAAGTTATTTCTTTTTGGATTTTTTATTTGTATGAGGATAAAGATGACATTTGTGAAGAAATCCTAAAAGCATTATTTGATCTTTGATTTTTTGGTAAATGGAGATAAGAGAACAAGAAGTACTTTTAGGGGGATAAATAGGGGAGTGACATGTGTAAAGGTGGAGTGGTAGGTGAAAAGTAAACCTTGGTTCATTTGTAAATAACTTATAAAGAAAAGGTGGAAGTATACTTTTGAAATTGACCAATGAGAGAACAAAAGTACTTTTGGGAGGGTGAGTAGGGGAGTTACATGTGTAAAGGTGAAGTGGTAGGTGAAAAGTAGACCTTGGTTCATTTGTAAATAACTCATAAAGCAAGGGTGGATGTGTATTTTTGAAATGGACTAATAGGAGAGCTTCATGTATGTACTTGAAGATTCCTACCTTTTGAGAGTATGATTGGAAGTTTTCTAAACTTTATGGATTATTACCAAAGACCCAAGAACCTTTTTGGTTTGACCAACCTTTTTGGGAAGGGCATTCTTGGATTTTCACAAGGGGAAGTTGACTCTCCAATTACATAATACATTGGGTATTGGGGGCTTATGAGAAATCAACATGTGTCATCTTTTGAGGGGGGTGAGAGAATGGGCTTAGAATGGACTTTGTTTATGAATAATGGGTATTTAAGGCTATGGGCTTTGTTTATGGATATGGGTTAAGGTCTTGGGGTGACTTGGTTTGATTAAGATATGGACTTTGTTTATGAACTTGGGTTAGGGTGTGGGTGATGGATATGAGTTTAAAATAGATTAGGGACAAGGTTGAGCATGCAATACTAGATGATGATATGCATGTATACTTGGGAATGATGCCAAGTGGCAAAGCACCCGTTGAGAGGCTTGAGTTATAAATCGGAATCAATTCGAGGAAATTTGAATTTTCCTAACGGGTTCATGCAAATTGGGGTGTCTACAACTACCCCTCTTTGCAGGAGTTGCTTGCAAAGAACTGCAAAGAATAAATTAGACCCTTTATTTGTACGAATCCAAAATAATTTATTGCATGATGACTAAAAACCTCGGATAGATTGGGGAAATTTTTTTTATTTTATAATGTGGTTACCCAAACACGGGGTCTGACAGGGTTAACATTTTTGAAATCCTTGATTTCGTGGCATGGAGCTTGTTTGAAATCTTGGATATAAGTTTTTGATGATTTTTGAAAGTGATCGATGTTTTAAACCATGTAATGTAATATATATATTTTTCCTTTTCCCTCGTTGATTTTGAATTTCGAACTTAGTTTTCCTTTCATGGAAGTTACAGGATTGTCTTGAGAGTGCTTAGCGTAGTGTGACCGTCCTTGAGAGAGACTTGAATGATGGTATGATATTTGAGTATTTAGTGTATCATCATGCCTCGGATGCGGAGAGAACCATCATTGACCAAGTTACTCAAATTAAAATCTTAGAAGATAGACTTGATGCCTTCTAAGCTTACCAGGGAAATGCTTGAGTGGTTATTTGCCCGTTATTCCTTCTTGTACCCTGTTTTTTAGGAGAATAATGTAATACTATTTGAAATGAATGAAATAGGTTTTTTATGTAGTGGCCTTAGATATATCTACTGCTTTCGAAAACTCTTGATTTTAAAAAAAGTCCTAAATTCTTCATCATAGGTCAAAAATAATAATTTTGATGATGTATTTTTTATTTATTTTTTGTTTTAAGTTTTAAAAGATTGCAGTTGTCGAATAATATGTGACAGACTAGTGTTTGACGACTCTAAACATCAATGATCATGGTGCCTTTGTCAAATGTCGATGATACAAGTGTCAGGTAATCCTTAGCCTCTTTAAAGTCATCCCCGAGACTGAGTTGTATCTGTTGGAACATTGAGGACTTCAAGATTTTTACCGTTCACAGTTTATTTTCATGCAGGCCAAGAGTTTATATATATATTTTTTTGTTTTTTTTTGTTTTTTCCATTTTTGCCCCTGGTGCAATCGGGTTGACGAGTTGATTAATCAGGCGAGTGCAAAAATGGGGTGTCTACAAAAACCATTCAAGGGCTAGGATGCTAGCACATAAGGTGCTCTATATTTCGACGTTGTGATAAGTACAAGGGGCATGCAAGACTCATATACTAGCCAGTTGTTTAGTTGAATTTAGTTGTAAGCCCATGGACTTTCACATAATAGGGAATAAATTTGGTCGAACCACTGCCTAGTGTTCCAGGTAACATGTTCTTCCTTTTGGTTGTAATAGATTATTTAAGAAAGAGGACAAATATGCTACCCTTAGCCAGAATTTCTACACAAGAAGTTTAGAAATTCATCTAGGATTACATCATAGATGATTTTGAGTCCCACATACTACTGTATCAAACAATAAAAAGTAGTTCTCTAGATAGCAAACCAAGGCCTTTTGTCAGCATAATGGTATTAGGTAGTCATTTCCTACTCCACAGTACCCCCAAGGAAATGGGTAGGCTGAGGCTACACATAAGGTGCTAGTCGGCATCTTGGAAATGAGGTTAGGGGAGTCAAAAAAGAAGTGGACATCTATCTTGCATGGAGTAGTATGGGCTTATATAACAACATCAAGAACTTCAACTCAAGCATCTGTATTTACTATAGCATATGGATTGGAAGTTGTAGTGACTATTGAGAATAGTTTCCCTACAGCATGGTAATGAGTATTGCAATCACGACAAAATCATGTGCAATTAGTAGGAGAATTGGAAAAAAAAAGGACTCAACTTGGATAAAGTTTGAAGGTTATCATAAGCAATTACAAAGGTACTATAGTAAGGGTAGTACGAGAACACAAGTTTCACGAAGGTGATCTAGTACTAAGAAACGTCTACCAAAACAATGAAGAGATAAACCGTAAGAAATTAGGTCTAAACTAGGAAAGGTCATATTTGGTAACTAGAGTTGGGGTTAAAGGGACTTCCTATCTTTCAGCAATGTTAGACCAGGACTTGCTTTGGACGTGGAACACATATAACCTCAAGAAATGAGAATTTTTTTATAACTTCTAATGAGTTTACGTTCACCCCTATGTGGCTCAGGGTCCCAAGTGACCTCTACTGTCCTGAGTGGTAGCACAACCCTTAAAGGCGAATGAGTATAAGTTCAACCATGTCTAGCTTAGGGTCTTGAGTGACCTTTTGTTGTCATGAGTGGCAATACAACCTTCATAAGAGGCTATTGAGTTTAAGATCAAGCCGATGTGGCTCAAGGTCTAAAGTAACCATTATTGTCCTAAGTGGCAGCACAACCCTTAGTGCTAATGGATCCTATGTGGCCAAAATATTTAAGTTCGGCCCTGTGTGGCTTAAAGTGTTGAGTAACCTCTAAAGTCCTAAGTGTAAGTACATCACTTTTTTCTAAAAGAATTCTGATTAATATACTTAAACCAAAGTGTTTGACTCGAATATATAACCCTTTCTCTCCTAAATAACTAGGTGATTGAACTTAGAGAAGTAAGGAGTGTTAGTTATGCACAAGTAACAGAGACAACACTTGGGTGGAAGGAAAGCAGATCTATGAGTTGTGAGCTTACAACAATTTTAATGCTTAAAGTGGGTTACTTGATAAACTTTATGCTTAGAATGGGTTGCTTGATCGGTCTAGGTCTAATCAATCTACATATTTGATTAATTAATTAAGAATATATATAATTCTAAGATGGTTGAATTTTTTATGGGTTGACATCTTAAGTAAAGGATTGACATCATTACAAAGTGTTAATTTACTTAAAATTTGACAAATAATTGTTGCACGAAGGGAGAAATATATGTTGTGGAAAAACTGAAATGAAAAAAGAATTTTTCATTCATAAAGAGGTTTTTACAGAGCTTGACCTCCAAAAGGAGGATAAAACAAAAGTACAAAAGAGAAGAAAATATAAAAGTCTTTGTAAGGCAGGGAACTCACATAGTTGTTGATCTGCTTACTACTCAAGACAAGATTTTGCTCAGTGAAAAATGGGGCATTGGGGAGAGTCGTCCAGAGGAAGAGGAGAGTTGTTAGGCGGATTCGACTGAGCAGTAAGGTCGGGAGTCAAGGCTAACCTGTTAAGTTCTTTAGCTTCAACAAAATCCTCATCATAAAAGAAAAAGTCTGGTTCGCGAGGAGGCTGATCAACTTCTTCAGTATGTGATGGGGGGAGGAGATCTGACAAGGATGTTATATATGTAATACCCCAAGTTTTAATTCGTATCTAAAGGAAATCAAATTTTGAAATTTTGAAAAAAAAATTTGATAGAGGGACTTAAGGTAAAATACTCAGATTTTGTTCAATTAATTTTTAATGAAATATAACTTCTTCATTGGATTCAAAATGGTTGAAAAACATACTTTAGCTTGTAAGCATGCTCGAATTCGAGTTTGGATAGAAAAGTTATGAAATCCTCGAATTATGTGCCGGGTGGGACGCAAAATGGTGAATTTTTGTTAGATTGAGAATTAAAAAAATCTGATCACACCATTACATTCATAAAGAAAAATTATAAAAAATAGAGCATTCATTCATTGATTTTTGAGTTCGAGAAGTCCAGTTATCGTCGAAAATAGAAACAAATTAAATATATCAAATTTGACCATTTTTCATAACGATTCATCACGAATGAGTCATCATTGAGCCTCGGCAAAGAAAAGAAAGTCGTTGGCATCGGCGAGCTCTACATTTCCATGGTCATTGATCTTAGTTTTTTTCGTCCTTCTTTTCCATTCTCCATCAAGAAATAGTGAGAGGGTTTCGACACACTCCACTTAGGGTTTCATCTACCTCAAGGAAGGTTTGTTCTCCATCTTAGATAGAGGAGAGAGTGCCATCATCAAGGTATCCATAACCCTCTACTATTTCGCATCAGAGACCACACAACTTCGACTTCCGTACTACTTCTTTACCTCCGATCAACAGTCAAAAAATATACATGCAGGATGCCTTACCTCAGAAATTCATAGAAAATTTCATTTAAACCTTTAGATTGTGATTGTTCTTCAAATTTTTGATTGATTCGTTAAAGTCGTGTATATTTCAATGGATTAAATCATTTTTGTATAATTCTTTTCGATTGATTTTGACTCATTGGATGT
The DNA here is from genome assembly GCF_017979445.1 of Akebia trifoliata. NCBI lineage: Eukaryota > Viridiplantae > Streptophyta > Magnoliopsida > Ranunculales > Lardizabalaceae > Akebia > Akebia trifoliata. The sequence continues at coordinate 17,818,016 of NC_141386.1, forward strand.
TATTTAAGTATCTTATAAGTTATATAATGTTTGAAAACCAAATCTATAGTTTTTGTTTCAATTTTGATTGATTTTCAGTGAAAAAAATAAGAAAACGATGAAACTGTTATGAACCTCCCACTTGTTTACGGCACCGTCGTCAGCCATAAGTGTCTCCACCGTCAACCACCTTAAGTTTTGACAGTGACACCATTAAAACAAAAAAAATTTAAAAACTGAAAATTTATTTCATCTTAGTTTCCCCCATAGCATGTATGTCATTTTCATACCTTTAATTCATTAAAAATATTTATGTAAATGTCTTCTTTAATTTTTTCTTTAAATGTCCTATTTCCATTCATGTTAATTTCTTTAATGAAATTAATTTTTTAACCCCCATTTGGAAACTTTGAAAATTGTTTTAAGATCCAAATCTCATCATATCTAAATGTAATTTTTGGTTTCAAGAACAAAATGTAAATTTCAACGTTTTCGTCCAATTTTTAAAATGCGATATCTTTATCGTTACATTGAATTAAAATATAAAAATTATATGGTGTTTCTCATGTTATCGAGGGCTTCCATTTACAAAAATCCATTTTTAATTTCGACAACTTTGAAAAAGCACTTTTTCCAACACTTTGTCAAAATTTTTACAACTTTTTCAATTTTTACATCTTATGATTTTATTGTATTTTTTTGAGTCTTTCAACTCAATCAAAAGTATCAAATGGAATTGGTTGATGCCTTATGGGTCTCGAATGACTTTAAAAAATAAAAATACTTTGATAGATATGTAGGAAGTTAGACAATGAATTGATCGATTGATTGATGGATAGATAGAGAGAACGTATGTGTCTCGATTGATTGATGGGACAGTGCTTCCTCTCGTATACAGTGGTCATGTCACGTAAGACATGATAGATAGATAGATGGGTGCATATCTCACGTTCCCACGACCACGTGAGATACAATAGACGGCTGAATAGTACAACAAATGGATGTCAATAGAGTACACCACCAAACCTAGTTTGTATTTTCTACATAAAAGAAACTAGTATGGATTACAAAATGAAAATATTTTGTTTAGTAGAAAAGAGTTATAGAAAACCTAGAAAGAGTAATACATTGCTAAATTTTCAGAAGCAATGGGTCAATCTAGGATAACACTAGATGTCATATGTTTCCTGGTATTATGGGATACCTTAGAACATATTACAGCTTCTAAGATCCAAAAAATTTTCTGACTTTTTTTCCGGGGAACATGTTGTGTGAAGACAATCTTTATATAGTGTAGAAGTGGGCGAGGTTCACATGCATTTTCTTTTTATAGGCTTTGACGCAAAGGGTCTTTTGGGCTAGGTAGTGATCACTGTTAGTCTGTAGTCGTCAAATGGTAGGCCTCACGGTTACGTGAACTCAGCATTAGGTTCTTGACCAACGGCTAACCTGAGCGGATAAACGGTTCCAAGAGTGTGGTATGCCAATCGGCCACATAATCAAATTTTAACAATGGGATTCCACATCGGATTTGAAGTTTGAAATATCGAATTGCCATACCGAGGCTATTGTATCGGTGTGTTCCTCTGTTCTCTTATAGACTACACTGCCATGTTCTTATTATGTATATTCCATTATTTTGTGATGTTGCTTGATAATTTCTACTTCAAAAATGTGTATGTATGTTTAAATGATAGAAATGCTAAATTGAAGTTATTTGCAATTGCTTATTTAGTATGCTTAGATACTTATCGTATGTCACTTTATGAAAACATACATTATTTAACTATTTAGAATATGACTCGTTGTTAGAACAATGTTCATCCTGTTGAGTAACATTCCCCTGTTATTCACCCTATCATCCTCCTTTCAGATTATTCTACTTTTGAAGAGCCTACCTACAAAGAGTCATTCAAGGAGGTTCCTGTAAAGGGTTATGTCATGGATCTACAACCTCTGCCAGCTTGAGGATTAATTTGATAGTTTAGCAGGTGCATTGTAATTCATATTGTGGGACTTGATGTATTTTGAGAAGCTAGACTTGGGAAATGATTCCGATGTTAAGGAATGTTGACGAATATATTTATGACAGTTTAGCTTTCGCTATTATAATTGGAGATTATCCAGTATAGATTCCACTATGTATATTTCATTTCATACTATTATTATCTATGATTGTTCTATCAAGTTGTGTGTATGCTTACCTCACATCTTGAGATTTTGACTGATGATTCCTCGGGATTCATATTGGGATTTTTGGGTGTGACAGTATAGCTTCTCCTATGGCTCAATAATAGTTGTACGGGAATAAGAACACATGCTTGATCCCTCTATCTCCTCCTCTACCCCAAAGTGTTTCTTAGCATCATCGAAGCCCATATTGTAGGATCTACGATAGGCAACATCCTTGACCTTGATATAATCAGCCCTCATCTACTTTAGGAGTTTTCTAGTCTCTTCACAATCCTTGGTAGCATGCTCTTCCCTTGCCTCCATTGTTGCCTTCCTTACCTCGGAGTTGAGCCGGTCATTAAAAAATAGTTTCAACCTACTCAGTTATAGTTTTATAGACTCGTTCGTTGAACTTGGCTTAAGCAAAAGTCAAACTCCATATCCTTGTCCTGAAGAACATTATACAAATATCTTATTTTGGCATCCCTCTTTTGGATGTATTTTTTGGATTCTTCATATTCTATGGAGAGATACTTGTGTTTCCTCTCTGTGGTATGATTCTCAACCTCCAAGGTACCATACTACTTGTTGAGAAGCTCTAAGTCGTTCTAAAGTGTCTTGATCTTCTCAGCGATGATTCAGGCAGAAGTAAGGAGAACTTTTTAGGTTGATGATAGTTTTCATACTATTTATTTAGGCTTACAAAAGAAAGGATATTAGGAAAGCAGAATAAAGCTCTTAGTCAAACACTCAAACTAACAAACAAGGTGAATAAATTACCTAGTACAGGCTATGGAAGAATTACCCCAAAAGTTGCTCAGCACTACCCATCTATTGATATGTCAATCTCATCTATATTCTTAGGGAATAGAACATGGAAGAATAAGGATGTAGCCACCTAGGGATCCCTGATGGTGCTATGGTCACTAATGACCTTACTAACTTTTAGGTTGGATTTTGGACCAAAGGTTTTTCTCTCGGCACCACATTCTAGTGGATCTTCCCAACCAAGCCAAATAGGGTAAAATCCCCCAAGAGAGTCTGGTCAGTATCTCAAAACACTAATTTATCCATACTTTTCCCAAGCATTTATCTTGATTTTCGTCATATTTCATTAGATTAGATAAATAATCATGTTAAGCCTCAAATTTTCTCATTATATGTGCTACTATATTAAATAAGCTTAATTGCATGAAATTAATGCATTTATCAGAAGATTAATTACGTGTGTTCATCATACAGGCCAAATATCAAATTATCAGGATGAACCACCAAATCAATCAATCAAGTGTGCGTTACAATTTAGAGGACCAATAAAGCAATCATGCAAACCTTAACATCAATGTGACACAATCAAAAACTAATGTGGCACAGTGAATCTCGAATAAAGTGCCCTAAAATTCCTCGTGTGTGCTCCTAACATGCTTTTATGCTCAAGACTAATGGCAACTATTTTTAGGTCCTTCTAGAGCACCAAATGTCTATAAATAGATTTTTTTCCCAATTAGGAAGGCTCTTTTCCTTACTCTTGTCCATTCTCTCTTCTCCTTCCTAATTCCCTTGGCATTTTCTCTTGTAATTTTAAATTTTTAGATAGGTTTCATTTATGTAAATTATCTATAATTTCTTTAAGAAAAAAATAGTGTACCTTGGTCACTCAATGAATACAGGCGTTGGTTTCATGACTTCTCCTTGTCTCCTTACAATGACCATGAGCTAGACTCCTTCCATTAGTGAGCGGGGGAAGCCTAGGAGTAGGAGCAAGCTTTTAATTTTGTATTTTAGTTCTTATCCTTTCATGTTTATTTATGATTATTAGGTTTTCTTTAAGATTATATCCAACTCTAATGGATCAAAGCTATAGAAGAATCCCTACACCTTTTATGCTTAACTTAGATATTTATACTTAGGTTAGATCAAGATAAAACATGTTTAATCTAGATAATGAGTAGTAGGGGCTTCACACATTAATGACTGAAGGAACCTTAATTATTATGTTATTCAAGCTTTATGTTATAAGGAGCTCACACCAAGCCCTTGGAGTTGAGTTAAAAAAAGAATAGAACTTAGATGTGGTCTTAATTGCTAGCCCTAGGTTACTCTAATCACTAATGGTATTATTCTCTTGCTTCTTAGTTTAATTTTCATTTCTATTACTTTACTTTCCAACAACAATTACTTTCATTTTTGTTACAAAAAACACAAAAATAGACTTTAAAAATAGTGACTTAAATTACTTCATTTTACCTTAGCATGGTAACAAGCCCTTTTTCTCTTGGGTTAGATCCTTTACTTGCCCCACAAGTCAAGGAAAGTTATAAAAAAATATTAATTTCTAAGTGACGACATCAGAATTTTAGCCCCGCTATTGGGGAAAGGTGTAATTGTTCTAAGTTTGGTTTGAAATTATTTTTGTCAATTTTTCTTCATTTTTTCTTTTCTATTTCTGTTTTATATTGAAATTGTTTTCAAAAACTTAAAAATAGTATTTTCATTACAATTAGGGAGATCATTTAAGATCTGTGGGAAAAGTTTAGACACAAATCCCTATACTTCAATGTGACGTAGTTACTATTCATTACGCCACATTGAATCCAGAGACCTATGCATCCTAGTTTTAATAAATTTCTTCGTTTATCTTCTGGATTGTAATAGTAAGTTTGGTTTCTGTTTTTATTTTTCTATTCTGTTCAGTTTCTCACATTTTATTTCTTTTATAGGATTGGAGCAATTTTTGGACAAAAATCTCAAGTTTAATCCATTAGATCCAAGATTCATTCCACCTTGCTTTTTTTTTTTTGTATTTTTTATTAGGTTTATTTTTTCTATGTTAGATATATTTTTATTAGGAACTTTGTAAAATTTAATTAGTTAATTAATTATCCAAGAAGACTTAGATTATAGTAGACTAAGAAAAGACAACGGTTGGAATACCGTTATGATTCCTTAAGTTAGCACACCAAAATTAGAGTTGGTGGCCTAAATCAACTCAACTCATCTTCACCCCATCTAGTACGGGAGGTAATTTCAATTCACCTACACCTCTCCTTGCTAGTAGGTTATTTCTTGTCTTTGTTTTTTATTTTTTATTTTACACACACTTGGATTAGCAATTACGTTAGTAAAGAGCACCCTTTCCTAGGTATAGCACCATAAGATAAGGATTGGAGGTCATTACCAATTCTTTGTTCTAGTTAAGATAATAAAATTCACTAGTCATCCAATCAAATTAATTAAAATCAATTAGTCTTGACTATAGGGCCCATGTGCTCAATAGGAGAAATCCATTTCAAGTTGTGTCGATTGCGCTTCTTGATCATCTATGGCATCTATTAAGATCTTGCTCTTTGAGGGGATAAACTCAGTCTATTCAAGATAGGAAAGTGATTTAAGAGTGTCTTTCCTTATGTATTATACGCCACCTACGATCTAGAGATCCAAATGATTTGAACTTGATTTCATATAATCGAGTTGGAAGGCTAGTTGCGTCATTTCTACTCAGTTAGGAGTTGTCTAGATTTAGGCAATCTACCTAGGTCAAGTCTTTTCTTTCATGATTGTTCAATAGAATCTGTGATTTACATACTTAATAGACTATTCAGAAGTAACATATTAGAACCATTTGATCCTAAAATCGAATATACCATCAGTAGAATTTGTAAGAAACTCTCATTGAAGATTACGGGTGATCGAGAGTAAATTCTCAACTAGCTTTTCGCTTTTATTTCCGTTACCCCACTTATGTGCATTTTGTTACAATTAAACAATACCCCTCAGTTTGAAATTAGGGTAGCCACCATAAACATGTTTCCTAAATTTGACGATTTAAAACGTGAGCAACCTTCTACCCACCTCAATCGATTCTTGATCATATGTCAAATCTTTAAAAATTAGAATCTAGATGAGAAGATTGTCAAGCTTATTTTGTTTTGGTTATACTTGGAGGATCACATAGCTGCATGGTTAAATTTTTTAGGTCCCAATTCCATAACTTCATGGGATGTTCTATCTAAGAAATTCATGGCCAAATTTTATCCCGTGATCAAAATTGAGAAGATGAAGGATGCAACTAGGAACTTTAGAGGGCGTCCGAATGAAGAACTCTCCCAAATTTAAGAAAAATTCAATGATTTTGTTAATCAAATGCCCACACCATGACATTGACAAATCATAATTGGTGTAATGCTTCTATCAAGGATTAACCATGAATCAAGGTATCTTAGTTGAGTCTATGCATAAAGGTCAATTCATGAACCAAACTCCCAACCAAGTGTATGATTTTTTAGCTGAGCTAGTCGAGAGTGTTCAAAATTAAAGTACTAATGACAGAGAATTTGATAGAGACAACCCTGTTAAAAAGTCAGGAATGTATGAAACGAAGGTAAACTCTGATCTCAAGAATGTTATGTTCAATCTATTGAGTAATATGCATAATCTTACAAAGAAACTAGATGTTTTTACCATCTCAGTATCTAACTCTCATCATGATTCTTGCTCAGTTTTGCAAGTATTAGTGAAGCCAATTTATTTATGTGTCTTATGTGACGGTAATGACTATTTGGTTGAATGCTATCCCAACTTGCCATACATTAAGGTCGAATAGGGTAATGCTGTCAATGATTACAGTGCATTTAGGAAGCCAACTCAAATTTCTTATAGCCAAACATATCATCCAGATTATAGCTTTTATCCTTGTAGATGCGTGATTTTTAGATATGAATACGACTTTTTTATTAAGGTTTGAAGTTGCCACCATTCATATTGTAAGAGAGTGTGAATGGTCACCCAATGTACATTTATAGGAAAAGTGTCATTTTTGACGTTTAATGACTCTCAATGGATAGGTACCAATCAACCTTGAGATTAGGTAAGCTGCTCGATTGGAGAAAGGAGAAAGTATTAAGCACCCTTTTCTCCCCACGAAGTGGTGGTAACCTCAATGTAACTCGACCATTTTTAATTGGAAATGTAAAGTAAAATAAAAGTACCACGTGTTGGTGACTTGTACCCTAATTAGGGATTCAATATCAGCTCATACTATATGGGGTATCTCATCGAAGGAGATGACCCAGATAGAAGTTTAGCCTTTAAATAACATATTTTTGAAAAGTGTTGACATTGATTATGGGTCGATTCTCATGAGTCGAGAAGAATCCGAGTGTCGAGTGCCTCAAAATATTTTGAAGGTTTAAATCGATTTTGTTTCAAAGGTGGTTACAACCCTTATACTTTCGATCGAACCAAAGTTCGATCTACCGGAGATATAGGAGGGGGAGCAGTACATCTTAGGAGCTTTTTAAAATAAAATTAAATAGAGAAAGGGAATAGTAGAAAAGGGACATGGAGAGGGTAGACAGAGAGAGGGGGGGGTATGTTCTTTTGACCCACCTTGGAGCTTTAAAGTCTTTTATTTTTTCCTTTCTTCTTCTTCTTCTTCTATGTCTTCTTGAGTCCTTAGTAATTTATGAGAATATTTTTTTTAGAATTATGTAAGAGTATGAGAGTAGAGTAGAAGATAGTTGAGAGAAGATTTTTTTCTTGTAAGACTTGGGTACCCATTTTGGAAGGGGAGGGAGGTATTTATAGGTGTTTGGAGGTTACTTTAGGGGTATAGTTGGGTGAAGTATTGGAAGAGTAGAGAATGGCATGGGTTTTAAAGGTAGGGGGTATGAAATTTAGAGTGAGGATGAGGGTAGTTGTGTAATGAGGCTAAATGGATAGTTTTTTATCCAAATGGTTTGGATCCTACGCAATCCATTTGGGTGGAGTATTTGGTGAGTTGAAATGATGGGTGTTTGATTTAAAAAAATAAGAGTATAAGGGAGTGGTTTGTTGATTGAGTGTTAGGTTAGTTGAAGAGGTAAGGTATTTAGATTATGAGAATGGGTTGTGTAAGGAATTTGTTGATTGGCTTTTAAGAGAGTTAAAGGGATGATGATATGTGTCAAAAAGGATGGGGTGGTGAGGTGATTAGATGAGTTGATTAGAGAGAATGAGTATTAGATTGGATATGAGGGGTGTGGGTTCGATTTGTAGAAATGGATTTGTAAGTGATGATGGGGGTAGGTTAGAGAAGGGTATGGGTTGAGATGGGGGTAGATGTTTTGTTTAGAAAAGGGATGATGTGATAGGTTAGGAAAGGGTATGGGTTGGGATGATTTTTTGAGAGAGATGATGTGGGTAGATGGATTGTTAGATAAAGGTGGTGGGGGTTGTTAGTTAGATGAGGAAGGTGAGATGGGGGATGACATGTGTCCCTTTTGATGATCAAAGGGTGATTGGTTGATATAGATAACGGTTTTTGAGTTAGAGTTATGGGTGTGGCTGTGGATTTGATATGGATAATAGTTTGTGGGCTTTGGTGTATTGGGCTTGGGTTTTTGGAAGGTTGTAGGTTGTTTGAGGATTGGTTAGGATTATTTTTGGATGGGATTTAACGGGTGGGTATGTTTTAGGGTTTAAATGATGTGGGAATAAGTTTAGGTTAGGTTGGAAGGTGATAAATGCATTTTTTCGTGAGTTGAGGGTTCAAAGGCTTTGATCGGGCTTGAGGTAATTCAATTTCAAAGGTGGAGCGGTGAAAGGTAGGGTAGATGGGGGTACGCCAAGTCCTTCTGGTGGGTCCATTAGACCCTTAGGGGGTCTTAGGGACCATGGATCATTCAAAATGTTACGTTTTGGTGAATTGAACTTTTTAGGCCTGTTCATAAATTATTTAGAAAATCTGATTTTTTTGGGCCCTTCCGAGTAGGGGCTTGTCCAAATTGGGGTGTCTACAACTGCCCTTCTTTACAGGAAGTGCATGCAAAGAACTGAAAAGAATAGACTAAACCCCTATTTGAACGGGCTAGAAAATTTGTCAAAAATATGACTTTGAATTACTGATTGAATTGATGACTTTTATAAAAAATGACTACTCAAGTATGGGGTCTAACAGAGTTTTGCCTTATTAATTCTATAATCTTGATGGCACGGAGCTCGTGTGATATCTCGGATTTGATAAAACTTTGATGAGTTTTGAAATACAGATGTTTCTTCAGTCGTGTTTTGATAGATCGGACTTGAGTACAACTTGAAAGGGTTGTTTTGAAATTCTTTTGATTTTTGATCTTTAGTTGATTTTTGATTTTTTGATTTTTATTAACTAATCCGTGCATGAAGCACAGATGGCATTTAGCTCTGTTTCATCCATTCTTAAAGAATGGATAGCATCGTATTTATTTCATCTGTGCTTGGAGCACGGATGCAACGCAATTTTCCTCATCCGTACTGGTAACACGGACCAGTATGAATTCAAATGTTTTAAAACCTGTGCGCCCTCTCATTTTCCATTTCTTATTCGTTTTCCTTTCAATTTATCTTCTTCTGGTGATTTTCCCTCTTTTCTTCATCCTTTCGTTGATTTAGTGCTTGTTGGATTGGTTTGGGGCAATTTGGAGTGCGCGTGTTTCATTTGGACATGCGGAAGTGATCTAAAACCTCGAGGAGTTTGAGTGGGCTACGATTTTGTATCGAGGTGATTTTTTTCATTTTTTTTCTTTTGATTTTCCTTTCTTTTTCTTGCTTATTTTGCATTATGATATGAGAACATTCATTTTGAATTTGTCTCGTACATAAGCACTATAATTTTTTTTATTTTGATTTATTTACATCCTCTATATGTGTTGCTTTCATGATTTCAGGGTGTTTTGAGGGAACTTTGGGCATTTCTAACATATTGAGATTAGTGTTTTTACCTTTGATTCCCTATTTCGCAATGTTGATGTAAACTTATACTTTCCCTATTGTTGATTTTTCTTATTTTTATTTGATGGGTGCATGTGGTTTCTATGTGAATTGTTGGTTTGAATAATGGTGAAGATGTTGGGAACGAGGGTGGTGAAGATTGGTGAAGTTGTTGGGGGTGAGGGTGGTGGAGATTGGTGAAAGTGTTCGGGGTGAATTTGATTTTTGAAGGATAATAAATAAACAAAAGAGAGGGTGATGGGTTTGAGAATTTAGTTGGATAACTAAATATCAGGGTGAGAGATAGAGATAAAGGGGGAGATGAGCTTATAAGGGAGAAGCGGTAGTAATGAGGTTTTGCGATTGAGAGTGAATTTGGGTGAGGAAGAATGTGATTTTGGGAATTTTGGGGGTGAAAACAGGTCCTGTGTTGGACATGCAGGGGGGTAGATATTGATAAAGGTGACGGGTAGACATGAAGGGAGGTCGTTTCGCGATGTTGGTGAAAGAGTGCAGGTGATCTTGGGATTATTTGTCAAGGATACGGATGGGATTTTGAGAAAATTATTTAGGTGGGTTGATAGGTTTAGATAGGTTTTTGGGTGGGCTTGAGTGAAGGGGTTTTCCATAAAGTTGTGGGTTAGGAGTCTTGTGAACGGGATGATATTAAAGGCTGTATTGAGTGGCATGGAACGAGTAGGATTTGAGGTGGTTCGGGTATGGTTTTAAGTGAGAATTACAGTACTGTTTAGGGAATTATTTAGATGAGGATTTCGAGTGATTGAGATTGTTTGGGTGAGGATTTGTGGTGATTAGGGACTATTTAGAGTGGGCATTAGGGGTGATTTGGGATAATTTAAGGGCTATTTTGGAGTGAAAACGGGACTATTTAGGGACTATTTGGGAATGAGAACGGGGGTAGCAAGGTTGATGATTTTAGAGATCTTTTTTTTGGGGGGGTGGCTTTGAGATTGGAGTAAAATGGAGGGGTTTGGTCGAGCATGCTTTTGATTTGGAAATATTGTTTATCATGTTTTTTTTCATGTTCTCTTTTAACGTCTCCTCTTTTATTTTTACCTCTTTTTTTCTTGTTTGAGAATGACTATTTTTTATTTGTTTTGAGTGCCCACACATTTTTCTTTTCTTTAAACGATGCCTTGATATGGTTATGATGGATGATTGGTTGATTTGGCCTAAGTATGAGCTTAATTAGGTAGAAGGGGCATTGTGTGGGTTTGAATGGCTTTTAGGCTAGCGAATGATTGACTAACTAAGTTTGAAGGTTTTGGTAAGATAAAAAGGTAGATGTGAACCTATTTTAGGGTTTGATAGGTGTAGGTGGAGAATAATGAGTATTAACGTCATACTTTGGATGTGTTGGATGAAATGGGCTCAAATAGGTGAAGTTTGGGGTTGGGATTGGAATTTGCAGGTTTTTAGGTGGTTGAACTGGTATGGGTTTAGCTCCCCTGGGTTTGAAATGTGGATCTGGTGGGTTTTCTTAGGCATAGCTTTGAAATGGGTAAACGTAGGTAGGCGAGTAAGGTTGGATTTTGGTTAGGTTACATCGAGATAGGCAAATAGGGAGGCTTTTTCTTTGTGACTCAATGGCTCATTAACTTGCAGATGGGTAGAGAGAGGAGGACTAGGTTGGCCCGACATTCTTCAAATGACGAGAAGGAGGTGAGACCTAAGACCCGAACCCATTTTGCTTTGGGGTCTGGTGTAGCGATTGCATCAGGCATGCCAAGTAAGCTTTTGTGGATATTAGATTCTTCTTTTACGGCTGATTCTTCTTCGGGTAGCAGAACAAATAAAGCGAGTACCTCTCAGAGTGGTCTAGCCGAGGACCTTGCATATAGTGGTGGTGGCCGAGGTAGGCAAGACAGTGGAAGTGGTAGAGGCTAGGCAGATAGAGCCGTTGGCCCGAGCAGGGTTGGCAGGGAGGTTCCCAGGGTTGAGATCCCTAAGGAGAAGAACGAGGGTCCCAGATACTTCTCTTCTTCGTGGGTTGGGGTGACATGTATCTATGTTGGTACGATTGGAAATTCCCACCCCCTATCTATTGACGAGCTTCAGAGGGAGATTGAGTACATTTCTTTCGATAGCTGCCCTGTTCTCTAACGATATCAGGATCAAGTTCTCCACTGTGGGGTTCGGTGCCTTCCTTCAGATTCCCACTCTTAGAGTTGGTCGGCCTTTGGTCTTGGCTATGGTGGAGAGATGGTTCCCAAGGACACATTCGTTCCATATGCCTGAGGTGGAGATTGGTATCCATCCTTCCGATTTTGTAGCTATCACCAATATTGCCATGGATGGAGAGACCCTGCCTTTGACTATGATGACTATTCAGGAGGTAAGCGAGCTGTTGGGTATTGCCAGAGTCCCTACCTTCATGGTAAGGAAGATGGGGCGGATCAGCACAGAGGTATTGATGGGCTTACTGTTAATTGAGGAAGAGGACAGGGCCTCTCAAACTTATAGGGAGAGAGTAGCCTACTTTGGAAATCAGGATTTTGATACAATCTTCTACGTCTGCTTCCCCCTTCTCATTGGTAGTTGCTTCTTCTTAGAGGATGACTCATTAGTCTCTACCACATTCCTCTCAGTGATGCATGATATTGACCATATTGGTAATTTTGAATGGGGGAGCTTGATTTACGAGACCAATCTCGCAAGACTAGATCGAGTGGTGGAAGGGATTACTACGCCTATGGAGTTGGGATCTCCATTCGATTCTTCTAGCAATTCATCAAGGTAATGTATCTTAGTTTCAATTCTTTGTTCGTTTTTTTCTCAGTATTCTATTTACTCGCCTGACACCTTATTTCATTTCCCATATTTTTGTTCATGTATATTTTTCTTCTTATTTGCCCACTCTTCGCCACCTCGTCAAGGGTAATCCTTTGGGTGCCTTTTGTGCCACCTGAGATGTCAGAGCTATTCGAAACAGCCTTAAGAGTGCTCGGGCCCATATTGAAAGATGTCACCTTCGTGACGTGAGTATTCTAACCCTTTTATTTTTATTTTTTTAACCTTGGAATTATCTGTACCTGTTATCTGATTATTTCTTTTACAGATCTTCTTCGTTACTCTTCGAGACCCACTCTGCACTGTCAGCTAGAGGTAGGAGGTGCGGAACGCTACAGTGCTATCCCTTCTTCATCGAAAAGCAACGATACACTTTCTATCTAGGGGAGCGTTTGTTCTTCCAGCACGATGGGAGTTTTCGCATCCCTGTCGCTCCACCTGAACCTATCTCAAGGGCTATGACGGTGGATGAGTATCTTATCCAGGCGAGGGGCGTAAATCCTTCTGGATTGGTGAGGGACGATGGCTATCAGGCCTGGTTCAAAGAGGCTTATATCGGATGCGTTATGCCTGCAGTCATCACCCTGGCCGAGATTATCGAGATTGGAGGGGTCCTGATCCAGGAGCATGCCGTCACAGTATGTAATTGTCCCTATTTTTCTTTCCTTAGAATTTCATGTCCTTATCTTTCTCATTGGGTTTGCTCTTGTGGTTTCAAGCCAATGATCTTCGTCACCTTCGAGAGGGCTATGACATTATTAGGTTCAGGCAGCTAGGGTCGTGGAGATGGAAAATAGGTAGAAGGCCTCTAAGGCTGGCTCACATAAAAGAGCAGTCCACTCGCATAGAGGCACAGGCAGCTCGTATCCAAGAGCTAGAGCTAAAGATGGCCTAGCGAGAGTCTCGTCTTCAGGCTGAGATGGTAAGTTTATTTTTTTCTTTCCATTCCTATGTAGACTGTAGTTTATTTCTTTCTACTTTGATTGGTTATCTTGTTATCTTTTCAAGATTATCATCAATGCCGAGATGCAACGAGCACCTCTGTGCGCCCTCTGATACCTTCCCAGGTAATAATTTGTATTTCAATTATTTATTTCCATGTATTATATATATCTGCGTGTTCTCAACTTGCTTTGTTTTCCTTTTCAAGCTTCCCCCTCCCCTGGATCCTCTGTCTCGAGTGTTCATCTCGTGGGGACTAAAGAGCATAATGTTGCCCTGGATGCGAAGTTCTTCTTCATAGATTCTGAGGGGCAATTGCGGATGCATGGTCTACCTTCTTCCGGGGTGTCAGATTTTGGTGCAATGACCAGGTCTTCTTCTGGAGTAGTCTCGGAGACTCAGAGTACCCGAGATGATGCTGGACCCCCTCCTGTCTGATTTTTCCTTGATATACCTTGCAAAACATGTAGATATTTTGTATTAGTTTTTGAACATGTTTATGTAAACATTTTCACATTTTGAATATATAAAGATATTTGTCATTTTGTAGTACTTATTGTATCCTTATAATTGTGCATGCTATTGATTTGGGCCTTAACGGGCCTTCATGGGGTGATACAGGCCTTGCGGGTGTTTGTGAGTGAGCAAAGGGTACGATTGGGATCCAAAGGACCCTTCGAGTGTAGTCTCTAGTAGTATGAGTCGTTGGTGGGCCCGGTGGTGAGTGACACAAATGGACGAGTGATTTGTGGGCGTATGAGTAAGTAAAAGGTGCTATTAGGGTCTAAAAGACCCTTCGAGTATATTCTCGAGTGGTGTGAGTCGTTGGTGGGCCCGAGGCCTGGTGGTGAGTGACACGAATGGGAGAGTGATTTGTGGGCTTCTGAGTGGGTAAAAGGTTTAATTGGGGTCCAAAGGACCCTTCGAGTGTATTCTCGAGTGGTATGAGTCATTGGTGGGCCCGGGGGCCCCAGTGGTGAGTGACTCCTATGGATAGTATGCTATGAGTACCTGGGCTTTGAAAAATCTCAACCCAGGTAACATGTTTCAAAGATGCAATTATCACATGTCAAATATAACTCTCACATCTCGAAGGCTCTTAAATGTTTGGTTGGTATTTATCAAGTGCGAGATGGCCACAATTATTTTTCATGTGATTTTGACAACTCGGGACCCAAAAAAAACGCACACAATTCAGGGGTCCCGAGCTTAAAAGTTTCTAGTCTGCTCTCCAAGCATGCATATACTTGTTGAATTTCAATCTGTGCTCTTAGAACAGATAAATCAATTGAATTCTTAATCGTGTTTAAAGTACAGATATGTTGATCTGGATTCCATCCATGCTTTGAACACGAATAGTTTGAATTTGACTTTATCCGTGCTTTAAACACGAATTGGTTAAATTTTGCTTTATACGTGTTTGGACCACTGACCAGTATGATTCATTCATTTTTAAGCCCGTTTTCATACTGGTTTTGCCTGAACATCTCATTTTCACATTTTATGTAGATTTTTGGCTCTTCTTTATCCTCAAGGCTACCTCTCAAGCTCTATGGAAGTGCTTCCCATTCTTCTCAACTTGGAAAGGTATGCCATTGTTGATCCTTTCTTGAGTAGTTGAATAGATTGTATGGATAGTAATGAGAGGGCTCAATGGTATTTGAATAAGTTGGGGTTCACTTTCTCCTTGCCAAAGATTCCGTTGCAATGGAGCTTGATTGAGGCAATGTTAGGGTGTTGGGTTCCCAAACTCAACCTCTTTCGATTTGAGGAATACGAAACGACTCCCACCATTGAGGAATTTGAAGTGTTATTGGGTTTCGAAATGTCGGGTGCGATGGTTATTCCGCCTTTGTGTGATGGTATCGAGGTGAGGCTTCCGATTTCTTGGGGATAAATCGTAAGTTTTTGAAGATCCTGAACAACAGATCAGTTTTGAAGACGATGTCTAGATCTTTCTTGGTTAAGCGTCTTACAGATCCCTCGAGACCATTGGTTCATTTTAAAGCCCTCACTTTGATGGTGGTGAGTCAACTCTTGTTTTCGGGTAGCGGAGATATCATGGATCTTTCCCTTATTTATGTGATTCAACAATTCTAAGAGGGACGTCGGTTAGCCCCCATGCTTTTGAATGAGATGTTTCAATCTTTTACGGCTTGATCGTCCAGTCATGATCAGGTTTTTCGTGAGTGCGCTCCCCTCCTGCAAGTAAATTCCAAACTTAGCATAAATTTACAATTTAAACATTTTAGTTTTCAAAAGTTTAGAATGCTTATATTGTTGTAGCTTTGGTTTATGGATCACGTGGCTTCGATCGAGACCGTTAACCGTCCGTTCTGTGATAATGTTGATCTTGTGCTCATATTGTCGAAGTGAGTTGCTTCCTTGGTCTGGAGTAGTAAAAAGAATAGTATGCCTGTATTTGCAACCTTGATGACGAAGAGGTGAGATGGGTTGGTGCATTCCAACCTCGAGGGTCTCCCATGATTGCATTTGACGGAGCTCGTTTTCTTATCTTGATTGGTCTTAATGAGGTGACTCACTATGTACCACTACGGGTTCTTCGGTAATTTGGCTATGATTAGGGTGTACTCATCCCAAAAAGTTTTAACTAGTTGGTTGGTCCCTTATCAACTGCACTTCTGAGTTAACTCCTGAAACAATTGAGTCGAGTTGAGGTTTTGAGTCAACTCGTCTTTACGACTCACCTATTCCCATCATACTTGCATTGGATTCGAGAACTCATCACTAAGAGGTAATCGGTGTCGATAATACCCCGAGCACGTTTTAGTGCTTCATCCTTCTTTGATTTTCAAGATCGCGTGGAGGAGTCCTAAACTGATCATTATCGAATTCAGGCTATTTGGCCCAAATTTGATAAGAAGATGCAGAAAGTGATTGCTTGACTGACATCCGAACTTGTACGGTCAGGATCTAGTGATAGTGGTGAAGTGGCTAGGATTCTAGTTGAAGTTACTGAGTTAAGGGATAGGCTTGCCAAGTGTCCTCATTTTGATGATTTTATAGCATATTTGGTGAGTTGTGATGCTTCGGATGCTGAAAAAGTGATGACTAGCCAGGTTGCTCAGATCCATGTTTTGGAAGAACGTCGTGACTTATTTTTTCATTTCTTACCATGACATTTGACGAATTATGTGTTGTATTCCTATTCTTTTGTATTTTTTGAATGTATGCAAAATGTTGGAATACTTAATGCGAAAAAAATAGGTTTTGTACTTACTTGGCCTTAAGTGTATTTAGTGTTCTTGTAAACATGAAGTTTTGTTGAATAAGTCCTAGATTTTTCGTCATTGGCCAAAATAGTAATTTTTCTTTTGAAATTTTATGAAATATTTTTATCAAATGAGTATGATAAATTCAGAGTTTGTAAAATCTTTGGTTGTAATAATCTCGGTGCTTTTGCCAACCACAGGGGATACTAGTGCCAATCACTCTTTTGGTTCCTTTAGAGTCATCCCCAGTACCCTGGTATTGGAAGACTGTTTTCTATTCAGGCCTTGAGTATACTCGTGCGGGCCAAGATTCTTTTTTTGTCCTTATTGCCCCTAGTGCCAGTTACGATTTTCACCAGATCCAATTTTCTTATTTTTACACATCAATGCCTTTTTTGGGATTTTTAGTGCCGGTGGTTTTGATCTTGCTATAGTCTGATTCTTTTACGCACAATGCCCTTTCGAATTTTCACTATGCCCTTTCAAACTATGCTTGTATTTTTTTGGATTTTGACATAACAATTTTTGCTCAAAGTCTCTGTGTCTTTGTAGCTTGGTGACTCAAGTTGAGCTGTGAAATCGAAAACTCTACCTTTGTAGTGGTGCTCTTTCTTGAGTAATCGATCTAGATTCTCTTCTCAAGTTTTTCGACTACTTTTCGTGGTTTAGTAACTCAAGTTGAGCCGCGTGATCGGCTACTCTACATTTCAAGACGTTCTTTTTTTGAATATTTGATTTGGATTTCCCTCTCGAGTCTTTCAATGACTAATAAAACTTGAGGTTCGACTCAAGTTATAAGATCATTGGTACTACTATTGTCATTGTGTTACTTAGAACATTCTCTGATCCGAATGGACTTTTAGTGGGATGAAATGTTGGCTTAGGCTAATGGTAGTGGAATGATACAAAAAGGTTAAGGTCTGGGTTTGTCTAGATTGGGTTAGACATGGATTCATCTATTTTTATTTTGAAAAGGTGATCTATGTCTTCTCCTAGCATCTCTTGAACTTATTTAGGCTGGAGATTTGGGTCGAGCTCAAGATCAAGTATCCGATTTTTTGATTTTTTTAATTTTTTTGTATTTTTAGCCGTTCACAGTTTATCCTCATGCGGGCCAGGAGTATTTTGATGCTTTCATCTTGATTTTTTTATTTTCTTTCTTTTTGTTTCTTTTTTTTTTGTTTCATTTTATTTTGTAATTGTTGACTTGCCTTAATCTTAGGTTAAGAAATAAATGTGATGGCTCAAAAGGGTTTATTAGGATTAGATAGTTATTTTCAAGATAGCAAGGATGACCTTTCGTCATCTCAGGATTAGTTTTTAGGTGTAGTATTTCTTGATAGTGTCAGCATTAATTGGTTGAGGAAAAACTTGTCCGTCAATTTCTGTAAGAATTAGAGCTACTCCGATCATTACCTTTTGAACGATGAAAAATCCATCGTAGTTTGGTCGAAACTTTCTTCTAGTGTCTTCTTGGATTGGCAGAATCTTTTTCAAGACGAGGTCTCCTGGTGAGAAATCTCTAGGTTTGAATTTCTTATTGTAGGCATGAGTTATTCGTCGTTGATAGATTTGTCTATGGCAAATAACTGCAAGGCACTTCTCTTCAGCTAGATTTAACTGATCGAATCGAGCTTGAACACACTCAGCTTCATCCAATTCTGCTCCTTTCAAGATTTGGGAGGGGATCTCGACTTCTACGGGCAAGATAGCTTCAATTCCATAGACTAGTGAGTAAAGAGTTGCCTCAATCGAAGTCCTGAACGAGGTTCGATATGCATGAAATGCAAAAGGCAACATGTCTTGCCAATCCTTGTATGTAACAATCATCTTCTCGATAATTCTCTTAATGTTCTTGTTGGCTACCTCGACAGCTCCATTCATCTTAGGTCTGTAAAGTACCGAGTTGTGATGAGTGATGTGGAAGTCCTCGCACATCTTTATCATGTTATTGTTTTTAAAGTTTTTAGTATTGTCAGTTACTAATCCGCTAGAAAACCCATGACGACAGATGATGTTATTCTTAACAAACTTTAAGACATTATTTTTTATAATGTTGGCATATGATGTAACTTCTACCTACTTACTGAAGTAGTCGATAGCAACTAGGATGAAACGATGCCCGTTTGTAGTTTTTAGGGAGATTTGTCCGATGACATCCATGCCCCAAAATGAAAAGGGCCAAGAGGTGGTCATGTTATGTAATTCTGAAGGCGGAGCATTAATCTTGTTGGCATAAATCTGGCATAGATGGCATTTTTAGATGTACTGATAGCAGTCACTTTCCATTGTTGTCTAGTAATACCCCATCCGCATAATCTTCTTACCTAGCATATGACTATTCATGTAAGGTCCGTAGATTCCCCCATGTACAGTCTCGATTAGTCATCTTGCTTATGCTTCTGCTACACATCGAAGTAAGACCTCATGATATGATTTCTTATACAAAATGCCATTGCTCAAGAAGAATTGGCTTGCCAATTTCTTAATGGTTCTTCAATCATTTGACGTTGTATCTTATGGGAAGGTACGATCTTCCAGGTATACCTTGTATTCGAGTATCATGGCTTCTCTTCGGGCTCTTCTAGTTTGATAGGTAGACAATAGGCTGACTCATCTTGAATTCCAATCTTAATGGGCTCAATGACTAAGTCTTCTAAAATACTGATCATGGAAGCGCGTAGGTAGTGCATCTACAAATTGATTATTAACTTTTTGCATATATGTGAATGAAATCCTATTAAAGCTTGAGTTTAATTCTTCGAGATACTCATGGTAAGGGTTCAATCTCTATTCTCGGGTCTCCATTCTCCAGTCGTCTGATAGACTACTAAACTTGAATCTCCAAATACATCGATTTCATCTACCTCAAGATCTAATGCTGCTTCGTATTTCGTCTTGTTGTTAGAATATTGGAACTTCAACTGATAGCAATTGGCATATGGGACCCATCTGGTTTGATGAAGACTACCCCTATTCCATTCCCTTTCTGATTAGCTACTCCGTTGAAGTAGATCTTCCAGCCTGGTTCTTCGTCTTCGTCTTCAATCTTGGTGAATAATATGGTTTCGTCGGGAAAGTTTGTTTTCAATGGCTCGTAATCGGATAATGGGTGCTTAACTAGGTAGTCGGTAATGTCAAACTCAGATAATAGTAATTGTCATTTTGCAGTGCGACCTGTTAACGTTGATTTCTCGAAAAGGTACTTTATGGGGTTTATTCTGGCAATAAGCATAGTTGAGTAACTGAACAAATAGTAGCGTAATCGTTAAGATGCCCATACTAATGCACAAAAAGTCTTCTCTAGAGTTGAATATTTCGTTTCGTACTCAATAAATTTCTTGTTGAACTAATATATAGCTTGTTCTTTTGCCCCAAATCATCATGTTGCCCTAGTACGCACCCCATTGGTGTCTCTTACACTGAGATGTACATAAACAGAGGTTGTCCTACTGCAGAAGGGACCAAGACTGGTAGATTGAGAAAATATTGCTTGATCTTGTCAAAAGCTTTTTGATAGTCCTTGTTCTACTTCTTCAGCATATCCTTTCTAAGTAGCTTGAAGACTGGCTCACACATAAACGTGAGTTGAGCAATGAACTGACTGATATACTGTATTCTCCCCAAAAATACTCGAACATCTCTCTCTGAAACGGGTGCCTTCTTCTCAAGGATATATTTGATTTTTTATAGATCTATCTCAATTCCTCTTCTACTGACAATGAACCCCAATAGCTTGCCAGATATTGCCTCGAATACATGTTTTGTAGGATTGAGCCTTAGACTGTACTTCCTCAGCCTATCGAACAACTTTTTGAGATTTACCAGATGATTTTCCTTTATGCCAGACTTAACGATCATGTCGTCTATGTAGACTTCCATTTCATTATGGATCATGTCATGGAATAATACAGTCATTACACGATAATAAGTTGTCCCTGCGTTCTTTAGCCCGAATGGCATGACCTTATAATGGAAAGTGCCCCATAGTGTGATGAATGCAATTTTTTCCTAGTCTTCTTCTGTCATTTTTATCTGGTTATAGCTTAGGAAACCGTCCATGAACGAAAACATGTCGTGCCCTACTGTACTATCGACTAGAGTGTTGATATGTGGTAGTGAGAAATCATCCTTAGGACTGGCCTTGTTTAGGTCCTGATAATCAACACATATGCGTACCTTTTCATTTTTCTTAGGTACTGGAACGACGTTAGCTAGCCACTCGGGGTATGTACAAACTGTGAGGATTCCTACTTTGAACTGCTTCATGACCTCATCCTTGACCTTGATGGTTCATTCTGGTTTCAATCTTGTCAATTTTTGCTTACTCGACTTGCTTTTGGGTGCGATTGACAATTCGTGGACCACAAGATCAGTGTCTAGCCCAAGTATCTCTGTATAGATAATTCTATAAGAGTTTGATCATTTCTTCCTTCTCTTGCTATGTCAGTAAAGCTCCGATTTTGACGATTTGTGGGTCTTCTTCGATACCAAGATTGATTGAATCTGTATCCTCAATGTTTGACTAAATACCTTTCTCGTGACGTTCTACCAATTCCTTGATTTCTTTAAGTGAGTATTCCATTTCGTCTTTAGACTCTTCTTCAATTTCCATGAGGTCAAAGTAGAGTTCAAGATCAAAACCATACTCGTCCCTTTCAAACTCTATTCTATCTAGATGCTCATTTAATCGAGACAAATCCCTTGAAAACTTTTTTTTTGGTTTTTGAAAAATATCTATTTTTTTATAATTTTAAAAGATTTTTTATTTTTTTGGCTTTTGAGACGCTTTTGTTTTTTTTTATTTTTGAGGAATATTTGATTTTTTGTTACTTTTTGGATATCTGAAATAAAAATAATAATCATGCAAATTCATTAGTAAAGATAGGGAGCCCTCAAAATAATTTTTTCCCAAGGACGAAGGCTCGTTATGGTCATCAGACAAATTAGATTTGTCTAACAGCATTTTTTAGGCCTCCGTAGCCTCAAGGGTCAATGAGAATTCTTCCCAATTGTTCAAGACTTCCCCTTCTCTGACGGGGAGAATGAAGTGGGAAAGTGGTTTATTTGGTGGTTCTGAGATGACCGTTACCCCTGGCTAATTGGGATTAAGGTGGGACATGGTCCCTCCCAAGCTAGGTGGAATGATGACTGATGCCCAATCGATGTTGATGGGGAAGAGTGATTCATTTTCTTTGCTCACAGTCATTTCCACTTTTGCAGGCTCTTCCGTTATTTCTTATAGACTTTCATTACAATCCCTATTGAACAGGACATCGATGCCTTCCACGAGGGATAGTTGGGACTAAACAACTGAGTCTTCTTGAATGTGTTGCGGTTTGAGACTTACTGTTCTCGACTTTCTAGCTAGCTATGTTGGTACTTGTTTTAATAGGCTCTCGAGTCTGACTTGAGATTTCGGAAAGCTAACACTGATATGAGGAACTTTGCCCAAATTCTAGACATTTGATTCACTATTTTGGTTTTTTACTAATCGAAGTTCTCTTTTTTTGTCGTTCATATCTAAGATATCCTTTTTCGTAGGTCTGAACCCTAAAACGAAATAAGGAGTGTGTTTCTTCGCTTCGATTGGCATAACTTTATCTTTTCCTCCCAATCCCAATCCTTGTCTTAGTTGGTAACCTATTTTCTTCATGACTCGGCTAATCATCAAATTTACCCTCGATAGTTCTACATTTACCTTCTCTTTTCCCTTCTCAACATGATTAATAGCAACAAATTGATAGGAATGGTACAATGCATTGTTTTTTGTTAGTTCTATGTCGATAAAAGGAACGTCCAGAGCCCTCCCAGCTGGAATCAAATTTTCAATTAGTACAAATATCATCCTTTGCCCAATTATAAATTTGACTATTTGGTGAAAAAAGGAAGGTACCACCCCAGCAATATGGATCCATGGCCTTCCTAGCAACAAATTGAAGGTTATCGATATTTTCATGACCTCAAATGTTACCTCAAATGTATAATGGCATATAGTGATCAATAAATCTACCTCTCCCAAGGAGTCCCTTCTTGAACTATCAAAACTTCGGACAACTTTATTGTTGGGTTTGACATATGACCAGTCAGCGTTGAGTTTTCAAAAGGTTTCGAGAGGACAAACGTTGAGGGCTAAGCCATTGTCGATTAGTACTCTAGCAACCATCATGCCTTTGCACATGACCATGATATTTAATGGCTCAACGTGCTCTCACCCCTCTGGCACAAATTCACTTTCTGTGAAGATGATGGCATTGGGAGCCATGATCTGACCAGCTATTTGCTCTAGTTGTGCGAGCGATGTTGTCGTATATACATACAATTTTTCCAAAATTCTCAATAGTACTTCTTGTTGTTCTTTTGATTTGTGTAGAAGACCCAAAATACTAATCTGGGTTGATTGTTTGTTCAATTGATCCACTATTTTATGTTCACTTTTGTGAATAAGCTTAATGAAGTCTACTGCCTTTCTATCTGACACTTTCCCCTTTTTCTCTTCTTTGTCATCTTCATTCATCTTGTCCTTCCATTTTTCCTTTATTTTCTCCCATCCTCTGTGCTTTTTGTTGTTTCTATTGGCTCTTCCATGATGCTTACCCCTTTTACTGTTACTTTCTAACATCCTTCTACTTTTTTCATGTGGCCAATATTAACTACCATTGCCTTCTTCACTGTCTCAACCCCTACTGATGTAGTGATAGTTGTCTCATAGCTCCATGGGACTGCTTGGTAAAAGTTGTACGGAAATGGTTTATGTGAACGTATGGTCATTAGAGATGGATGGAGGTTTACATTGAGGATAAGGGGTGGTGGTTGTGATTTGGATGTCATGGTAGTGGGAGGAGCTACTTGAGGGGTTGATATAGTATAATGAATGATGAGTGGTGGTCGTGAGGATGAAGTGTAGGGTATGTGAAAGGGCGTCAAATCGTATTTTGGGGATTTGGCGATGTATAGGGTATGACGAGAGGTGGTCTGGTGGTAGCATTGGGAATTTGAGGAGTAGGATGGATGGTGAAATCAACCATTCTAAGTAGAAAATGTGAATCTTGAGATAAGTTTGTCGTGTACTAGTTGACGGTGTTAACTATTGATATCCTTGGTTCCTTTAGTAGGTTGATTCTGATCTTCGTCTCGATAGGAGCTATCAAAACTAATGGATTAAAGTCTAATTCTTTGAGAATAACGTTTACTCTATGCTCACTTCCCCCTCTATTTTGAGTAGGTAGGGGGTTTTGGTTGATGTTTTATTGTTGAGGTGGGTTCGCGGGCCTGTCCAGTAATAGATCCTTCTTATCTATCAGGTTCTGTACCTGATGTTTGAGTTGCCAGCATTGATCTGTAGAATATCTTGGAGCACCCACATATGGAATTCACAAAATAAGTTAGGATTGAACCCAGGTCCTTTCTCAACTTCTGGATTTGGTGGTCATTTGGTAAGACAATCTCCTTTGAACAAAATTTGGAGTAGTTCTGATAGTGCCATGGGCAATCTGGTGAACACCCTGTTGGGACGTGCCTATTGGTTTTACCCATATTGTGGTGCCTACTGTGCGACTGGTGGAGGATTTGCTCGAAATGGGTACTAAGGTGTGGGGGTCTAGGTTGGTGGAGGCGTCAAAGCCCATGAGGTTGATGGAGTTTGTTGTCTTGATGCTAGTGTCGAGATGAAGAGGGGTTGGTTTGGTTGTACATTGTTAACTTGTGTTTCTTCCTTCTTCCTTCCCAATGGTATTGGCTTCTTCTGTGGAGGTACCCCTATTGCTGCCCTTAGGCTTGTGAAGTCAAATATCATATCAGTTCAGATCCCATCCTTGACACGATCTGCTACTTATACCAGATTTGCTAAGGTGTCTGCAGTGTGTCCCACCAGATGAGTATAAAAGGCGTGCCGTGTTGAGATAAACATAGTGTCCGTCTCTTGTTTGATCAGCGCAGGCCTTACTTGTGAAGCAGACTCTAGCTACCTCTAGGCATACTCTTTTATCATTTACCTCTGTTTTCGTGTCAACTTGACCATGTCATTCCGGTCCAGACCCAGATCTGTGTTGAACCTATAATTGTGCTAGAGCATTAATGCCTGGTCTTGCTAATTCTTGATGAACGTGTGATCTAGCCTTGAAAACCATTTGAGGGCCAGTCCCGTTAAGCTTTTTTGGAATAACTATACCAATATCCTGTCATCTTCGTCGTATTGACACATTGACCCATAATACAACTTCAGGTATGATAAAGGACACCTTACCCCATTGTACTTCTCGAACTCCAGACACTTGAACTCGGTTGGTAACTATGTGTTAGGATAGAAGCAGAGGTCCTTAAATCGAGTTCCACTCATGGTATTGAGGCCTTTGATTCTCCTCATTTCCTCTTGAAAAGACTCAATTTATTGGGCCATCTTTTCGTTTGTTATGTTTTTGGCCTCTAAGGCCTTTTACTCACACTCATCATCGGGAATGACCACAGGGGGTGGTCGATTCTACTAGATTTAGAGTGGAGGCCCTTGGTATCCCGACACTATGGGTAGTAGGGTGGTCTGTGGTCCTTGTGGAAGTTACTCGGGAAGATTTTGGTTTGACCCTGATGCATGGTGCTATACTGTCAAGGCCTGTATAAAGCTGGCATTAGCTAACATGGCACTCAATATATTTTCTTTCCTCTCAGTAATTTTCAATAATGCTACGATCTTTGCATCAATATATGACGTTTCGGTTGTTGCAGGCTGTGCTACTTCAGATGTACTCATGGTAGCAATTGAAGATCTGAGAAAATACGGATGCACCTCTGGCTGTTTATATTTCTTTCGTTTGGCCACTTGTGGGTATAGAAGACCAATCATTATTATCTTGTTTAAAATATGAAAATGCATGATGTTTTATTATGTCGGGTAAAGTTATTTATTACCAAGTTTTAAAAAAATAAAGGTTTCTTGGCGTGGAGTAGGCATAAATGCGGAGTTGGCATCAGCACGAAGCTGGTTTGTGCATTTTTTAATATAATTACATCAGTATGAAGCAGAAATCAACACAAAATTGCCATCAATACAGAACTGGGTTGTGTACTTTTGAAAATAATTACATTAGCACGGAGTTGGCATCAACATAGAGTTGGCATCAATACGGAGCTGGGTTGTGTACTTTTAAAAATAATTACATCAACACGATTGGTTGGATAACCCCTCATGGTTATAAAAAGCACAATGGGCCTGCTTGAGGCCAGAAGTCTTAAGCTATTCCGATTTGGCTTATCAATGAGTAATTTTTTTTCTCTTTTGTTTTGAAATTATTTTTTTTACATCATTGGCTGAAAAAAATCCGCTTCATTTAATTTTCGAAAACTTGGAATTCCCCTTTGAATGTGCAATTAATATTTAAGCAAGGTTGGGAAAATCCAACAACAAATCTGGCATGTGCTCATTTCCTTGGTTCGGATTCCTACTGGTTTGTGTTTGTAGCACAGATAGAACTATCCTTGTCTTATCCATGTTTCAAGCACAGATAAGACACATCTTATTTTATCCATGTTTTAAGCAAGGATTAAACACATTATGTTTTATCTGTATTTCAAGCACGGATGAGACACATTCTATTTTATCCATGTTTCAAGCATAGATGAGACACATTTTTGTCTATCCGTTTCAGTTTCTGCAATTCATAGAAACTGGTATCTTGGCCCCTGTTCTCAATGTTCCTCACTATTTTTACTTTTCTTGTCACTCACTTACTGGTTTTATTTTTTTTTTGAACATGATGTAATGCACCCATTCCTCCCCTTTTACTTAAGGGGGGGAAAAGGAGATCGAAAATAACAAATTAGCAACCTATGTTCTTTACAAATGTGCCTTCTTGGGCTTACAATTTGGACTTCGTGGCCCGACAACAACTTAGATAATACAATTTTATTCAGGGGTCAATACATCCTTGGAACTTGTGTCCTAGATTTGTCTAATTGGGCACATGCATGCGGCTAATATGTGTTCAAACCTCGATGCATACCGGGGTACACAGGTCATTGGTTGGTGATCAAATTTGATGTGTTCATCCCTGACACTTGAAATAACGATCTCAAGCTATAGAACTACTAAGTATCGGGGCTAGATATATTAAGGGTGGGGTGGCTTGTGCAATGGGCTATGCTCACAAATGTTTTGTGCATACTTTTCATTCATTTTTTTCATTGACCCCTTACAAGTATGTAATGATAGAACGAAAGTAAGTAAATATTACAACAAGTCATGCGTAAATAAAAAAAAACATAAACAACAAACACAAACAATGTTTGTAAACCAAATAAAAATATATTTTTTTTTCAACAATGATCGAGTTGACACAAGGATTGAACACATCATCCCCAGTGGAGTCACCAGTTGTAGATGCATGAATTTCATATATGAATACCACTTCTACTAAGGTTTGGAGTCGCCAGCTGTAGATGCATGACTTTCAGATATGAATACCACTTCTACTAAGGTTTGGAGTCGCCACCATTCATATTGTAAGACGATGTGAATGGTCACCCAATGAACATTTCTAGGAAAAGTGCCACCTTGGCATTTAGTGACTCTTGATAGATAAGGTACCAATCAACCTTGAGATCCGGGTAAGTGGCTCGATTGGAGAAAATGGAAGGTGTTAGGCACCCTTTTCTCCCCACCAAGTGGTGGTAACCTCAACGTAACTTGGTCATTTTGTATTGAAAATGTAAAGTAAAATAAAAGTACCACGTGTTGGGAACTTGTACCCTAAGTAGGGATTCAATATCGGCTTAGACTATAGGGGGTATCTCATCAAAGGAGATGACTTATATAGAAGTTTAGCCTTGAAATAACACATTTTGAAAAGTATTGGTTTTGGCTAAAGGTCCATTCTCATGAGCCAAGAAGAATCGAAATATCGAGTGTCTCAAAACAGTTTGAAAGTTTAAATTGCTTTTATTTTGAAGGTGGTTACAACCCTTATACTTTCGATCAAACTGAAGTCCGATTTACCAGAGATAAGGGAGAGTAATATTATATCTTAGGACCTTTCTAAAATAAAATTAAAGAGAGGAAGGGGATAGTAGAAGAGGGATATGGAGAGGATAGAGAAAGAGGGGGGTATGTTCCTTTGACCCACCTTGAAGCTTTAAAGTTTTCTTTTCTTTCCTTCCTTCTTCTTCTTCTTATATGTCTTCTTGAGTCCTTAGTAATTTATGAGAATGTTGTTTTTAGAATTATATGAGAGTATCAGAGTAGAATAGAAGATAGTTAAGAGAGGATTTTTTTTGTAAGACTTGGGTATCCATTTTGGAAGGGGAGGGGGTATTTATAGGTGTTTGGATGTTACTTTAGGGGTATAATAGGGTGAAGTATTGGAAAAGTAGATAATGCCATGGGTTTTAAAGGTAGGGGATATGAAATTTAGAGTGGGGATGAGGGTAGTTGTGTAATGAAGATAAATGGAAAGTCTTTTATTCAAATGATTTGGATCATACCCAATCCATTTGGGTAGAGTGTTTGGTAAGGTGAGAAGATGCATGTTTGGTTTAAAAGAATGGGGGTGTAAGGGAGTCGTTTGTTGATTGAGTGTTAGGTTGGTTGAAGAGGTAAGGTGTTTAGATTAGGAAAATGGGTTGTGTAAGAAATTTGTTGATTGGCTTTTGGGAAAGTTAAAGGGATGATGATATGTGTCAAAAAGGATGGGGTGATAAGGTGATTAGATGAGTTGATTGGAGAGAATGAGTGTTAGATTGAAAATGTGGGGTGTGGGTTCGATTTGTAGAAATGAATTTGTAAGTGATGATGGAGGTAGGTTAGAGAAGGGCATGGGTTGAGATGAGGATCAATGTTTTGCTTAGAAAAGGGATGATGTGGTAGGTTAGGAAAGGGTATGGGTTGAGATGATTTTTGGAGAGAGATGATGTGGGTAGATGTATTGTTAGATAAAGGTGATGGGGGTAAGTAATTAGATGAGAGAGATGAGATGGGATAATGACATGTGTCCATTTTGATGATCAAAGGGTGATTGGTTGATGTGGATAGTGGTTTGTGGGTTAAGGTTATAGGTGTGGATGTGGATTTGATGTGGATAATGGCTTGTGGGCTTTGGTGTATTGGGCTTGGGTATTTGGAAGGTTGTAAGTTGTTTGGGGATTGGTTAGGATTATTTTAGGATGAGATTTAATGGGTGGGTATGTCTTAGGGTTTAGGTAATATGGGATTATGTCTAGGTTAGGTTGGAGGGTGAAAAATGCATTTTTTTCGTGAGTTGGGGCTTTGAGCGGACTTGGGGCAATTCGATTTCGAAGATGGAGCGGTGAAAGGTAGGGTATGTGGGGGTACGCCAAGTCCTTTTGGTGGGTCCATTAGACCTTTAGGGGGTTTTAGGGACCTCGGATCAATAAAAATGTCACATTTTGACGAATTGGACTTTTTAAGCTCATTGACAAAATATTTAGAAAATCTGATTTTTTTTAGCCCTTCCGAGTAGGGTCCCTCTCAAATTGGGGTGTCTACAATCCTAATTTTTCAAATAAATAAAATGAACCTATTCAATTTAGTGGTCTGCCAGGTTACAGTAGGAGTTATCCTAAACAAGCCAGTCGTTCTGTGAACCAAGCCATTGTTCCACAAGTACCTTTTCAATCGTAGCAATCTACTAAATATAGAGCCATAATCCCAGATTTCATGACCAACTATAATCTGTCTAGCCAACAATAGTCATCCTTAGAATCTATGATGGTAGAGTTGATGAAGCAACAATAACAGTTCATCCAAACTCAACAGCAGACCAATCAAAATCAAACCTAGATTAATTAGGTCACTACTCAGTCCATAGCTAAGATGGAAGTTTAATTAAGTCAGTTAGCTATTTCCCTTGGAAAGAGATAGAAAGGTCAATTTCTCAGTCAAACTATTCTTAACCCTAGAGGTCAACCTATGGTTCCCAATATACCGAAGGGTCAATACGAGGTAGGAAGTCATTCTAAAATCCCACAAGAGTCCTTCGAAGCTATCCATACCTTGAAGTTAGGAAATAAGGTTGACAACAAGGTACAACCTATTGATGAGGAAGATAATGTCTCAAAGAAAGATAAAATTCAAGTAGAAGAAATCGAAGAATCTCCTAATGAAAAATAGAAAGATTTGAAAAAACTTCCTATCATTTCACAAATTCCAAATGCTCCATTTTCCCGTCGCCTTAGAGACAATTAGAAGAGTAAGCACTTCGTGGGTGTCCTCAAAGTTTTCCAAATATTCATATAAATATCCCATTCTTAGATGTGATTAAGTAAATATCTTCTTATGCCAAATTCCTTAAAGATTTGACCACAGCTAAGAGGAAAATACTGTTTCCTCGGGAAGACATCATGGCAGTCCAAGCTTTATCTCTCATTTAGCAAACGGTTGTATCAAAATTTAAATATCCTGGATGTCCGACAATTTCCATTCATGTTGGAGATCAAGTGATTGAAAAATGTCCCTTAGACTTAGGGGCAAGTGTAAACCTTTTACCTTACTTAATTTATAAACAGCAAGATTTTGGGATTTTGAAAATCACAGATATTACATTGAATTTAGCCGATAAGTTTGTTAAGGTTCCCAAGGGTATATTGAGGACATGATAGTGAAAGTCAAAGATTTTTAATTCTCGATTGACTTTGTTATCTTTAACACAGTGCTTGTTGACAATCTGCATAATCTTGTTCTTATAATCTTAGGCATCCATTTTTAGTAACTTCTGATGCAGTCATTCGTTGTAAAAATAGGATTATGACTTTAACATTTGGAGATATGAAAGTCAAACTGAACGTTTATCACAATTTTCAAGGAATTGATGTAGATGATGATATGGAGGAAGTGAACATGATAAATATGCTAGTAAATCAAAAGTGTCAAAATTTAGAGTATTCTGATCCCTTAGTAAAATGTTTGACCCATTTTGGTTAAGATTTTGACATAGAAGAGTCTATAAGTGAAGTCAATGTTTTTGTTTGAATCTGTTCCAGTCTTAGACTCTACACGTTGGCACCCAAAAGTTGAAAGTCTTCCTATTCATACTGAAATTATGGGCTTTGCACCGTGTCCAAACCTAGAGGTGGTGAATAGGTAAAATAA
This sequence comes from Akebia trifoliata, assembly GCF_017979445.1. NCBI lineage: Eukaryota > Viridiplantae > Streptophyta > Magnoliopsida > Ranunculales > Lardizabalaceae > Akebia > Akebia trifoliata. Next base: position 17,848,973 of record NC_141386.1, read on the forward strand.
AATTTTTGTTTTAAAATCACCCCACGAAGTTGATTTAGGTCTCTCGATTATACTATGATAATTAAAAACATAAAGATGCGCAAGATTAATTAAATTTGAGTTATGGCATAGCATAAAACACACATTCATAAAGTAGACATTTTATCAAATACTTTATGTGCATATCATGGCATTTATATCATTCATATAAAACCAAACACAATGCCTAATCGAAAAGAAGACACAAGTTTTATAGTGGTTTAACAACTTGCCTACATCCACTACTAAGTACCCTACTCTAGGGTCTTGAGCTCCACTTTCAAATGGAGGTGTATGGTTCACCTCGAAGCCTTACACAAAATTTGTATGCCTAGGACAAATTCTAACTCTTAAGATCGAGAAAATGAAATCCTCTCGAAATGAAATTTTTTCATTGGTTGAATCCCTAAACCAATTTGTTCAAAAGAGGTAGCACCTCATTCAAACTCTAAGTTTTATCCTTAGGAAGCTTAGAATCTTGTTCTCTTGAAAAGAGTTCTCAATTCTTCTCAAGAGCTTGGTTTTGTGTTGGAACCAAGAACCCTTTTTGTTAAAGAAAGAAAAATAACAAAAATACTCACAAGGACCTGGCCTAACTTGATTGATTTGCCAATGTATTGTTCGAGTTCGTCATGTCATTAAGAATGTCATCTTCAATCCAAAATGCTCCTTGCTTCAAGAGAATACTTTAAGCTCCATGAGAGTCACCAATATGTGTGTAAGCAAGGGTGTTGGATGAAATGGTTCAGTAGTTGGAAAGGCTTGGGTTGAATGTATTTTCAACTAAGCATGAAGCCTTCTATGGATAGAGAGAGCTTTAGAATGGGTTGGAAATGAGAAAGTTTCTTCTCTAAAGCTTGAACCAACAAGCCAAAGTGAGCTAGAGTTTGTTTAAAAGAAACGAGAGTGAGTTTGTGTCTCAACGGTTAAAACTATAACTGTTGAACACTTGTTGTCAATGGCGCCGAAAATCACAAGGGTAGCACTGTTAGAAATTATAAAAATGCCACTAAAGGGTATTTCAGTCGTAACTTTCAAACGGTAGCTCCGCTTCACATATTGTTCAAGGATCTGATAGATCTTACTATGCAAAACATCCCCAAACTACAATCAAAGGGTGGGCCATAAAAAAAGTGGGTTAAATAATCAAAATATCTTTTTTTCATTTCTGGTCAAAATGAACTTTCTGGAGTCTAGTGACGAAACAGTTCAAAAGTGTGCTAGATTTTACCTATATAATGTCTCTAAAAAATACCAAGGATAAAGGATGGTCTTAGGGTAGTTAAATCTCTAATGTCCCCTATAAGACCATTTTCGATTCTTGAAAAGTTCGATGAGTGAATGAGTCAAGGAAAGAATTTTTCTAATCATGACGGGTGTCCTATCAATCATCTAAGTGTTGAGGAATGGTCTTAGGTGGCCTCATTACCTTTTAGGCTTTGTACATACGTATTGGAGCTTTTTGTCAAGGTACGTGCGGTTGAACAACTTTACCAGAGTCTTCATATATCTTTAATGGCAAATTGATCCGACACTAAACATATGTCTCGAGATTGAAAAAATATGGAACTAACACATACTACCACTCTTGTTCTTTCCTAAATTGAACCTTCAAATTAAGAACTCAAGTTCTTTCCAGAGACTTTGAGATACTCATTTCTTAGTAAAAATCAAATTTTACCTGTGATCATTTCTTCCTACCTTAGTGTTGTCTAGGAGAAAAAGTTTTTAAAAGTATTGAGAAAACATCAAGAAGCTATTAGTTGGATCATAGCTGATATTAAGGGAATTAATTCATCCTTGGTAATGTACCACATTCGTTTAGAGGATTTTACTAAGCCTTCCTTAGAACCTTAAAAATGACTAAATCCTATCATGAAGGATGTAGTCCGGAGTGAAGTGATTAAATTACTATATGTGAGTATTATCTATCCCATCTCTAACAATCGTTGGGTGAGTCCTATTCAAGTTGTTCATAAGAAGTCTGGTATCAAATAGTAGTGAACCAAGATAACGAGTTAATCCCTACTCAAGTCTAAAACGAATGGAGAGTGTGTATCGATTATGAAAAACTCAACTCAATGATTCCCAAAGATCCCTTTCTATTATCTTTTATTGACCAACTATTAGAATGTTTAATAGGACATTCCTACTATTACTTCTTTGATGGTTACTCCGGATACAATCAAATACCCATTGCTTCCACCAATTAAGAGAAAATAACTTTTACTTGTCCCTTTAGAACTTTAGTGTATCGTCCCTTTAGATTGTGTAATACATCTGTCACTTTTCAGCGGTGCATGATGAGTATATTCTCGAACATGCTAGAAAGATATCTCGAAGTATTTATAAATGATTTTTTGATTTTCGTACCAAGTTTTGAGGAATGTCTCCATCACTTGTCTTTGATCCTTATGCGTTGTAAAGAAGTCAACCTAGTCCTCAATTGGAAGAAATGTCATTTTATGATAAAATTGTGCTAGGACAATTGTTTCTATTAGAGGTATTCAAGTAGATATAGCAAAAGTAGGTTTAATTGAGAAGTTATCACCTCCTAGAACAATCAAAGAAATTAGGTTATTCCTATGTCATGTAGGTTTCTATCGTAAATTCATAAAAAAATTTAGGAAGATCTCAAAGCTTTTATATGAACTCTTAGGCAAGAACATTCCTTTCAATTTCTCAGAGTCATGTCTCTCCATGTTCAACCAGCTTAAGTCTTGAGTTAACCTCGGTACCCATTATTCAACTTCCAAATTGGAACATTCCATTTAAGGTTATGTGCAACACTTCGATTTATGAAATAAGCGTTGTTTTAGGTTAGTAAATTGATAAACATCCTCACGTTATTCAAAACGTTAATAAAACCCTCAGTAATACTCAGCTTAACTATTCTACAATAAATAAATGAATGCAAGCAATGGTCTATGTTTTTGATAAATCCCGCTCCTACATAATAGGATCAAAAGTCATGGTCTACAGAGATCATGCCACATTAAAATACCTAATATCTAAGAAGGATGCTAAAACAAGGCTAATCCATTGGATTTTGCTCTTACAAGATTTTAATTTCGAGATTAGAAATAAAAACGGTGCAAAAAATGTCGTAACTGATCATTTAATTAGGATAGTTATTGAGTCATCCAAAAAATCTTTACCCATCTCTGAATCTTTTCCCGATGAGCAACTTATACAAATTTATAATTCTAGCACTCTTTGGCAAGCTGACATTGTCAACTACCTAATTATAAGTCAATTACCAGCCTCAATGACTAGACACAAAAAACTCTGTCTTTTTTCAAAAATCAAGTGGTATTTCTAAGATGAATCGTACTTATTTAAGTACTACTCCGACCAAATAATTAGACCTTGTATTCCAACCTGTAAGTAAGCCAATATCTTAGAGTTTTGTCCTAATCGTGCCTGCGGAGGATATTTCAGTAGTAAGAAAATCATTGCGAAAATCTTGTAGTATGATTTCTTTTGACCTTCCATTTTTTATGATACCCACAAATTTAGCAATATTATAATTAATGTCAAAAATTAGGAAAAATCTCCAAAAGAAAAGAAATACCTCATAATATTATCCTGATCATCGAGATTTTTAACATTTGGGGCATAAATTTTATAGGACCCTTTCCTATCTCCCAGGGTTACTAGTATATACTCGTTGTCGTTGATTATGTATTCAAATGGGTCAAAGCTGAAGCATGTAGAACAAACGATCACAAAGTGATGGTCAACGTTGTCACGAAGACCATCTTTTCAAGATTCGATACTCCACGAGCTATCATAAGTGATGGGGCTCATATTTTTCCAATAAAATTTTTACCACATTGATGAAGAAATACCTCATAACTCATAAAATTACAACACCCTACCATCCACAAACATATGGATAGGTAGTGATTTCTAACAGGGAAATCAATACCATTCTGAAAAAAATAGTCAATAATTCATAGAAAGATTGGTCTTTAAGATTAAATGACTCGTTGTAGACCTATCAAATTGCTTTTAAAACACCAATAGGGATGTCTCCCTACCGGTTAGTTTTTTACAAAGCATATCATCTTCCTTTAGAATTTGAGCATCTAGCATATTAGGTGATCAAACAGCTTAACTTTGATCTCTATAAAACCAGTGAAAATCATAAATTAAAACTCGATGAATTAGAAGAGATCATAAATGATTCTTATGATTGTGTTAAACGTTACAAAAAAATATATAAAATTTTACCACAATAAGAATATTCTTCGACGAAATTTCGAGCCTAACTAGAAAGTTTTGTTGTATAACAACAGACTCCACTTTTTTCCATGAAAACTCAAGTCTCATTGGACTAACCCATATACTATCTAAACAGTTTACCACCATGGTGTTGTTAAAGTCTTTAATTCTAAGGACGGATCTACTTTCAATGTGAATGGTCAGCGCCTCAAACTAACCTCGAGTGTGTATCTCAAGAGGAAGTTATTCTCCTCGATGATCCAATTTATCAAGATTAATAGAATTTTCATTTGGTTGAAGACGTTAAACTTATTGCTTTTCGTAAGTAACCCATTCATTTTATTTTCATTTTTAGTAGTTTTAGAAGATTTGGATGAGTACTATAGTTTTTCGCTTTAGTTAGGCCTAGAACTTGGCCATTTCCCTCATTAGGAATAGTTACCAGTTTGAAACTAAAGTAGTAAACTCTAAAAGAAAAATCATAATTGGTCTCATATGTTTGTGGTTGCACAACACTTAGCAAAAAAGAATGGTCTACTTGTCCATAGGTTTCCCTATTACTGGTCCTCTTCAAATAGTTACCGACGAATTGGGACAGTATACCCGATGCACCCAAGCTCTACGTGCTAAAAAATGACGAGCAAATCCCTTTTCACATTAAGTAATAATTATAGCTACCTTCCCATCCAAACCATAGGTAATTAGTTTTTTTTATTTTTCTTTTGTTTTGTTTTGATTTTTTTCATTATAATAATTTAGGATTTTCTTAAGGGTATTTTAGGAATTATTTTCATTTTGTTGATCCAAAGAAACCCTACTCTCTAAATCTCTTCTTCTCCACCTCCAAATTCATCCAATACCTTAACCATCAAAGAGACATTTTTTAAATCTCCTTCCTCAATCATTTATGTGCAAATCAAAGGAAAGTAGAGCATTTAGCATCAAACTGTGACCAGCTCGTATTCACTACGTCATCATCCCCATCATAGTAATTGCGTCGCAATCCTCTAATTAGCAATTAAATTTATATTTTTACAAATCGATCATTTTATTATCTTGATTGTAGTGGTATCCATGAATTCTTCCAAACAAATAATTTTTTAGGAGTCTATTTTTGGCCATTACTTCCAAGGCCTCAATGGAATGTGGTTTCGTGAGACCATTGCCAAACAATGGTAAAACAATTTGCTCTACACTGGGTCCAAAACCTATTGGAAGGAGTAAGTGAAGGAGTTTTATGCATTCAATATTTCAGGCAATATCATTCCTCCTTCGCTCATCATCGAGTTTGGTGGCATCATATTTACCATTAGTTTGGAGGATATCCCTACGATCTTAGGCATTGCAAAAATCGAGGATGAGACTTCCCTTAATCGTCATCCATTTGAGTTCTTCATCACTCGATCAGGTCCTGATTCCCAACGGATTAGCAAGTCGAATGGAGGATTACTATCGAAAAGCTTTCGAGCCAATCAATACCTTTGTTGGCAATGGGTGGCATCAAATATCTTGGGAACGCAAAACAACACTTTCCTCTTTCCAAAGTATATGTACAACATATATGCAATCCAGACTAGGGATCCCACCTTTTGCATATTCGGTCTCATCTTAGAGACCCTAATTGAGACCTAATTCATGCCCAAGAAGAGGCGATCACTGATTTTTCCATACTTGGTCTGTCAGATTCTCGAGAGGCGGATGGGCATGCTGATGGAAATTTTAGCACCCAATGGAGAGTTGATCTAGCTTTCAAAATTTAAGGGTGCACTGTCATTCGCATAATGTGCCCTAGTTTTGTGGCAGCCGATACCTGAACACTTTGAGGAGTACGAGAGCTCTCATGACTATGAGCACCTAGGACCAAAGTCAATGAGGCTGGAGCGAGCAAGGCTAGGTCTTCTAGACCAGATTTTGAGGACACATCCTTCTTGGATGATGTCAAACCCCATCCCCTCCAGAAGGTATTTACAAAACTTTTCAAGGGGATAGATAAGTTTTATAAAATGCACAAAGCCATAGAGTGACGATTTGATGCAGCTAAAATAGCGTGAGATGATGCGAGAGTTTGAGATAGCTACTACTATAGGTAGAGCTTATAAGGATTAGGCATTTCCTTAGGCGTTTTATTAAGTATTGTATTAGGATCGCTATTAAGATTTACTTTGTTAGTAGTAGTAGTTTTTGTGTGTTTCTAGTTATCTAAATTGTGTACTAACCTTGTCTTTTTAAACAATTTATTTTGGCATTATTCAAAAATCATTTTCTTCGTAGTTATTTCATCTTGTGCTAGTTTACACAGTGTAAATTGAAAATATTAGTGTGTGTTTATCCAACATAGCTTAGGAACCAATTACCTAGGTTATGAGCATAGTATCTTTTGTGGTGCTCCTGGCATAATGCAACATGATCATGATTAATATGGTAGATACAATTGACGTTACGATAGTGATGAGTGGTGTGTTTTCTCATTTCAAGGGACCTTATGTTGATATCAATAAGACAATAGGATTATTTTCCAGTGTTATCCAACTCACTTCATTTCCTTTTTTCAATTCAGTTTTGAATTTTCATGTACATACTAAAATATTGAGGACAATATTATGTTTAAGTTTGGGGGTGTTGGGTCGGATTTTCACCTATTTTCTTTTATTTTCTATTTCAAAAAATCATAAAAATTTGAAATTTTTGAAAAATATTTTGGTGAAAACTTTATTATATTTTGTTCAAGATCTTAGCTTGTATCTTTAAGCACTTAGTTAAAAATACTAAATCAATCTTTGGGTTGGAAGCCTTTAATCTGGAGTCCTCATTCGTGTTTCTCTTAAGCAAAAATTAGAGCAAAGTTGTCTATTGGTTATAGTTACTTCTAATAAAGTTACTAAGAATCTAGGTTGAATTAAGTGAGCGTTTTACCATTTTTTCTACCTATAGTATAAGAAAAAATTGGGTTTGATGAACTTTGACTTCCTTGTTCATTTCATTGGCTAATTATATCGTAAATAGCAACTATTGAATTAGACTGGGTACCTTGAAAGGACTATCTATTTTTCTTAGAAAAAGAGAAAAAAATGGTAGAAAAGAAAAAAAGAAAAAGAAAAAATAAAAGTAAGAAAGAAAAAGATCCTTCGAAGTGAGAAAGAAATAAAGAACCAAATATTATAAGTTCATAAGTTAAAGTTTCAGTAGGGTGAAAGCCATCAAGTGTAAAAACGTGAGTACACTAGAATATAATTCGAGGTATTAAAGTGAACATCTATACTTTGCACTACCCTAAATAGGATGCTAAATTTAAAATTAAACCCTAAGTTGATCCAATTATTTCTGATTAAGTAGAAGGTTGAAACTCACTCTAGGAAATCAAATTTCTAATGTTTCTAAGTTAGAATCACTATATCCTAAAGGTCAATTTAAGTCTATGTTTTGTCATAGAGAAATAAGAGTTGGGACTCTATACTAAGTATTACTTCCAAATGACTAACAAATCTTAAAAAAACTTATGCTTTTAAATATAAGTTAAGATTATGACCATTGATACTTCAAAAGTTGTTTTGAGTTTTGTGGATATATTTTCCACAAACCCTCACGGGTCAAACTCGTGCACTAGGGGTAACCTAACGGTTTAAGGGCTTACTGCATTGGCTAAATATAGTCGAGATATTTGTGAAAGTGGTAATTTATTTTCTAAGGGACTAGAAATATATAAGCTTGGGGATGTGATTAGTATCTCAAAATACTAATTTATCCGTACTTTTTCCAAATATTTATCTCGATTTTCACCCTATTTCATTAGATTAGGTAAATAATCATATTAGTCTCAAATTTTCTCATTACATGTCCTACCATGCTAAATAGTTTTAATTACATGAAATTAATGCATTTATCAAAAAACTGATTACGTGTATTCATCATACAAGTTAAATATCAAATCATTAGGATGGACCACCAAATCAATCAGGTGTGCATTACAATCTAGAGGACCAATCAAGCAACCATGGAAAATTGTAGATCCAGAAGCCTCAGCATCAATATGGAGCAATTAAGAACCAATGTGGTGCAGTGGATCTCAAATGGAGCACCTGAAAATTCCTCAAATGTGCTCTTCACGTGCTCTTATGCTCATGACTGATGGCGACTATTTTTGGGTTCTTCTAGAGCACCAAATGTCTATAAATAGATTTTTTTTCCCAATTAGCAAGGGCCCTTGTCCATTCTCTCCCCTAATGTCCTTAGCATTTTCTCTTGTAATTTTTCATTTTTAGATAAGTTACATTTCTATAATTTCTCTAAATAGAAGATAATGTACCTTGGTCACTCAATGAATACAAGTATTGGTTTCATGACTTCTCCTTGTCTCCTTGTAATGACCATAGGCTAGACTCCCTTCATTAGTGAGAAAGGGAAGCCTAGGAACAAGTTTTTAATTCTGTATTTTAATTATTATCTTTCCATGTTTATTTATGATTAGTAGGTTCTCTTTAGGATTTTAACCAACTCTAATGGATCAAAGATTTAGATGAATCCTTATACCTTTTATACTTAACTTAGATGTTTTATACTTAGATTAGATCAAGATAAAACATCTTTAATATAGATAATTGGTTGTAGGGGGTTCACACATTAGTGAGTGAATGAGCCTTAATTATTGTATTATTCAAGCTTCAAATTATATCCTCCAACCCAAGGAGCTCATACCAAGCCCTTGGAGTTGAGTTAAAAGAGAGATAGAACTTATATGTGGTTTTAATTGCTAGCCCTAGGTTTCTCTAATCATTAATGGTATTCTTATCTTGCTTCTAAGTTTAATTTCTATTTCTATTGTTTTACTTTCCAACAACATTTACTTTCTATTTTGTTACAAAAAACACAAAAATAGAGTTTAAAAATAGTAACTTAGATTACTTCATTTTTCCTTATCTTGGTAACAACCCCCTTTCTTTTGGGTTCAATCTCCTTACATGCCCCACAAGTCAAGGAAAGTTAAAAAAACATCTTAATTTCTAAGTGACGACAACAAAGTCCTGAATCATTAAGCTTGGTGGCTTGATCCATATCCTGCTCAGTGGGTTGAATGGGATAGTCCCTTATCCTAAGCCTCATCTTCCACCAAAGAGGACGTATGGAGGTGTCGGCTTCATAAGCGGCCCTATCATGGGTTCCTTGCAAAGAAGCTTTTGGGCTTGTTCACGTAGGGGATTCCTAGAATTACTCTCATTTAGGTTCCTCCACAAGAGCCTGGCCACCAAAGGTATGATTGCGCTTCTTGCTACTCCAGCCTAATACTCTGGGAAGACATATTTGTGGGGAGGGGGGGTGAAAGTTGGACCTTTAGGAGAAATAGAAAAATTGATAATGTCAATAGTCATGGTATTTGGGAAGGTTGGCTCTGTAGTTGGGGTGGATGGATTAGAAAAGTGAATGGAATGTTGGGGGAATAAGAATGTCCCTTAGAGTATTGTTTAAGAGGGAGATTTGGGGTTTTGGCAACCAACTCAGTAGGATGGGCGAATGGAGATGGTGTTGGGAGAAACAATGGTGGGGGGTTAAAACAAAGTAAGGTAAGCAATGCCTGGTGCTTGAGCTACTCTATCAACTGTCTTCTTCTTCCCCTTGTCATTCTTTCTTTCTATTTCTTTATGCTCTTTCCTTGCATTAGCATCAGAAAAAGTAAAAAAATCTAAAAAAGAAATAGGCAAACATCAAACGTTGTTAGGAGAAGACATGTAATTACCTTGGAAGGTCTAAGGAATCCTGAACCTCTCACAAGGGATATTGGGGCCAAACTCCCATTCCCCAGATATGATAAGGGGTTTTTGTACCAACCCATATCAAATTTGAGGAGATCTTGCATCGGGGCTTTTCCAATAAACTTGGAGGACATAAAATAATACCCTGGGTGATAGGAGTTGGGTTTTCAGTTGTACTTGGATAGGAAACCACTAGGAGTCACCCCCGTTTCCTCTAACTTCTTGATTAATCGATAAAAATTTTTGATCATCTGGCCTGGAGCGTTGTTTATTTTGCTAATAACTTCTCCCTAAGGAAGTGAAAGATTGGGAAGCGAAAGCCAACCTAAATTTGGCCTGCATAGATCTTTATTTCCCTTTGATGACGTTTGACAAGATCATTTCAAACCTTGGTAAACACAAATTGATAGACTAAGTAGGTCATGCAGAGTTTAACTTCATTAATAGTCATTGGAAGTAAATTAGGAGGGTTTGAGAAGAAAGGTTACCTCAAAGTAAAGAAAAGTGGATCAAGGCTTGAAAGACCAAAAATTTCAAAAATAAGAGGACGAAAGTTCAGGTGCGAAGAAAAAGATGATAGAAGAATTTGAAAATTCTTTTAGTCCTCTATTTATAAACTGATAGGACAAAGAAAGCGTACACCCTATGGCTCATGCGTAAAAACCAAATCATTGTAGCCTTAGGGTTTAATGAGGCACATAGTGGATATGCATAACGTTGCGATTTAGCTCATCTCATCTCAATCGCCTAAAATTTGAAATAATGACTCATTAATGAGAAAAGACATAAAGTAACAGATAACATGACTAGGGTTAAAGAGTTGCGTGCTAATATTGAGACCTCTTCAGAAGTGGGAATGTTTATCGAGATGACAATTGGACTTAACATCTTTTCGAGATGAAGTAATTGTAGAGGATAAAAGTCGTAATACATCTAGGTCTTACATATGTCCAAATCCTGTTGAAGTGTAGAGCAGATTATAAAGGATTTTACTCTGAGTAAGTGGCATCCAGGTCAAATCAACAACCTAGTCTTACTCAATTGAAGGTCAATGTAAAGATAGATGCCTGTTCTGACGGTAGTGCAAGGCAAAGTTGGTAAGCATGCATAGATCTTGGTCTATCTTTTGGCTTCCTAATTTGATGGATAAATCTCAAGAATCTAGGAGCATACAACAAAATAATTCTAATTCTATGCAGTTTTCTTTTGGATAAAGGATTTTCCATGATCAGAACCTGAGTTTGAAGAGATCAAAGAGGGGAATTCCTATTATGGGAAAAACCCTATAAAAGGGAGAGAGATCGAATGAAAATAAATATTTTCCTCCTGACAAATTAGGGAACCTACTTATATTTTCTTCTCATAAACTAACTTAAGCATCGGAGCATTCTTGGCAGGTACCAAACCGGTCCCACCAAACGTCAGAGGGAGCAATGAGCATTCAACGGTGTAGCAGAGTAGAGTTGATAGAGGTAACTCGAAATCACCTCTACATGTACCAAATGGATACTATGTGTTAAGGAATTTATTATATAAGGACTTGATCTAAGTGTAAAACCAATCTGATATGGTATACATAGCTCCAGATCTTATCCAAATTGATTAATTATGATAAAAGTGTAGACACTCAAATTTGACTGAGTCCTCAATGCAAAGTGCCCAAAATCGATAAAAATCGGAATGGGCCCTGTAGACACCCCATTTTTACACTCGCCTGATTAATCAACTCATCAACCTGATCGCAACGGTTCCCAATGATGGATGATCATTCCAATGCTTTATTTGTTACAAGAAATATTTTAGAAATTCGGATGAGGTATCTCAAACTAACAAAATTATAGAAACCAGGCTACGTTAGGAAAATATAACTCCAAAAACATAGAAATTATCATCTTACAAACAAAAAGAAGCTTCACGGTAAAAATCATTAAAAAATGTCCAAATTACCAAAATACCGTTAACCTCAAAACAATCCTAGAGCCTACGTTACACTTAGGAAAATCCTTTCAAACACATTAAACAACAAATCAAAATCATATAAATTATTTCACCAATTTTCACAAAATTTGATAAAATTACGAAAATGCCCCTCATAAAGCTCACAATCATTTCGCACAAAAAATTTCATAAATGATAAAAACCAATATTCCCATTGAATTCCTAACAAAAAATCGATTCCAAAACATCCTGGAATATTGAAAATCGACTTAAAACGTAAAAAATCCTCTCCGCGGGCAAAACGATAATTTTTCAATTAAAAAAATTTAAAATTCCAAAATTAATAAATAAAATATTAAATAATATAAATTGAAATATTAATAAAATTAATTTAAAAATCTGAACTAAAAAAATCGATCAATCAGTCTTTCAGGCAAAATTGTTGATGGTTGCCCAGATATTTATTAAAGGACCCTACCATTTGGGGGCTCAAAGAATTAAAGATATAATAAAGGGGGGGTTCTCCAAAAAATTAAATTCAATCAAGTAAGACTAAAGTTAATCTTAAAGTCAATTAATTAAGACTAAAGTCAAGATCTTAAAGTCAATCAAGTAAGACTCAAGTCAAAAAATTGAAGTCAATCAAGTAAGATTAACGTCAAAATCTTAAAGTCAATCAAGTGAGACTAAAAGTCAAAACCCTAATAGAATTCTAATTAAACAATAACTCTATTTAAAATAATTCTAATTAAATAATAACTCTACTTAAAACAATTTTAATATAACTCTACCTAAAATAATTATAATTAAATAATAACTCTCTCTAAAAAGACTATAATTAAACATTAGCTCTATTTAAAAGGCACTTAAAAAAATCTATAAATAGGGGTCCCTACAACATGTTTTCGTATCAAATAGAAAACCCTAAGAGAAATAGGTCAAAAAACTTCCCTAACCTCTCATAAACCCTAATTTTGAAGTTCCAACTCCTTACCTAACACCCATACTTTGATTTTAGCTCGAAAAACACCTAGAAACCCTTCAAAAATACTCTAAAATCCATAAAAAAATCCGAAGAATCCAGATCTAAGAAAGAGATACCTTACCTTAGAGATCTGAAGCGAATCCAACGACAGAACGAAGCAAGAAATACTGTACAAGGAGTTATTCTACTAGATCTGAGGGAACAAGACCGTTGTCTTCGAAAAGGTATTAATATTTCTTATTTTTTTATTACTTAGGACTTTTAGCAATGTAGTTTATTTGAGAATTAGTAGAGACCGACGTTTGTCGGGCGGGATTGATGCCTAACACCTTCCAACCCCGTAATGTGATCCCCAGATTCAGTATTTTTTGTAGTAGATTAGTTGATTTATCCGTTTAGAGTCCAAGTTTGGTTCCTAGACCGTAATAACTAGGTGGCAACTCCCTAACCTTAAAGGTCAAAAGTGAATCCGCGCACCCCACGGATCGAGGGCGCTTTCAGTGGCAACTCCATTGGGGACCATTGAGGATCAGACTTGAAAAGCCCCAAGTATGGGAAGCATTGCCAGCAGAGACCTTTTTATTTTTTATTTTTTTTAATTTATTATTTTAGTTTATTTATTTATTTTTATGGTTTGTCCTTCTTTTAGCTCTATTATTGATCATTATGTTGAATATTTTGATTGGCACATTTTTTTTGGTTCGATCTGAGAACATTCGGAACAACCCTAAATAATTTGGGATTTCATAAAGGTGATTTCATTAAGGACGAAGTGATAATTATAAACCATATAGATTTTTTTTTATTTAGTTTTTTATTTATTAGGAATCAATCTGTCCTTTGACATTTTTTTAGTTTTTATTTTATTTTTGTGTCAATCTGCCCTTGGCATTACGTTTTTTTTTTTTTTTTTAAAAACAGAGTTTTTTGGCATGCTGTTAGCAAGAGCAGCAACTTATTGTTTTAACTCAATGGTGTGCCCCTAACAGAAAGTTACTTTTATGTGTTAAACCCTTAACGTTTTTATATTTGTGAGTGGTGTGCTGATAGCAGAAGAGTTTTTTTTTTAATTTTCTATCTCCTTCTCAAAAGAGAAAGAAAAGGGCAATAGAGAGAGACATTATCTCCTCTTTCTCTCTCTCTCTCTCTCTCTCTCTCTCTCTTTCTCTCTTCTTCTCTCTTTGGAATCTCTGTTTCAGTGATTTTGATTATTCTCGATCAATCTCCTTTCCTTCCATGACTTCGACTGGGAATCCAAATCAAGCTGGACCATTCGACATGCATAAACTATTCAATCCTTCAAACCTCTCTTCCCCAAACCATAACCACGGAGCCAGATTGATGGCTCTATTGAGCACAAACACACCCTCCAGCCAAGAATTGGCCCCTCCTCTGATGTCCACATCATCGGTTTCTTTACCTTCTGAATATTCAATGCCCGCCAACCCTCCGATCTTGCCGATTATTCCATCAGCCATACCAGCCCACCAATGACCATAGACTTATGGCTTTCTGTTATTAAACCACTATTTCACATTTGTTACAGCACCCTGAAACCTCCTCAAACTTACGCCATTAACGATCTCATCCTATGCACTTCGATTTTCAGCCAAAACAAATGCTCTGTTTGAAGAGTTGTTTTATAGTGTAAATAACGGTCCTTGCAACGTGAGAGGGTTTGGACGTATGGCGTTGAATCCATTACCATTGAATTTTGGGGGAAATCTGGGTTTGTGGAAACTCGCATGGGTCATTAGGAAGCACGGGATCATGTGCTTTAGGTAACGCTTCTGCAACAATGCCAAGGATATTGGCTTCATCAAGTATCATTGAAGAAGATGGTATTCGATGCTAAATGGAACGAATGGTGGATTGGGTTGATAAAGACATGTATTGAAACCACTTTAAAAACTCATTGTTGTTTATCCTTTATTAAACCAGTATTATTGTGCTTTTATAATAGTCTGATTTTAGTATTTTACCCCTAGTGGTTTGTTAGCAGCACAATATGGCTTGTCATTTTATATTACTGCAATGGAGTCTATGTGGTATTTATCATGTTCCTCTAATTTGTGAGCCAAAAAAATAATAAAAAATAATAAATAGAGAGAGAACTTCTGTTAGGAATGTAGATACGTGGTTTTTGTCATTACGACGGTCACATCTACGATGAATTGGAGTCACCACCATTCATGTTATAAGTGGGTGTGAATGGTCACCCAATATACATTTTCTAAAATGTCATTTTTGGTATTTTAGTAACTCACGATGGATAAGGAGTTGATCAAACCTAGAGATCTGGGTAAGCAGCTCGGTTGGAGAAAAGGGAAGGTGTTAGGCACCATTTTCTCCCCGCCAAGTGGCGGTAACCTCTACGCAACTAGGTCATTTTTAAATTTTTCAAAAAAGTGAAAAAGAAGGTGCCACGTGTGTGCATTTATACCTTAGATGGGATTCGTTTTTGGCTCGATCATAGGATCATCCCATTGATGGAGATGATCCTTGTAGACTAAGCCTTAAGGACCATTCATTTAAAACAAAAGGAAAAAAAAAAGGAGGGGATTTTAGAAGAGGGAGGAGGAGAGGATAGAGAGAGAGGGGGGGTACTTTGAACCCACCTTGAGTCTTCAAGATCACTCTTCTTTATTTCTTTATTCTTCTTCTTCTAGGCTTCTTAGGTCCTTAGTACCATATGAGAGAGTATGTATATTTTTTAAGATTATAGTGAGAGTAGGAGAGTAGAAGAGTAGAAGAGAAATGAGTAGAGATTAGATTTCTTTTTCTAATAAGACTTGATAACCATTTTTGGAAGGAGGGGAGGGGCATTTATAGGTGTTGGGAGGATGTTTGGGGGGTATAATGGGATTAAAGGTTGGAAGGATGGATAATGGCATAGGTTTTAGGGCTGAAAGGTGTGAAATTTAAAGTGGAATGGAGGGTAAATGTGTATGAGTGAAAATGGGTGAAGTTTAGATCCAAATGGGTTGGATCCTACTCAAATTCATTTGGGTAGAGTGTTTGGTGAGATGAGATGAGTGATGGTTGATGGAGAGAGTGGGGGTGTAAGGTGTTAGGTGTTTGATTGAGTGTTGGGTTGATGGAAGAGGTAAGGTGTTAGATTTGGGGGGATGGGAAGTGTAAGAGGTTGGTAGATTGGTTTTTGGGATGATTAATAGATGATAGTGTCTCCAAACACTCAATTATAAACACATTTTTCAATTATTTATCTTGATTTTTGTACGTAATTCTCCATATTAAGGTAATAATCATGTTAAGTCTCAAAACACCATGTTGCATGTTAATTAGGCTTAATTATATATAAATAAATTAATTTACTAGATAAATCTAATTACGTGTGTTTCTTGTACAGAATATCAACAAATTGGAATCAAAAGTTCAAGGCAAAAGCATTTGGGCCCACTTTGGAATGTCCTAATCCTTAACTCATACTCTCCTCTTTTGTCTTTTTGTACAAAGAAAAGTGGAGGCTACTTTTAGACTCTTCTACACACATTTTTCTCTATAAATAGAGCCTCCATTTCTAGATAAAGGATCCCATCTTGATTCTCTTATCCAAGACTCCTTTAATCTAAGGCTCTTAGCATATTCTCTTATTTTTTGTATTTTCATTTTCTAGTTATTTTCTTTTGGCTAAATAGTCTTGTAAAAAGTAGAAGAAGAAGAAGTTGTAAGTTTCTCCATGAATTGAAAAAAGTTATTTCATCTCTTATCTTCCCTCTCTTGCAATGACATTAGGCTACATTCTCCTCCATTGGAAAGTGGAAAAGCTTAGAGCAAATTCTTGTGTTATTTCTAATCATGCCTTTCTTTTATTTAAAACGCTTATGAGTTCTCTTTAAGTTTCTTGCACATTTTATTCTTAATATAGATACTTTATGCTTAGATTAGATCAAGATAAAGTATGCTTAAACTAGATAATTGGTAGTAGGAAGTTTTCAAAGAATTCTACTTTATTTATATTCCCTTATTTCATTTCATTTGCAAAACTTTCCAATCTAAGGAGCTAACACCAAGTCCTTACAATTGAGTTATAAAAAGACAAGAAACTAGGAATTACTCATCAACATGTTCTAGGTAGATCCACCTCCAATGGTATTTTAATTTCATAAGTTTACTTGCTTTTAATTTCATTTACTTTAGTTTATTTTCTAACAATTTTACATCTTCTTATAAGTTCAAAAATATAAAGAAAAACAGTTTTAATTCCTTTTAATTAATTTGAATTTTATCTCCTTAGCTTAACTTTATTCCTCCTTTCTCTTGGGTTTGATCTCCTACTTGCCCCACAAGTAAGGTAAAATTAAGATTATTATTAATTCCGGTGACAAGAATAACGATAGTCTCATCAGAATTTTAGCGCCGCTGCCGGGGAAAGATAAATGTAGTAGTGGTAAGTTTTGATTTAAAATTCATTTATTTCATTTTTATTTTATTTTATTTTTTCTTTTGATTTCTTTCTATAAGTTCAAGTGTTCTTGAGGTTTTAAGAGAGAAGAAAGAAGAAAAAAACATTGAAAAAAAAAAAGTCATTTCCGTTTGTTTTTTCACACTTGACAGCAGAACTTAAACTGATTGTAACTTTCTGCTCCGATCTCTGATTTACTATTATAGTATATTGATTTGGGGTAGAATGAAATTTTCTATAAAATGTGATATAGTCAGCAAGATTGTGGTAACTCAGATTCTGTTTTTGAGTCCGTTTACTATCATTTTTGCTAACATTTCTGTTTTGCTTCTTGTAGGTGAATATTTTTTTTTCTTCTTTTCTTTCAATTTCCTTGAATCTTTAGTTAAGTTTATTTTTCTGTTTTAGAAACACTTGTATAAGATTCTTTGTAATTTTTTTAATTATCTAAGAAGGCTTAAATTGTAATAGACTAAGGAAGGACGACGGGTGGACAATACCGTCACGGTTCCTTAGGTTCGCACACCAAAATTGGAGTTGGTGGCCTAAGTCGACTCAAACTGTCTTCACCCTATCTAGCACGGGAGGTAATCTTGAAACACCCACGCCTCTTTTTGCTAATGGGTTACTCCTTGTCTTTGTGTGTTATTTTTCCAATTTGCACACACTTGGAATAATTGATTAAGTAGTAAAGAGCACCCCTCTCCTAGGGATGGCATGATAAGATAAGGATTGGAAGTCATTACCAATTCCTTGCTCTAATTAGGATAATCAACTCACTAGTCATCCAATCAAATTAATTAAAATCAATTAGACTTGACTATAGGGCCCACGAGCTCAATAGGAGAAATTCCGTTTCAAGTTGTGCTAATTGCGCTTCTTGGTCATCTTTTGTATCTAGTAAGATCTTGCCCTTTGAGGGGATAGACTCAGTCTATTCAAGAAAGGAAGGTGACTTAAGAGTGCCCTTGCTTATGCATTGTGCGCCACCTCCGATCTGGAGATCCGAATGATTCAAACTTGACTTCATAGAATCGAGTTGGAAGACTAGTTGTGTTATTTCTACCCAGTTAGGAGCTGTCTAGCTTTAGACAACCTATTTAGGTCCAGTCTTTTCTTTTCGTGATTGTTTGATCGATTGTGTGATTTGCATGCTTGGTAGACAGTCACAAAATAACGTGTTAGAACCATTTGATCCTGAGATCGAACGTACCATTAGTAGGATACGTAAGACACCATCAATAGTTATGATGGAAGATCGAGAACGAACTCTCAATGAGCTCTTCGCTCCAACTTCGCATCTCCTCCTACATGCATTGTGTTACCATTGAACAATGCACCTCAGTTTGAAATTAGGGCTGCCACCATCAATATGCTCCCTAAGTTCCACGGTTTAGAGCGTGAACAACCTTACACCTACCTTAACTGATTCTTGACTATATGTCAAACTTTTAGAAATCAGAATCTAGATGAGGAGAGTATCAAGCTTATTCTGTTCCAGTTATCCCTGGAAGACCACGCAGCTGCGTGGTTGAACTCCCTAACACCCAATTCCATATCTACCTGGGATGTTCCAAATTTTACCTCGTGGCCAAAATTGAGAAAATAAATGACTCCATTAGAAATTTTAGAGCCCTTCCTGATGATGAATTTTCCCAAACGTGGGAAAGATTCAATGATTTATTGGTCAAGTGCCCACATCATGGCATTGACAAAGCACAGTTGGTGCAAAGTTTTTATAGAGGATTAACAATGAATCAACGTACCTTAGTCGAGTCAATGCATAAAGGTCAGTTCATGAACCAAACTCCCAACCAAGCGTACGATTTCCTCGTAGAGTTAGCCGAGAGTGCTCAAAATTGGAGTACTAACCAAGAAGAGTTTGATAGAAATGATCCGGTTAGGAAGACAGGCATGTAGGAGATGAAGGCAGACCCTGATCTCAAAAATGTTATGTCTAGTCTAGTGAGTGGGATAAATAATCTCACGAAGAAGTTAGATGCCTTTGCCATCTCAGCATCCAAACCTCACCTAGACCCTCGTACAATTTCGCAAGTGACTGTTGAACTGAGTTCTTTGTGCGTCATATGCGACGACAACAACCATTTGGTTGAGTGTTATCCCACCTTGCCTCAAATCAAAGCTGAACAAACAAATGCGATTAATGGTTATAGTATTTTTAGGAAGCCAACTTTGAACTCTTTTAGCCAAATGTATCACCCAGATAATAGGTTTCATCCTAATTTCTCGTACAGACAGAATGAACCTATTCAATCTAGTGGTCCATCAGGTTACAATAGGAGTTTTCCTAGGTAATCTGATTCTTCCACGAACCAAACCATTGTTCTTCAAGTCCCTTATTAGCCCTAACAATCTACAGATTACAGAGCCATCATACCAGATCCCATTACCAATTACCTATAGCCTGCCCAACAACAGTCGTCCTTAGAATCTATGATTACCGAGTTGATGTGGCAGTAACAACAGTTCATCTAAACTTAACAGCAAACCCATCAAAATCAAACCCAGATAACCAGGTCACTGCGCAATCCATAACTAAGATGGAAGTTCAGTTGGGGCAGTTAGCTCTCTTCTTGAGTGAGAGAAAGAAAGGTCAATTTTCTAGTCAGACTATCCCTAACCCTAGAGGTCAACCTTTGATTTCAAACGGATCAAAAGGTCAATACGAAGTAGGAAGCCATTCTGGAGCTCCATAAGACTCAGTCCAGGCTATCCACACCTTGTGTTCAGGAAAGAAGGTGGACAACAAGGTCCAACCTATTGAGACAGGAGAAAAAGTCTTAGAGAAGGACAATGTTCAAAAAGAAGTCATAGAGTCTCCAAAAGAGAAGGAGAAAGATTTGGAAAATCCTCCCTTCATTTTACCGATTTCAAAAGCTCAATTTTCCCATCTCCTTAGAGATTCTAAAAAAGGTAAGCAGTTTGAGGGTGTCTTAGAAGTCTTCCAAAATGTGCATATCAATATCCCATTCCTAGATGCCATTAAGCAGATACCTTCTTATGTGAAATTCCTAAAGGATTTAACCACAGCTAAAAGGAAAACACCATTTCCTCGGGAAGCCATCATAGCAGTCCAAACTTCGTCGCTCATCCAACAAATGATTGCACCAAAATTTAAGGATCCTGGATGTCCGACAATTGCCATTCATATTGAAAATCAAGTAGTCAAAAAATGTCTCTTAGACTTAGGGGCCAGTGTGAATCTTTTACCGTATTCGGTTTACAAACAATTAGGTTTGGGGGTTTTGAAACCCACCGATATCACGTTGACTCTAGCCGATAGGTCCATAAAAATTCCAAAGGGTATAGTTGAGGATGTGATAGTTAAAATCAAAGATTTATATTTCCCTGTTGACTTTGTTGTCTTATAGACACAGAGCCAGTCATCAATTCGAATAGTCATATTCCTATCATCTTAGGACGTCCATTCTTAATCACGTCTGACGCAGTCATTCGTTATAGAAATGGGATTATGACTTTAGCATTTGGGGATATGAAAGTGAAATTGAACATCTTCCACAATTTTTAAGGAATTGATGTAGATGATGGTATGGAGGAAGTGAACATGATAGATACGCTAGTCAATCAAACGTATCAAGAGTTAGGGTATTCTGATCCCCTAACGAAATGTTTGGTTCACTTTGGCCTTGACTTGGACGTAGAAGAGTCTATAAGCGAAGTCAATGCTTTGCTTGAATCTGTTCCACTCTTAGATTCTGTGAGGTGGCATGCAAAAGTTGAAAGTCTTCCTATACGCACATCCAATCTTGTTCCTTCTCATATCGAGCCTCCAAAATTAGAACTCAAGTCGCTTCCAGAGACCTTGAGATATGCATTTCTTGGCATGAATCAAACCTTGCCCGTGATCATTTCCTCTCACCTCAATGAAGTTCAAGAGGGACAGTTGTTAGGAGTATTAAGAGAACATCAAGAACTATTGGTTGGAGCAGAGCTGACATCAAGGGAATTAGTCCATTTGTGGTGATGCACCACATTCGTTTAGAGGATTTTGCTAAGCCTTCCTTAGAACCTCAGAGACGGCTAAATCCTGTCATGAAATATGTGGTTCGGATAGAAGTGATGAAATTGCTAGATGCGGGTATTATCTATCCTATCTCTGACAGTCGTTGGGTGAGTCCTATACAAGTAATTCCTAAGAAATCTGGTATCACTGTGGTAGTAAACCAAGACAACGAATTAATCCCCACTCGAGTCCAAAATGGATGGAGAGTGTGTATCGATTATAGGAAACTCAACTCGATGACTCCTAAGGATCATTTTCCTTACCTTTCATTGATCAAATGTTAGAGCGTCTAACAGGACATTCTTACTATTGCTTCTTAGATGGTTATTCTGGGTACAACCAGATACCTGTTGCTCCAATCGATCAAGAGAAATCAACTTTAACCTGTCCCTTTGGAACTTTTACGTATCATCGCATGCCTTTTGGATTGTGCAATGCACCCGCTACTTTTCAACAGTGTATGATGAGTATATTCTCCGACATGCTAGAAAGATATCTAGAAATGTTCCTGAATGATTTTTCAGTTTTATGACCAAGTTTTGAGGAATGTCTCCATCACTTGACTTTGGTCCTTGTACGTTGCAAAGAGGTCAATCTAGTCCTCAATTGGGAAAAATATCATTTCATGGTAACATCGGGGATTGTGCTAGGGCACATTATTTCTGCTAAGGGGATTGAGGTAGATAAGACAAAAGTAGGTCTAATCGAAAAATTACCACATCCTAGAACGGTCAAAGAAATTAGGTCATTCCTAAGCCATGCGGGTTTCTATCGTAGATTCATTAAAGATTTCAAGAAAATCTCAAAGCCTTTATGTCAGCTATTGGAAAAGGATGTTCCTTTTGACTTTTCATAGTCATGTCTCTCTGCGTTCAACAAGCTCAAGTCTGAGTTAACCTCGGCACCCATTATTCAACCTCCAAACTGGAACATTCGATTCGAAGTTATGTGCGATACTTCAGATTATGCAATAGGCACTGTTTTGGGTCAGCAAATCGAAAAACAACCTCATGTTATCCAATATGCTAGTAAAACCCTTAACGATGCTCAGCTTAACTACTCTACAACAGAGAAGGAATTGCTAGCAGTGGTTTATGCCATTGAAAAATTTTGTCCCTACCTCATAGGATAAAGTTGTGATCTACACAGACCACGAAGCATTGAAGTACCTTCTATCAAATAAAGATGTTAAAGCGAGGTTAATCCGTTGGATTCTACTCCTACAAGAGTTTGATCTCAAGATCCGAAACAAAAAAGGGGCAGAAAATATCGTAGCTGATCACTTGTCTAGGATAGTTAACAAGCCATCTGAGGAGTCCTTACCCATCTCTGAATCCTTTCCCGATGAGCAACTTATGCAAATTTCTCAAGCCAACGCTCCATGGTATGTGGACATTGTCAACTACTTAGTTACAAGTCAATTCCCAATAGAAATGACTAGTCAAGAAAAACTCCGTCTTCTGTCAAAAATAAAATGGTATTTCTGAGATGAACCATACTTATTTAAGTATTGTCCCGATCAAATCATTAGACGTTGTATTCTAACCTGTGAGCAAGTCAATATCCTAAAGTTTTACCATAATCATACCTACGGAGGGCACTTTAATGGTAAGAAGACCGCTATGAAAATCTTACAATGCGTTTTTTTCTGGCCTAGTATTTTTCGTGATGCCCACGAGTTTAGCAAATATTGTGATAGATGTTAGAGATTAGAAAAAATCTCTAAGAGAAATGAAATGCCTCAAAATCCTATCCTGATCATCGAAATTTTTGACGTGTGGGATATAGACTTCATGGGACCCTTTCCTATCTTCCAAGGTTACCAATACATCCTAGTTGTCGTGGACTATGTGTCAAAATGGGTCGAAGCTGTGGCATATAGAACTAACGATCACAAGGTTGTGCTAAAATTCATTAAGGAGACGATATTTTCAAGATTCGATACTCCGCGAGCTATCATAAATGATGGTGGCTCGCATTTTTGCAACAAGATCTTTGCTACGTTAATGAAGAAATACCTCATAACATATAAGGTTGCCACACCTTACCACCCACAAACAAGTGGGCAAGTGGAGATTTCTAACAATAAAATAAAGACTATCTTAGAAAAAACAGTCAATCCCTCAAGGAAAGATTGGTGTTTGAGATTGATTCACTCTAGGCCTATAGGACTGCATTCAAGACACCCATAAGGATGTCTCCTTACCGGTTAATTTTTGGCAAGGCCTGCCATCTCCCTGTAGAACTTGAGGATCGTGCATATTGGGCGATCAAGCGCCTCAACTTTGATTTTGATAAAGTCGGTGAGAAGTGAAAGTTACAACTAGACGAGTTAGAAGAAATTAGAAATGACTCGTATGATTGTGCCAAAAGGTATAAAGAGCGTACCAAATTCTTTCATGATAGGCACATTCTTAGGAGGAATTTCATTCATAATCAAAGAGTTTTGTTGTATGATAATAGACTCCACCTTTTTTTAGGAAAACTTAAGTCTCGATGGACTGGCCCATATATTATCCAAACAGTCTACCCCCATGGTACTGTTGAAGTCCTTAATCCTAAGGATGGATCCACTTTCAAAGTGAATGGCCAACGTTTCAAACCTTTTCTCGAGTATGTTCCGCAACGTTTCAAACCTTTTCTCGAGTATGTTCCGCATGAGGAAGTTTTTTTCCTTGATGACCCCGTCTATCAAAATTAACTTTGTTTCGTCTGGCTAACGACGTTAAACTTAGCACTTCTGGGAGGCAACCCACACGTTTCAGGGGACATTGTGTTAAATATCAACAGGACTATAAGGTCTTTCTCTGGTGCTATCTAACCCACTTCATTTCATTTTGTCAATTTCAATTTTACCTTTGCATGTATATGTTGAAATATTGAGGACAATATAATATTTAAGTTTGGGGGTGTATGGGTCAGATTTTCACTTATTATTTTCTTCTTTCATTTCAAAAAAAAAATTAGTTGGTGTCTTTGTTGTATTTTGCTCAAAATCGTAGCTTGTATCTTTAAGCACTTGATCAAAAATATTTAATCAGTCTTTCATTGGAAGCTATGATCTGGAGTCCCCATTTGTGTTTCTCTTAGGCAAAAGTTATAGCAAAGTTATCTTTTGGTTTATAGTCACTTCTAATAAGGTTACCAAGAGTCTAGATAGTATTAAGAGAGCTTGTTACCTTCTTTATACCTAGAGTTTAAGGAAAAACTGGATTTGATGAACTTTAACTTCCTTGTTCAATTGGTTGGCTGATTAGAAGAAAAACAGAACTGGATTGTATACATCTTATACAACAACCATTGAATTAGACTGGTACCTTGAAAAGGGCTACCTACTTTTCTTAGAAAAAGAGTGAAGAAGTGATAGAAAAAAAAAGATATTTAAAAAAAAAATTTCAAAGATCTAAAAGTTTATGTAAAGTTTTAGTATAGTGAAAGCCATCAAGTGTAAAAATGTGAGTATACTGGAATATCACAGATAAAGTCCCTTAGAGGTATTAAAGTGAATATCCACACTTCTCACTACCCCAGACAGGATGCTAAGTTTAGTATTAAACCCTAAGTTACTCCAGCTATTCTTGAGTAGTTAGAAGGTTGAAACTCATTTTAGGAAATCAAATCTCTTAAATTTCTAAGTTAGAATCACTATCGCTCAAAGGTCAATTTAAGTCTAAGTTTTGTTGTAGAGAAATAAGGGTTGGGACTCTATACCAAGCAGTACTTCCAATTGATTGACAAAATCAAAAAAAAAAAGACTTGTGCTTTTCAATATAAGTTTTGATTTTGACTATTTTTACTTCAAAGTTGTTTTCAAATTTTATGGGTATATTTTCTACAAACCCTCAAGAGTCAAACTCGTCCACTAGGGGAATCCTAATGGTTCAACGACCTGCTGCATTCGCTAAATGTAGTCGAGGTACCTGCGAAAGTGGCAGTTTTATTTTCTAGGGACTAGAAAAAGATAAGTTTGGGGGTGTGATGACTGTCTCCAAACACTCAATTATACGCACATTTATCTTGATTTTTGTACCTAATTCTCCATATTAAGGTAATAATCATATTAAGCCTCAAAACACCATGTTGCATGTTAATTAGGCTTAATTATATATAAATAAATTCATTTACAAGATAAATTTAATTACGTGTGTTTCTTGTGCAGAAACTCAACAATTTGGAATCAAAATCTCAAGGCAAAAGCATTTGGACCCACTTTGGAATGCCCTAATCCTTAACTCATATTCTCCTCTTTTGACTTTTTGTGCAAAGAAAAGTGGAGTCTACTTTTAGACTCTTCTACACACATTTTTCTCTATAAATAGAGCCTCCATTTCTAGAGAAAGGGTTCCATCTTGGTTCTCTTATCCAAGACTCCTTTAATCTAAGGCTCTTAGCATATTCTCTTATTTTTTATATTTTCATTTTCTAGTTTTTTTTTTTTTGGCTAAATAGTCTTGTAAAAAGTAGAAGAAGAAGAAGTTGTAAGTTTCTTCATGAATTGAAAAAAAGTTATTTCATCTCTTATCTTCCCTCTCTTGCAATGACATTAGGCTACATTCTCCTCCATTGGAAAGTGGAAAAGCCTAGAGCAAATTCTTGTGTTATTTCTAATCATGCCTTTCTTTTATTTAAAACGCTTATGAGTTCTCTTTAAGTTTCTTGCACCTTTTATTCTTAATATAAATACTTTATGCTTAGATTAGATCAAGATAAAGTATGCTTAAACTAGATAATTGGTAGTAGGAAGTTTTCAAAGAATTCTATTTTGTTTATATTCCCTTATTTCATTTCATTTGTAAAACTTTCTGATCTAAGGAGCTAACACTAATCCCTTACGATTGAGTTATAAAAAGGCTAGAAACTAGGAATTGTTCATCAACATGTTCTAGGTAGAACCACCTCCAATGGTGTTTTAATTTCATAAGTTTACTTGTTTTTAATTTCATTTACTTTAGTTTATTTTCTAGCAATTTTACATCTTCTTATAAGTTCAAAAATACAAAGAAAAATAGTTTTAATTCCTTTTAGTTAATTTGAATTTTATCTTCTTAGCTTAACTCTATTCCTCCTTTCTCTTGGGTTCAATCCCCTACTTGTCCCACAAGTAAGGTAAAAGTAAGATTATTATTAACTCTGGTGACAAGAACAATGATAGTCTCATCAATACGATAAAAACATGTGGCAATCATGATGAGAGGGTGAGGTGATGAGATTGGTTGATTGGTTGATGGGGGTTGTTTGATTAGAGATAAGGGTGTAGGTTAGTTGGTTGATGATGAGGGAAGTATGGGTTGAGGTGATTTTGTTGGAGTGTTTTAAGGGAAAGTGATGGGTTGATATGTAAGGGATATGAGTAGTAATGTGGGTGGTTGATGATGTTAGAGAATGGGGATAGGTTAGGTTAGGGTAGCGTATGGGTTGAGGTGATTTTGGAGAGAGGTGATTTTGGAGAGAGGTGATGTGGGTTAGATGAATTGTTTAGAGAATGATGATGGGGGTAGGTGATTAGATGAGGGAGGTGAAGGGTGGTGATGACATGTGTCATCTTTTGGTGTGAAGATTGTGATTGGTTGATGTGGGTAGTAGTTAATGGGTTAGGATTGTGGATAATTGGATATGGATATGGTGATGTCTTGTAGGCTTTTGGTGTTGGGCTTAGGTTTTGGAAGTGGTTTTGGGTTTTAAGAATTGTTTGGGATCATTTTAGAAATGATTTTGAAAAGGTAGGTTGGTTTTAGATTTTAGATGATGTGGGATCAATTTTTCGGTTAGGGATAAAGTGAGAAATTGATTTAGAAAAGGGTTGAGGGTTTGTGGGTTTTGGAGTGATTAGGGTGTTTGCAGATTCGGGGGTGGAGTGATAGAAGTAGAGGAGGGGTAGGCATCCCAAGTCTTACATTTTTTTAATTTATTAATTTTTTTGAGATTTTTTTACAATTGTAGGTTCGATCATAAATGCCACGTGTTGGCAAATCGGGCCCATTGAAGGATTTTATCAATTTTTTAAATGTAAGTGTGGAGCGGTAAAGGTTGGGACAACGTGGGATGAATCCGATCCTTTTGGTGGGTCCCTTAAACCATTGAGAGGTCTTAGGGGCCTCGATTCAATTAAATTGTCACTTTTTAATGTTTTGGGCCTTTGAGGCCCGTTGACCTATTTTGTTGGAAAATCGATATTTTGCATGGAGCGGGGTAGATGTGAACTTGCTGGGTCCCTTTGGTGGATCTACTAACCCATTGAGAGGTGTTAGAGGTTTTGATTTTGGCAAAAATGTCATATTTCGACGATTCGGGCCATTGAGGCTCGTTGGTCAAATTATTGGAAAAATACTATTTTTGGATCCTTTTGAGTGAGGGCCCGTTCAAATTGGGGTGTCTACAAGGAGGAGTGGAGACCAGTGCATTAGTTCAAGCAAGAAGAGAGAGAAATACTGAGAAATAAGTAGGTGTGCGTGTTAGCAATTTGTATCACAAAATACTATTGAAATTTGTTAGACAGCAAGCCAAATTTGATTTGAATCCACTTTATGGGTCATGCTACCATGACAAAGTTAGTAAAATATCACATCTTACTCAATGTTGTTGGGCCCACTTGGATTGACAAATAAATTTTTTTTTGATATTATGGTCTTCTAGATTTTGAAAAAAATCTGTTTTTAAATAAGAAAACTATTTTTTTTAATAAAAGAAATCTATTTTTTTTTTAAATAAAAGAATTCTTTTTTTTTAATAAAAAAATCTATTTTTTTAAAATAAAAAATTTTGCTTTTCTAAATAAAAAAAATATGTTTTTTAATAATAAAAAATCTATTTTTTTATATAATAAAAAAATATATATGTTTTCCTTTTAAATAAATAAAAAAAAGAGCCTTTTATATCTCAATCATTGGTAAAAATCTCAATTTCTTTCCTTATAATCCCATGCCATCAAGGTTCTAATTTTTGAATTTTAAATTTGGAATTTCAGGAATCGTTGAATTTTTCCTTTTATTCCCCATGAAATTTGTGGCATTGGATAGTCGTGCCCAACGACTTTTAGTAAGATTGAAAATCCTACTGAATTAGTCAGGCTAGCCAAATTCTTACCCCAAAGTTTCTTAAGTGACAAATTTAATAAACTAAAGGGATTTTTTGAACAAAAAAGGTTTGCTATGCATGTTTCTCAAAAAGATGATTTGTTGTGGACCTCACCATGTGGCAAAAAAAAAAATTGTTTTGATTCATTCTATGCCTGTTTCAATGTTAAATCCGATTGAATATTCTGTGATTGCCCATTTAATATGCCATGATTTGATATATCTCTATGATGTACATGTTTTGATCTTGCAATGAATGTATGAATTTTTTTTTTTTTTTGTATTTCTTGATCAATATTTATCCTCGCTTCTATGGTTTGATCTGGCCCATGGGCCCGTTTATTTGAAAAAAATGCCCCGGGCACACCCCACCCTGTATTGCACACATCACAAGCACGTTTACTATTTTGCACACTTGCATGTCCCAATATAGCCAACCTGGCACTAGTACGTGGCCCGGTCTCTTTGGAGATGCGACGTCATTCATGAAAATCACAACTCTAGTCATGTACCTTAGGGTATATCAAACTGGGGCATCAGTACCATCTAATTAAGTAACTCTGAAAAGGTATATCGATGCACCCAGGCTGGAGCGACCTGAGCCTTTAACCTATTGTAACCCTCATAGTCACATGTCCCGATTGCCAACGTAGTACTAGTACGTGGTCGGTCCCCTCGTGGGCTGCTAAACCATTTATGAAAGCTACAACCCTAGACCCGTACCTATAGGGTATATCAAAGATAATCCAAGTTCACCAATTACACTTCTTGGTCAAAATCAGTGCCTAAGCAAGATCCTGCCCCACTGTACCCTACTGTACGAGGGGGATAGACAACGTTTATTCTAGATAAGAGGTATTTAAGTGAGCCCTTGCTCAGCATTGTGCGCCACCTCTCAACTGGGGATTAAACTAGCTGCTTTTGACTAAAGAGAAGTGGGTTGGAGTTTTAAATTATCACATATACGGTATATCAAACCAAGTAACCATGTACCGTCTGATTGAGTACGCTCGAGAGCTATATAGGTGCACTTGGGCAAGGGTGGCCAGATAAATTGCATTGCACGTAGTAAACCTAGAGTCTAGAAGCCTCTCTATAGGTCACGACCTAAACTGACTATGAGTATTCCTGGGTTACTCTATTTAATCCAACGAACAGGTAAGTGAGTGGACTGATCCAGACTGTTCAAATTAAACCCACTATATCGGTCCGACCTAATCGGTGAAATGCACTGATCAATTTGAACCAATTAAACCAGTTGGTCCAATTGACAAATGGATCAAACTGATCAATACCAAATCAGTTTGACTAATTGGTTTCATTTTTAAAGATTCGGACCACTTTATATAAAAAAAATTCAATCTTAGGATCAAATTTTTGTCTGATCAAAGGTTCAATCCCAATCAGGGGTAGACCCGCATCTAACCTTTCTCATTTTCTCGGTCCCTATAGACTTATAGTGCATTTAGATTCAATGTCTCCCACCGGACTTAGGCTAATTTCGAAACTTTAATTATGTGGTTAAGAGTCAAAACTTTAGAGTCCGTGATTAACCTTGGTTTACTTCCAATCATGTGATAATTGGTCCCAAACGTTCTAAACCTCCATCTGTACCACTTTGGGTCCGTAAGAAAAGTCGTCTTTCCAGAGTACCATTGTCAAGTAGTCAGTCTTTGCCACAAGAAGAAACGAGTACCATGGATGAAGCTGCGCTCCGTCATATTTTAGAATCTTTTCAAGTACAGATCATTGCTTCTGTCCAAACACAAATTGAATCCCTGAAAATTGAAAAGGGAAAAGATAAAGCTATAAAACCTCAAAATGTGTTTGACCTAGTCGAAAACCAAGAAGATGATCAATTACATGTCGACCATGTCTTAACTCATCGAATAACTCAGGTTGAAACTGCTTTGAAGAACATCAAAGACCAGGATGATCTTACTCTTGGATTAGGGGCAATGACGTTATTTCCCGTTGTCCATCTGTCAGAGAAGTTCACAATGCCAGACATGGAGAAATTTGATGCGATTGGATGCCCTAGGACTCACTTGAAAGTATATGTTGGCAACATGCAATCTCAGGGTTTGAGTGAAGAACAGATGGTACAACTTTTTCAAAGAACCCTTACAAGTCCTGCCCTACGCTAGTTAATGTCATTAGATTAATCTCGGGTAAGAACATGACATGAATTGATGACGAAGTTTATTGGTCGGTATTCATTCAACACTGATATTGAACTCACAAGAAGAGATCTGGAAACTACTAAACAGAAATCCGGGGAAACTTTCACTGAGTTCATTGCTCGATGGAGAACTAAAATCGCTCAATTGTGGGATCGACCTCAAGAAAAGGAACAAGTCAAGATCATCCTTAGGAATCTCACTTCAAATTATGCCAAGTACTTGATGCCTCAGTACCTTCTCACTTTTCAATCCCTCCTTGAGGCTGGAAATCAAGTTGAGAATGCTTACTCTTCAAGACTTTTTAGTAACCCATCTGAGTCAAAACCCAAATATTTCAAACCTAATGTCAATTCCTTACAAGTGGCGAACACCTCCTTCACATTATCTCCTCAAGCTACTCAACCTTCACAAGCCAAGCCTAGGAAACAATTTGCCAATCTTGGAATGTCTCTTAGTGTTGCTTATCAAAAATTAATAAAAAAGGGATTGACACCTTTACAACCTAAGCCTTTGCCTCATCCTCTTCCTCCAAACATGGACAATGGGCAATTTTGTGAATTCCATCAAATGATCGGTCATGTTCTTGATAGGTGCATTACCCTCCGTCATGCTATCCAAGACCTTATTGAGTAAGAAAAAGTCACCATACCCGCTCCTGCTACTCCCAATGTTAAGACGAACCCTGTACCTACCTTTTAAAATCAACCCCCTCTTATTCTAAACCTAATATCCATATTCAAATCCGAGTCGGATGACCCAATTTTCTTCATTCATTCAGTCGGTCCTAATAGTGTACCCCCATCATGTCGAGATGAGCATATCTACCCCAAGGCAGTATTAGAACTAAAGAATAGAGCGATTATTGAAGTAACGGGTTGTCCTACATATGACAAGCTTGAATCAGAATATGAAGAGATAGTAAAAATAAGCAAGTTCAAATCATCCATCAAAGATAACTGAAGTGGCATAGACCCTAGAATTGTGTCCCTCCATTCAGAATGATGTCGTTTTTTCAAATCTTCTTAGTTTTTTTTAGCTTCAGTTGCGTCAGTCTTTGAATTCAGTTAGTCATCTTTATTTTTGGGTTTTAATAAGATTTGTCAGTCTATGTTCTTTTTTATTCTAATAAATAAAAAAGCTTTTGATTATCATGTGTGCAATAATGTTGTGAATATAAAAACTAACATGAGAAATGACTTAAAGCTCACTAATCAAATTTGATAAATATTAGAATTGAAGAATACACTCAAGAAGTACAAATTGGTGATACGTTATCCTCAGGAGAACATGAGAGAATAGTAAATTTACTTGAGAAATTCAACAATGTTCTTGCATGGTCTCATAGGATGTATGGATGGATTACACAAAAACATAGATCAAAACATAAAGTCAAGAGTGATTTCAAAGTCAAAGATTATCGATCAAAAATGATATAGTTGAAAGCATCGACAAAGACGCTAAGACCTACAAGTGGATCTACTATGTTTTTCACTCAAAAGAGGAGAGTTTTCATTCATAAAAGAATAAAAGGTTTTCTTGAAGTTTTAGAAAAGTTGAATAGTCACAAAACTTGATCATACTCGATTTCACAAAAGAAGACTAAAGAATATTCATTCTCAAAAAAAGACTTTACTCGACAGAGCAATCCAGATATCAAATTTTTGAAACTTTGACCAAGTCGAGCAGCATTCATCAAAGGAGGCCTCCTTTGGTTGAACCATTTCCCTATCTTACTAAAAAAAAAGATAACTTTCTTTAGCCCCTCGTAGCCTTTTGCAGCCTTTAAAAAAAATCAATAGCTTTTTTTTTGTAAACCACATCGACCAACCTTGGGAGGGAATCATAGTATGAACTACGTTTTGACCTGATTCCAAAAGAAAAAAAGAAATATTTTGGGTACGTAAGCAACCTGAGAAGTTACTTTAGGCCCGGTCACGCAAAGAAAAAATATATTCTCTTAAGAAAAGTGTCATCCAAAAGGAAAATCCCTTATTGAAAGGTTAAAAAAATTTTGCCAAACTAGGGGTATTAGAAAGAAAAAAGAGTCAAAATAATTTACAGAAAAGAATGACAAAAAAAAGAGAATATTAGACTATGGGCATTTTGAAAAGTCGAGCCTTTTACCTTTCTTTCTAAACCATGTCCTAAGCCCACCTATTAAGTCCTCCTGAATGCTAATTGACTAGGTTAAGGTGTAGGGAACCAAGAAGTTGTCGAGTTGAATATTCAAGATCATTGAGAAAAAAGAGAAGCCCGCTAAGTCAAAAACCCGAAAATATGACTTAGGCAAAAATTAGGGCATAACCATAAAAAAAAACTTATTAGGCTAGAAACCTGAAAAAGCGACCTAGGCAAAAATCAAGGTATCTTTAGAAAAAGAAAAGAAAAATCCGCTATGTTGAAAACCTGGAAAGGCAACCTAAGCAAAAATTACAGCATCATCAAATGGGAGGAAATGTCCCATCAAGAAGAAAAATTCAGAAGAAAGCTTGTGCAGAAATTAAAAAATGCAAAACCATTCAAGCAACAACATTCGATGAAAATAATGTTGAAGTCGAAGAAACTTAGAAGCCATTTTGAACATTGTAGAATATTTAGGAGTATGTTTACTTGTTCAAGTATTCGTCAAAAGATAATGTAGAATCATCAACCACTTTGAAGAGGAAGATCTTCTATTCTAATATTTATCAAGATTTTTTAAGTCTAGCTCAAACATTTTTCAAAAGAAATTCGAAACAAAATGATCAATCCCTTATTGCACATATGATAATCTTAAGAGTCTTAAATTTAAGGGAATGTCAATTCTTCTATCTGTCATACATAAGAGTTCATATTTTTCAAGCGTAATCCACTCCATCAGTCTCATAGTCAAGTTCCAGTTAAAGCCAACCTTGAAACTAGAGGTATTTTTTAAAGTCATTTAATTCCAAAGTTTTGTTCTTAATCACATGATAAAAATGAAAATCTTACTTAAAAGTCCGATGAAGGCCAATAATAATTATGAATCTAGATGCATGATAAGCCAATAAAGGCCTGATCTTTCAAACTTTGAGCTCGATTTTGAATTAGAATTAATTAATAGAATTATTTAAGTTTATATAAATCTAAGCCCGAGAAACGTGGTTTAGTAAGTTCGAATCCGAGAAACAAGACTCCAACTTTTTGAATTATAGAATGAATAGGCTTTTTGATGTGCCTACAAACCTAAGTTCGAGTGCGAGAAACGAGACTCTAACTTTTTGAATCATAGAATGAGTAGGCTTTTTGAAGTGCCTACAAACCTAAGTTCGAGTATGAGAAATGAGACTCCAACTTTTTGAATCATAGAATGAGTAAGCTTTTTGAAGTTCCTACAAACCGAAATTCGAGTCTGAGAAACGAGACTCCAACTTTTTGAATTATAGAATGAGTAGGCTTTTTGAAGTGCCTACAAACCTAAGTTCGAGTGCGAGAAACGAGACTTCAACTTTTTGAATCATAAAATGAGTAGGCTTTTTGAAGTGCCTACAAACCTAAGTTCGAGTCCGAGAAACGAGACTCCAACTTTTTTAATCATAGAATAAGTAGGCTTTTTGAAGTGCCTACAAACCTAAGTTTGAGACCAAGAAACAAGACTCCAACTTTTTGAATCATAGAATGAGTAAGTTTTTTGAAGTGCCTACAAACCTAAGTTCGAGTCCAAGAAGCGAGACTCCAACTTTTTGAATCATAAAATGAATAGGTTTTTTATAGTGCCTATAAACCTTAGTTCGAGTCTAAGAAACGAGACTCCAATTTTAATAGGATTGTTTAAGTTCCTGTAAACCTTAGTCAGAGTCTGAGAAATGAGACTCCAACTTTGTTTGAATCATAGAATGAATTAACATGATTGTTTAAGTTTCTTAGCCCGAGAAGCATGGCTACAATAGGCTCGAGTCCGATAAACGAGACTCAAACTTTTTCGAAGTCTAAAAAAGAATTTCAAATAAGATTTAACGAAGTTCCTACAATGTTATGACTCCAATTACCTCATTGTTTAACCTTGCCATGATTGCTTTCATTGCATAAGCACATATCAATTTTGAATCATTATTAAGAGAAGATCTCTAAGACCTGACACATTTTACTCAGTAATCATCACACCATTGCACACACGTGCACTTTTGCATTAGTCAAGGAGAATTTTCTAAAATTTAAGGATCTGACACTGTCAGTGAGAGCTCACGCTCGAGGACCTGACAACATTTTTGTTCGGGGAGAGTTTTACGCTCAAGGATCCGAACGCCCCGACGAATTACTAAATCAGGCTGCAAAATGAACTGTCACTAGCTTTGGCATTCGGATATTACACTATCTACCAAAATAGATTTGCTATCTAGTTTGCTTCAACCCTCTGCCAAAAAGGGGCATCTGTAGACACCCCATTTTTACAGTCGCCTGATTAATCAACTCGTCAACCTGATCGCAACGGTTTCCAATTATGGATGATCATTCCAATGCTTTATTTGTTACTAGATATGTTTCAGAAACTCGAATGAGGTATCTCAAACTAACAAAATTATAGAAACCACGCTACGCTAAGAAAATATAACTCAAAAAACATAGAAATTATCATCTTACAAACATAAAAAAGCTTCACGGTAAAAATCACTAAAAAATAACCAAATTACCAAAATACAGCTAACCTCAAAACAATCCTAGAGCCTACGTTACGCTTAGGAAAACCCTTTCAAACACATAAAATAACAAATCAAAATCAAATAAATTATTTCGTCAATTTTCACAAAATTTGACAAAATTACAAAAATGCCCCTCATAAAGTTCATGACCATTTCGCACAAAAAAATTCTTAAATGATAAAAATCAATATTCCCATTAAATTCCTTACGAAAAACTGATCCCAAAACATCCTGGAACATTAAAAATCGACTTAAAAAGCAAAAAGTCATCTCCGAGGTTAAAACAGTAATTTTTCAATTAAAAAAATTTTAAATTTTGAAATTAATAAATAAAATATTAAATAATATAAGTGAAACATTAATAAAATTAATTTAAAAATCTGAATCAAAAAAATCGATCAATTAAGCTCTCAGGCAAAATTGTTGATGGTTGCCCAGATATTTATTAAAAGACCCCTCCATTTGGGGCCCAAAGAATTAAAGATATAACAAAGGGGGGTTCTCCAAAAAATTAAAGTCAATCAAGTAAGACTAAAGTCAATCTTAAAGTCAATCAATTAAGACTACAGTCAAGATCTTAAAGTCAATCAAGTAAGACTCAAGTCAAAAAATTAAAGTCAATCAAGTAAGACTAAAGTTAAAATCGTAAAGTCAATCAAGTGAGACTAAAAGTCAAAACCTAATAGAATTCTAATTAAACAATAATTTTATTTAAAACAATCATAATTAAATAATAACTCTAATTAAAATAATTCTAATATAACTCTACCTAAAACAATTATAATTAAACAATAACTATCTCTAAAAGAAATATAATTAAACATTAACTCTATCTAAAAGGCACTTAAAAAAAATCTATAAATAGGGATCCCTACAACCTATTTTCGTATCAAATAGAAAATCCTAAGAGAAGTAGGTCAAAAAACTTCCCTAGCCTCCCATAAACCCTAATTTTGAAGCCCCAAGTCCTTACTTAACATCCATACTTCAATTTTAGTTCGAAAAACACCTAGAAGCCCTTCAAAACTACTCCAAAATCCATAAACAAATCCAAAGAATCCAGATCTAAGAAAAAGATACCTTGCCTTGGAGATCTGAAGCGAATCCAACGACAGAACGAAGCAAAAAATACTATACAAGAAGTTATTCTACCAGATTTGAGGGAACAAGACCGTTGTCTTCGGAAAGGTATACATATTTCTTATTTTTTTATTACTTAGGTCTTTTAGCAATGTAGTTTATTTGGGAATTAGTAGAGACCGACGTTTGCCGGGTGGGGTTGGTGCCTAACACCTTCCAACCTCGTAATGTGATCTCCAGATTCAGTATTTTCTGTAGTAGATTAGTTGATTTATCCGTTTAGAGTCCAAGTTCGGTTCCTAGATCGTAATAACTAGGTGGCGACTCCCAAACCTCAAAGGTCAAAAGCAGATCCGCGCACCCCTCAGATCAAGGGCGTTTTCACCCCAAAGCCAAAACCTTCAAAAAAATCTTTCTTTTTTCTTTCAATAAATGCCCCAAGGCCCTTCCCACGTGGCCCATGTACCAAAAACCCACATCACCACTCTACACTTATCCACCTATCGCAACCCTAATTCAATTCAACTCAACCTATTACTATACTTAAGCCCAACCTACCACCTAAGCCCATTGACTAAATCCATCACCATACCTATTCAACCCACTACTCAATCATTCTACCCAAGCCTAACCATCCTACCGAAATCCAATTCTCAACCGAACTGAAAAATCATAACCAATCACAAAAGTTCATCAAGGAGGAACACATGTCATCACCCCAACTCACCTCCCTCATCCAACTACCCCCCATCACCTTCTTTAAAAAAATCATGTACCCACATCTCAAACCCATACCTTTCTCTAACCTACCTTCATTATTATTTACAAACCCATCTTCACAAACAAACCCACACCCTCCTCTCCAATCAAACACTCTTTCTCTCCAATCAACTCATATAAACATCTAATTTCTACTCTTTTTTGACACATGTCACCACCTCCTTCACCCTCCCAAAACCTAACCAACTAATTCTTTATACAACCTATTCTTTTAAACTAAACCCACTTTATTCAACCCACCTAATACTCAATCAACAAACCACTTTCTTACACCCCCCATTCTCTTAAATCAAACACCACTCCTCTTCATCTCACTTAACACTTAACCCAAATGGGTTGAAGGATCCAACCCATGTGGGATCACAAATAACCCACCTATACCCCCTTCCACAAATGCCTTCTTACCACCATCAATTTACAAATACCTTCTCTTATAATAGTCAAATTATTCTACTCATTTTCATTATTTCACCCAACTCTACCCCTAAAAGTTACTCTCAAAATCCTATAAATCCCCCCATTCTCAACCCAATCCCCCATCATGCTTAAACTCCCAAGACTTAAAAATCACTCTCTTTCAAACTACAATTCTCTCTAAAATCAGTTTTAACTCTTTACTCACTGTAGACACCCCATTTTTGCATTTGCCTAATCGACAATTCGTCATCCGGTTACCATGAATTCCTAATGATGATCACAAAGAACTCAAAGGCTTGTGAGTAGTGTTCTTGATTCCTTCCGTTTCCACTCTTTTCATCTCTCATATTCGTTACGACTCAACATAGAAATTTAGCACGCTTAGGATCGCTACACCTTACATCTGATTTAGCAAGCACGTACGCTTAGGTTCGCTATATAGTTCGATAACCTAGAGACTTCGCTACGCTAGGAAAACATGATTTTGAAACTTAGAAATAATCACGTCGGAACTGAAAGAAATCTCACGTTAAAATTCGTAAAAATCTGTAAAAATCGATAAAATGACAAAAATACCATTTATAAATTTCAAACCTCTGAAAGAGCTCGAAAGTACCTCCATTGCACTCAGAATATGATTTCGGGTCTAATGGGACCCAAACCAACGAAAACAGAGAAATTTAGAAAAATTCAAAAAAATGATCAAAATGCCTCTCAACATCTAAATTCAACTTAGAGATCCCGATTCTTAGGAAAATATAATAAAAATTGAAATCCAAATAAAAATCCAATCTAAACTAAAAATAAAATTCAATTTAAAAAAATTAAACAATTCAAATGAAAAAGTTAAAACAATTAAAACTTAAAATTTAATTCAAAATTAAACAATTAAAACCAAACAATTAAAATTAAAATCAAAAAATTAAAATTTAATCAAGCAATCAAACTTAATAAAAAATAAATAAATGAAAAATCATTCAACCAATCAAAATCAAATCAACCAACATTGACCAACCGATCAAATTAAAAATCACTCCATCAACTAAAATCAATCAATTAAAATGAAAAATTGAACTCAAATTCTATCGAAATCTAATTAAAATTCAAAATTGAACTCAAATCTAATCGACAAATTTAAAATCCAAAATTAATCCAATCCAAAATCAAACTCGATTGATAAAATCAAATTGAAATTAAATCTTATTTGAATAATTAAAATTAAAATTTGAAATAAAACACAAACCCACATTTAAATTAAAAGGAAAATTTTAAGTATCAAATCAAAATCTAAATCAATCCACCAATTAAAACTCAAAATTAAAAGTTAAAATCAAAATTGAAATATTTTTAACCAAAACAAAAATTAATCAACCAATATCAACCAATAACAATTCATTAACGAGAATCTATCGTGGTACGAGTATCGTGGGATTGCTCCCCATTCTCTAAAAGGAAGAAGGAAAGTAAAAGAGACCGTGTGTGAAGAAAAAAGAAACATAGAATTTTTTTAGAAACAAAATTTCTATATAACTTCTTCTCTTCGACAAAAATAGGGGGCGGGATGTCTTTCTCTTCTTCGTTTTTTTCTTCCTCTCTCATTCGTCTCTCCCTCTACCACGTCCCCCCTTGCTACCCCTACATCATCTCCCTCACAGAACTTGCAACTCTCACCTCATTCGCCTCTCTTTCTGGCATTTCCTACTGCCCATCTCCTCTCCACGTCCTCTCTCACTCCCAGCCATTCTTTGTCTCCTAATCTTCTCTGTCACGTCTGGTACACTCCCCGGTCTCCTTTTTGTCTTCATATCATCTTTAATAGCATCATCGCAACACTGCAAAGCAGTCACCTTGCAGTCTTCATTGCCTTCGACAGCCATCTTCATCTTCTTCATAGAACCTCTAGCACAAGCCCATTGCAGAACGCCTCACTCTTTCTCTCTATCACAACAGCCATCACAGGGACTCACGAGCCTTCGATTGTACCTGAAGGGATCAAACCATAGTTCTCGGACTAATAGGTGAGTTAATTTTTATTTTATTTTATATTTTCTTGTAATTTCTTATCTCTCCTCCTCATTTTCTGTGGCACTTTATCGATTTTCCTCTCTGTATTTGTATGATAAATTTGTCTTCATATTGAAGTTTCATGTCAATTCATGATGTCATGATAAAACTTGAGTATGAGATGGATTTTTCACGATGCTACGTGGCGATTTTATCATGTTTTTTGTATATATATTCTCTGTTTTTTTTTTTTACGTTGCTATTTCTGTATATTTGTTTCTTTTTTTTTCATTGTTTATTTGCCTTCATATATCTCCACATATTGAAAAGATTAGAAGGATATTTTAAACATGATTTGTCTTTTTTTTTTTTTTTACGTTATAATAGGATTAGGAGAATCTTTATTTTATTTATTTTATTTTTTATTTATTTGCCTCTGTATATCAATAGGTTTCGTCGATTATTTGTTTTGGATATTTTATTAGTTTTTAGGTTTTTTTTTTTGGGCATGTCAAGATGATTAGAAAATTTTTGTTTTTTTTTTTTTTTTTTTTTTTTGGCATGTTAGTAGGATTAGGGGAATTTTTTTATATATATATCATGATCGCTATGCTCGAATTGGATTTGCATGATTTGTGATGATATTTAAGCTCATCTATTATTTTGAGAATTGGCAGAGTGATTTTTCCTCAAATTTTGAGATTTTGTATGTGCTGGTAATTATGGATTCCCAATTTGGTAAGTATGATAACGTGGATTCTCTACTTTTTTAATTTTCGATTTGGTGATTCTTGGCAAATCCGTAATTTTCTAATTTGGGACTTCATGTTCATATAATTCTTCTTTTAGGAATTATTTGCAGATCATTGGAAAATTCATATTTGGAAACCTTCTAATAGGATGCTGCATAATTTTCTATTTTGGGAAAGACACATTTATAAATTTTCATTTTAGAAATTTCATATTTTAGCAATTTTCCAATTTAGAAGATTCTGCTTCCTTATATTTAGGAGGTTCACATTCATGAAAAGTTGAGAGTTTCTAATTCAGAAATTTACATTTTTAGGAAACTTTCTATCTTGGAAAATGTATCTTTTGAAATTTCTAATTTGGGAATTCAACACATTTTTTTTTTTTTGAATTCTGATTTGGGAAACTTCAGATTCCCAATTTGGAGATCCTGAGTTCCAATTTGGCAGTTTCTACTTTGGACGGTTTGGAAAATATTTACATGTAGAATTCCGTAATTGATTTCAAATCATGGAGCTAATTAGGACTTTTTCAAACCCTTCTATATTTTGTGGAATTTAAAGAATGATCATGTAATAATAATTGGGACAATTTTAGCCATAGGATTTGTTTGGCAAACCCAACATAAATTGATGATGATGATTGGACCATAATCTTGACTGTACTATCTACCCATTGACCGTAGGTTAGTTTTGGATCGTAGTAGAGACCGATCATTTTGATCGGGCGGGTTCGGTGCCTAACACCTTCTGATACTCGTAATCTGACCCCTTACCCATCTCTCTGATCCGTGGACTGATCCAGATCCATTTAGAGTTATTTTTTATTCCTAGACCTAAACTAGGTGGCGACTCCCATTTTCCAAAATCCCCCATTTAATAAATAGGACCCCTATCCACTATTGAGTGAAAAAGGGTCGAGGCGATTTCACTCACTCTCAAGTAAACCAAGATCATGTCAAGGAAGCATCTCTGTAAGGTCAAAGAAGGTCAGGAAAATCAAGATAGGTTTTAAATAAAAGAAAAACATTCTCCATCTCCTCCTTTTCTCCCTTCTACTTCCTTTTTTCCATTTTTCCCATTTCTCTATACTTATACACACACCACGAAAGATTTGAATTATAAAAGGGGTTCCCCTTTTTCAATAAGGAGGCCCCCAACAGTTTAAACCAAAATCAAAGTCTCGCGCACTCGAGGGAACAAATCGGATTTATTTGACTTTTCTTTTTTTATTTCAAATCGACTGGATCCAAGCTTACCACCAACGGTAGAGGGAGTAAGGTGCCTAACATCTTCCATACTCCCTAATATGGACCCCCTTACCTAGATCCAAGATTGAACTAATAGACCCTCTCCATACGAGAGTCACTAGATGCAAATATATATATATATATATCACAGGTGACTAGTCACACTTTTTTACAAAAAGAATGGTGGCAATTCCAAACCCAAAGTGGAAGAGATATTCGAAAATAAAAATCTCAGAGTCCATAAAAAGTATTTTTAAAATATAATTCAAATAAATTATAAAATATGAGAGTTGCTACTACCATACCAACTGTGTGCAATTCTTGGGTGATTTTTATAGGAATTGGCGTGGCATTAGTAAAAGTAGGTGCGGCGATAGCAGATTTAATATTCACCAATTTCCTTATTTTTAAACACATTATTGAATCCCAAGATAGTGAATCCAAAACAGATCCGTTGTTTTTTCGATCGGTCCTTACCAAAGACTAAATCCTTAGTCTGAACCTATATTTATTGGATACGATCCATTGACATCCCTAGCTAATTCAATCGAATGTGGGGATTCAACTGTTCCATTGGTACTACTTTCACTGGTCACCAAACATCCTTTTTAACGAAATTATGATCCCTATGACAAAATCTTGAAGGGTAAATTGATAAGTTCACAAATAGGGGTTTTTTAATATATATTTGTTTTAAGCTAAAGAAAGTCCCAGGACTGACAAACCCTTGATTTTTCGGCCTAAGTTCGGTCGTCCACATGCACTTGAGAGGGTGAGAATGTGATGGGCCCACCCCTTATTTAAGCCCAGAGGCCCAGCTGCCCCCTAACCAAGCCCAGAAAGGTCCATAACCTTGAAAGAATTAGGTCAGCTAGATCCTCAGTATCCCCACCCTTGAATGTGGATCCCACCCTTGATTGGCTTCTCTCCTCGTGGCCTGTTCCCCCTATTTTCTTTTCTTTTTTATCAAACGTTACAGCTTCACGGTATTTTCGTCATTTGACGTCATTCTTGTCCATCATCGAATAGTTTTCTGGGGTCTAACGCTTTCTATAACAGGAAAAAAAACCAAAAAAAATAAGTCATCGGCTTTTGGTGGAAGAAGTTTGTTCTGAGCATATAAATGTTAAATTGGCCTTGGTTTAAGACAATATTACAATTTATACCCACATAGATGACGTAGGGATTTTCTATAACAGAAAAAAAAACAAAAACAAAAAAAAAAATAAGTCATCCACTTTTGGTGGAAGAAGTTTGTTCTGAGCATATAATTGTTCACTTGGCCTTTGTTTAAGACAATATTACAATTTATACCTACATAGATAACGGAGGGATTTTCTGCACAGACATAAGAGAGAAGAAGTCTCCACTCTACTGTGGCGCAAGATCCAATTTGCTATATGAAAAGTAACGTGGAGAGAAGTTGTACACAAACATATGGATCTTGCTAAGCTGCCACGTGTAAGAAAATTGGATGAATAGGTTTTCAAATGTGATGATGAGGATGATCAGCCAGAATTACCTAACGGAGGGAACACCCAAATTAATTGCAAATATTTTGCAAACATAATTGAACTATTTAAATTCCAACTACGTTATCAAGAAATCATAATATTTCAAAGACATTTCTTTTGTGTAAAATTGAAAGTAGTGCTTGGATTATGATCCATAAATTGAACTATAAACTCAGGAAGCGCTTAAAATGATAAAAGGTAGTTATTATCATCATTTATGTAAACATGTGTAGAATTGTACTCTACATAAGGCCAAAATACATTGCAAAACTTGAGAATACATTGCAAAGGCCCCTAAGGTTGTTGCCTAAGATCCCGCAATTGGAGAAGTTTCATAAAAAAAGATGTTTATTGCAAATTATCACGGTGATTCCAAAAAACTTTTAATAAATCAAAACATGTAGATTTTTCCCTAAGTTTTTTTAATTAGTTCTCAAAAGTAGAAACTTCCTTACTAGGAAAATTTCTCTAAAAAAAATTAGTAAATTCTTAGAATGATTTTCAAAAATAATAATAATAATAATAAATAACAAAAAATTTGTGATAAGATCTCTTGATTC
This sequence comes from Akebia trifoliata, assembly GCF_017979445.1. Lineage (NCBI taxonomy): Eukaryota > Viridiplantae > Streptophyta > Magnoliopsida > Ranunculales > Lardizabalaceae > Akebia > Akebia trifoliata. The sequence goes on from NC_141386.1 coordinate 17,892,624, forward strand.
TATTAATTTTTAGAAAGAACCAAACTTTTTAATCACATCCCTCTTACACGTGGAAATCTCATTCCACATCTTTACTATTATAATGAGAGATGGTGGAGGAGAAGTGGTTTGACACCAAATTTTGGATCTCATAAATGTCCACATTCATGTTTAAACTTAATATAATAAATTAATTAAAGCTATTTTGGTCAAAATCCAAGAAAATTATAACTCACGATCCTATAATCATGTTAGTTAGTTTTCAAAATTATAATAATATTCCGTTTACTATGTAATTTTTAAAATCCCTCTAATCAATATTTTAAATCACAAATAAGTCCTTTTAATAGACGTGTCACCTTCTGGTATTAAAAATAAATAAAATAAATCCACTCACCTAGCAAGTTAACCCCAAAAATTGTTACTTTGAAATTTTTGTTAAAACAACCTATTTATAAATTTTAACTTAAAATAATAATAATAATAATAATAATCTTTGAAACAAAATTGAAATAAAAAAATAAAGATAAATAAATAACCATTACAAAATTAAACTCAATCCTAACGATTTTACATTATATTCTCTCTCAACTTTTCAATTCTTACCTCTCAAATCTCAAACATAAATTTCCATCACTCTTGAATCTCTCTCTATTAATTAAAAATAATTTTTATTGATTTATTTTTGTTCATCATCCTTTTTAATCCGCAATATACATGTGTGACAATAATATTGATAAGATATATTATTATTAGATTTTTGCAAGATATTACGTCGTAACAACTTTTAGTAGAATCTCTTGCTTATCAAAATAAAAGAGTAATTTTAACAAAATTTTACCTACGGTCGAGTATGTTACAAGGAAGATTAAGTGGAGTAGACATATTATCTATTGAAAAGATATATTGACAAAACTTCACTATAAAAGCTTGATTAGTAATTTTGAATCTAAATGCAAGAAAAATAATTCTTTTTAATTATTTAAATAAAAAAATTATTATTTATATTGATATATTAAATATATTAAAAAAAAAAAAAAAACTCGTTTTGAGATTTCACCTTAGGCCTCAACTTGTACTGAGCCAACTATGTTCTCAACATAAATCTTTTGTCTTGACTGTTGGATTTCACACATAGACAGTTGGGATTGTGGGTGAACACATGAGTTCTTTTGTGTCCATTTGTTACCCAAAAGTATGATCGGGTGCAACATAGTTATAGAGTATCAAATTTTATGAACTCTCAAAAAATTTGTAAAGGATATTATTTTCAGCATTGGATTTGAATTTTAAATTTGGGTGTGTAGTGGCCATCCATTTTAAAGTCTAGATTTTGGGCGAAAGAATTTCTTAATTTTTAGAACATTTTTTCAAACGTAATTTAGACCACGAAATCTAAACGTCTAAGTATCATTTGGACCAATGCGGTAGTCCACATAACCTAAATAAGGACCTCAATCCAAATTCTACTAATCTTTTAGTCCATAAAACATTTTCTCAATGTGAACGTCCAAGGCTTCAACACCATCTAATGGGGACATTAATATCATCTCATACTTCTCTTTTTTGATAATATCATTTGTTGTTGTATTTTGGTTAAAAAGTTGAAGACACTTTGATTTTTTGGATATTAAATTCATGTCTTATATTAAAACTAAATGTAAGATCATTTTGGTCTTTCATTTTACCGTGTGGAAACATATAAATTCCTTTCAAGATTAACTACGATAATACGCAAAGGAAAACAAACCACACATGTAATACAATAGATTTATGTGGTTTAGCAATATCACTACTACAAAAAGATTTCAGACTTCATTTTTTTTTTAAATAAACATATTTTGAAAATGCGGACTTTGTACCTCATCTAGTCCTAGAGGGAGGTAAATTGGACAGTTCAAGATTTCTTTCAATTCCTAAGTTCTCTAGGTGGGTCAAGGTGATGATTTACTCACCTAGAGCTATTCGCCTAATTCCAGTTCAATCAAGGTCTTAAGTTAACAATTACAAATGAAATATACTTAAAACATGAACATAAAAACATGGCATTCATGACATGCATATTATTCAAGTGTAATATAGGAAAGCAAGAAATAAATCGAGAGACACAAGATTTATAATGGTTCAAAAAATTGCCTACATCCACTCCCAAGAACACCTCCACTAGGGGCTTGGTATTCCACTAACAATGGGGTATATGGTTCACCTCTAACCTTATAGAAGATTTTTTTCCTCGGCTAAATCTCAAAATCCTCAAGTTTGAGAGAAAAAACTTCTCATTCAAGAATCTGATTTTACGCTTAGGAAACTTAGAACCTTAGACACTTGACAAGAATTCTAGACTCTAGTAAGTGTTTGATTTTTTTTTTTTTTTTCCAATGGTAAAATCAAGAAACTCCAAAAATAGATTTTGAAATAAAAACAAAATTACGAAGACTTTCTCAATGTAGTGGTCTTCCAATCAAGTACTTGAGTTCTTCATGTCTTTGGCCTTCACTTCTTCCATCTTTTCTTCTCCTTGCTCCAAGAGAATGCTCTAAGTCTATGCAAGGTGAAGATGAATGGATCAAGAGGGATCAAAAAAGAGGTTGCGAGGGTTGAAAGTGGGTTCAACTAAGGCAAGGCTCTCCTATGGGAAAAGAATGCTCCAAGGATGTTGGAAGGATTAGGAGACAAAACTCTCTAAGCTTGATCAAGTGAAGAAAAGTGTTTGGAATAAATAGATTTAAGTTTGGGCAATAATTCATTGGTAGTGGCATAGCTAGAACTCAATGGGCATTTTTTTGGAAAAATCTACACTATCGGTGGCATCGACAAAATTTCGATGAGAATTTTTGTTTGATTTGGATGCAACACTCACAAGTCTAAGGCTCTCCAAGTTTGAAAAGGCTAAGTGAGGATTCAAAAAGCATGGGGAAGGTCTGGGTAGTTGGTAGTAATATCGTTGTTCTTCCCACCGGAGTTAATATTAATCTTACTTTTACCTTACTTGTGGGGCAAGTAGGGGATCGAACCCAAGAGAAAGGGGGAGTAGAGTTAAGTTAAGAGGATAAAATTCAAATTACCTAAAGGAATTAAAACTGTTTTTCTTTGTATTTTTGAACTTACTAAGAAGATTTAAAGTTGCTAGAAAATTAATCAAATTAAATGAAGTTAAAAACAAGTAAACTTATATAATTAAAACACCATTGGAGGTGGATCTACCTAGAACATGTTGATGAGCAATTCCTAGTCTTTAGCCTTTTATAACTCAATCGTAAGGGCTTGGTGTTAGCTCCTTAGATCGAAAAGTTTAGCAAATGAAATCAAATGAGGGAACATAAACAAAGTAAAATTTCTTGAACTTCCTACTATCAATTATCTAGTTTAAACATACTTTATCTTGATCTAATCTAAGCATAAAGTATCTATATTAATAATAAAAGGTGTAACAAATCTTAAAGAGAACTCATGAGCATTTTAGATAAAAGAAAGACATAAAACTAGAAACAACACAAGAATTGCTCTAGACTTTTTCACTCTCCAATTGAGGGGAGCTTAGCCTAATGTTATTGCAAGAGAGGGAAGATAAGAGATGAAAGAACTTTTCTTCATTTCAAGAAGAAACTTACAAATTTTTCTTCTTTTACTTCTTACAAGATTATTTAGCAAAAAAAAAATAACTAGAAGATAAAAATATCAAAATATAAGAGAAGAGGCTAAGAGCCTTAGATTAAAGGAGTCTTTGATAAGAGAACCAAGAGGGAGGGTTTCTCTAGATATTGAAGCTCTATTTAAAGAGAAAAATGTGTATAGAAGAGTTCAAAAGTAGCCTCCACTTTTTTTGCACAAAAAGATAAAATATGAGAACATGAGTTAAGGATTAAGACATTCCAAAGGATTAGGGCATTCCAAAGTAGACCCAAATGCTTTTCCCTTGAGATTTTGATTCCAAAATATTGATTTTCGGCACAAGAAACACACGTAATTAAATTTATCTAGTAAATGAATTTATTTATGTATAATTAAACCTAATTAACATGCAATATGATGTTTCGAGACTTATCATGATTATTACCTTAATATAGAGAAATATGGACAAAAATTAAGATAAATATCCAGGAAATGTGTGTATAATTCAGTGTTTCGAGACACTCATCACACCCCCAAACTTTACTTTTTTCTAGTCCTTAGAAAATAAAACTGCCACTTTCGCCAGTACCTCGACTGCATTTAGCGAATGTAGCAAGCCCTTGAACCGCTATGTTACCCCTAGTGTGTGAGTTTGACTCATAAAGGTTTGTAGAAAATATACTCACAAAATTAAAAATAACTTTGAAGTAAAAAATAGTCAAAATCAAAACTTATATTAAAAAGCAAAAGTCTTTATTTGGTTTTTCAAGTCAATTGGAAGTAGTGCTTGGTATAGAGTCCCAAACCTTATTTTTCTACGATTAAATTTAGACTTAAATTGATCTTTGAGCGATAGTGGTTCTAACTCAGAAATTTAAGAGATTCGATTTCCAAGAATTAGTTTCAACCTTCTAACTACTCAAGAATAACTGGAGTAACTTCGCGTTTAATTCAAAACTTAGCATCTTGTCTGGGGTAATGAGAAGTATGGACATTCATTTTAATACCTCTAAGGACTTTATCTATGATATTTCAATATACTCACATTTTTACACTTAATGACTTTCACCCTACTGAAACTTTACATTTATAAACTTTTGGATCTTCGATTCTTTTTTTGTTCTTGCTCTATTACTTTTTCACACTTTTTCTAAAAAAAGTAGATAGCCATTTTCAAGGTACCCAGTTGAAAGCGCCCTCGATCCGCGGGGTGCGCGGATCCGCTTTTGACCCTTGAGGTTTGGGAGTCGCCACCTAGTTATTACGGTCTAGGAACCAAACTGACTCTAAAACGGATAAAAAACTAATCTACTACAGAAAAATTGAATCCGGGGATCATATTACGGGGTTGGAAGGTGTTAGGCACCAACCCCGCCCGGCCAATGCCGATCTCTACTTATCTCAAATATAACTACATCGTAATGACAAAACCTAGATAAAAAAAAATAACAAAAATCTTACCTTCGATCTGCAAAGGTTCTATTCCCTCATATCTGGTGAAAATGCTCCTTGTACCGTACTCCTTACTTCGTTCTGTCTCCGGATCTGATTTCTGATCTCCGAGGTAAGGTATCTCCTTCTTAGATCTGGGTGCTTTGAATTTATTATGGATTTTGGGGTGTTTTTGAAAGATTTCTGGGTATTTTTTAGGTTAAAATCGAAGTAGGGGTGTTAAGTAAGGAGTTGGGACTTCAAAATTAGGGTTTTGGGGAGGTTGTGAAGGCTTCTTCACCTACTTTTTCTAGGATTTTTTCTTTGATACGAAAATAGGGTGTGGAGGCTCCTATTTATAAAAAAATTTTAGAAGCATTAGGGTTTGATTAGAGTTTCTTTTAGAGTTTTAATTAGGGTTTTGACTTTGGTCTTATGAGATTGACTTAGTCTTTAGGGTTTTAATTTAGGGTTTTGACTTTAGTCTTATGAGATTGACTTGATTAGTTTAAATTAGCGTTTTAATTTAAGTTTTGACTTTAGTTTTATGAGATTGACTTGGTTAGTTTAGATTAGGGTTTTGATTTAGGATTTTGACTTTAGTCTTATGAGATTGACTTTAATACTTTGACTTTAGTCTTTCTTGGTTGGCTTTTAATATCTTGACTTTAGTCTTACTTGATTGACTTTAAGGTTGACTTTAGTCTTACTTGATTGACTTTAATTTTTGGAGAACCCCCTTTTATTATATCTTTAATTCTTTGGGCCCCCAGATGGAAGGGTCCTTGAATAAATATCTTGGCAACCATCAACAATTTTGCTTGAAAGCCTAATTGGTCAATTTTTTGGTTAAAATTTTTAAATTAATTTTATTAATATTTCACTTTACATTATTTAATGGTTTATTTATTAATTTCAAAATTTTTAATTATTAAAATTGTAAAATTATCGTTTTGCCCTCGGAGAGGATTTTTTACGTTTTAAGTCGTTTTTCAATGTTCCATGATGTTTTGGAATCAGTTTTTCATAAGGAATTCGATGGGAATGTTGATTTTTGTCATTTATGAAGTTTTTTGTATGAAATGGTCGTGAACTTTATGAGGGGCATTTTCGTAATTTTATCAAATTTTGTGAAAATTGGTGAAATGATTTATTTGATTTCAATTTGTTATTTTATGTGTTTGAATGAGTTTTTCTAATCGTAACGTAGGCTCTAAGGTTGTTTTGGTGTTAGGGGTATTTTGGTAATTTGATCATTTTTAGTGATTTTTATCGTGAAGCTTCTTTTTGGTCTGCAAGATGACGATTTCTATGTTTTTGGGGTCGTATTTTCCTACCGTAGCGTGATTTCTAAATTTTGTCAGTTCGAGATACCTCATCCAGATTTCTGAAACATATCTGGTAACAAAATAAAGCATTGGAATAGACATCCATCATTGGGAACCGTTGCGATCAGGTTGACGAGTTGATTAATCAGGCGAGTGCAAAAATGGGGTGTCTACAGATACTCCTCTTTGACCGAGGGTTGAAGCAAACTAGATAACAAATCTATTTTGGTAGATAGTGCGATATCTGAATACCAAAGCTAGTGACAGTTCATTTTGCTGCCTGATTTAGCAATTCGTCGGGGTATTCGTATCCTTGAGAGTAAAACTCTCCCCGAACTAAAAAGTTGTTAGGTCCTTGAGCGCGAGCTCTCACTGACAGTGTCAGATCCTTGAATTTTATAAAATTCTCCTTTACTAACGAAACAACTGTGCAAATGTGTGCACTGTGTGAAACTGAGTAAAATCTGAGTAAAATAGAACTCGAGAAAATTTGAATGAGATTTTAGACAAATCTGAGTAAAAGTTGGGAGAAAGTCGAATGTCCTACTCTACCTACTCTAGGTAAAAGTGTAACGAATTTATATTTTTTTTTAGAGTCTTACTCTACTTACTCGGAGTGAAAAAGTAATGCACTAATTTTATTTTTTTGGGAAGTTCAACTCTACCTACCCGGAGTGAAAGAGTAATGAACTATTTTTTTTGGAAAGTTCTACTTTACCTACTCGGAGTGAAAGAGTAATGAACTAAACTTTTTGAGAGTCTTACTCTACCTGCCCAGGGTGAAAGAGTAATGAACTAATTTGTTTTGGGAAGTTCTACTCTACCTACTCGGAGTAAAAGAGTAATGAACTAATTTTTTTGAGAGTCCTACTCTACCTGCCCAGGGTGAAAGAGTAATGAACTAAATTTTTTTTGGAAGCTCTACTCTACCTACTCGGAGTGAAAGAGTAATGAACTAATTTTTTTGAGAGTCCTACTCTACCTGTCCAGGGTGAAAGAGTAATGAACTAATTCTTTTTTAGGAAGTTCTACTCTACCTACTTGGAGTGAAAGAGTAATGAACTAATTTTCTAGGAGTCCTACTCTACCTGCTCGGAGTGAAAGAGTATTGAACTAATTTTTTTTTGTTGGGAAGTTCTACTCTACCTACTCGGAGTGAAAGAGTAATGAACTAATCTTTTTAGGAGTCCTACTCTACCTGCCTAGGGTGAAAGAGTAATGAATTAATTTTTTTTGGGAAGTTCTACTCTACCTACTCGGAGTGAAAGAGTAATGAACTAATTTTTTGGGAGTTCTACTCTACCTACTCGGAGTGAAAGAGTAATGAACTAATTTTTTTTTATTGGGAAGTTTTACTCTACCTACACGGAGTGAAAGAGTAATGAACTAATCTTTTTGGGAGTCCTACTCTACCTATGCATGGTGAAAGAGTAATGAACTAAATTTTTTGGGAAACGAACGGGGGATTAACACCGCATTTGATTCTTTCTTTTGAAAAAAAAAACAAAGAGTTGGATTTTATGAAGGTCCAGTCAACATTTTAACTTGCTTTTGAACCTCATGGGTTTTCAACAAATTGCTATCAAGAGGGTAACCTTTTAATTCAGAGTTTTTCTTATCCTTTGGGGTTGCAATTGACCAGGTTTCAGAACCAAAATGCCCCTAGTTTGACAGGGAATATTGCACTGGGGATAATTGAACATAATTTGAAAACGAATGCCCCTAGTATAAGGGGGGAAACTGTACTCTTTAGAAAAGGAAGTGCCCTTGTTATGAAAATTTAAAATCCTTGATTACCGCAAGCGCAATAAAGGTTTAACTTTTAATTTTGACTTTTTATATTGAAGATTTTGAGTCAGGCTCTAAGAAATTGAAACAAAATATTTCTTTCTGAAATTCATCATAGAATTTATTCTTTCTCCCCGTCGATTCGCTTAGGGACATGAAACTCTTCAGATCAATCATAAACGAGATACTTGTATCCACTGAGTCTATATTTGGTTCAAACTGGGTATTGAAACTTAATCATTCGGATTTCTGATGTTTCGGGTCGGACTGTCTTTTTAGCTTCTCAACTCAATGGAGATTTTCTTTTATTTTTTGGTTGCTCTAAGTTTTGCCTAGATTGCCTCTTCAGGTTTTCAATCTAGTGAGCATGCTCTAACTTTTGCCTAGATCGCTTTTTTAGGTTTTCGATCTAGCGAGCTTACAATTTTTTTCTCTTTTCTTTGCTCTGATTGTTGTCAAGGTCGTCCTTTCAGATTTTCAACCTTGCGAGCTTGCCTTAATTTTTGCCTAAACCGCCATTTTCGGGGTTTTCAACTTAGCAGGCTTTTTACTTTTTTTTTCATTCTAAACTTCTGGAGTTACTATCTGATCAGCTTTACTACCTTCCTTAACTTTTTCGCACAGTACTTAGGAGGACTTTTATGGGTAGGCTTAGGACTAGGTATAAAAAAAGAGCAATCTTGAAGCTCAAAAACCCAAATGCCCCTTGTGTGGCATTTCCTTTTAAATTATTTTCTTTTTCCTTAAATTTTCTTCCCCACTCTGACAATATTTATTTTTCTTTTGAATTTTTTTTTTTTTTTTAGATTTTTTCTTTGTCGGGGAATCTATTTTTTTTTTATTTTTTATTTTGATGTGGTCGGGCCTGAAGTAACTTCTCAGGTTGCCTACGTACCCCAGAATTTTTGGATCAGACCAAAACGTAGTTCAAATTTTCCCTCCCCTGGGTTAGGTGATCGGGCTGAGAAAGAAAAATGTATATATATTTTTTGAAAAAGGTTGCAAAGGGCTGAGAAATGAGATATTGAACTGGGTAGTAGAAAAATTGATTCGACCAAAGATGGCCTCCTTAAATGTAGTATTGTTTGATCTGGTCAAAGTTGGTTGACTCTGATAGTTTGATTTCATCATAGTCTTGATGTCTGACAGCTTTTCCAGGTAATATTTTTTTATGATGAACAGATCTCCCTAGTTAGGTTTGAACTTCCCTCTGGGGTAAAAAATAAGGGCCTGATTCTCTTTGAGTACCAAATCTCCGACTTGTAAGTGACGGGCCTTGATCTTTTTGTCAAACGCACGGGCGACTCTTCTTTGATAAGCCTGCACGTGGTACAAAGCTTTTAGGTTATTTTCTTCAGTCAGGTTCAGTTCTTTGTACTAAGGTCGGACTCAGTTTGTTTTTAACAATTGACTTTCCATCAAATCCTTGATATACGGGATCTCCATTTCAACTGGTGAGACTGCTTCAATATCATACACTAGAAAATAGGGAATGACTCCAATGAAAGACTGTATTGAAGTGTAATATATCCATAACGCGAATGGTAACTTCTCTGGCCAATCCCGGTGTGATGTGTGATTGACACATTTTCACGATGATTGTCTTGAGATTTTTACTGGCTGCTGCAACTATTCCATCGATTTTAAAAGTCCACACTGATACATTTGATAATCTTTCCTCTGACTACGTGAGTATATTCTGATTTTTATATGAGGTGTTCTCACAGGATGGGTATATATTTCATGTTGAACAACACTCCAAATTTAACCGACATATCCTCTAGGACCATGTAAGCAAGTCTTTTGAATTTTCTGAATAAATTCATCATCTCTTTGTGCTCCTCTAGGGATAAGTTAGTTCCAATATAAATTTCTTGGGAATTATTTTTGTTCCGAGGTCAATGACCTTTTCTTCCTCAAGCAAGACATTTATCTTCTCATTCAAGAGGGGGTTCCTTATTAGAGGAATTTCTCCTTGAAGCCAGTTATTAGTTAATTTGTTAATGCGCTCGCGGTATTCAAAAATTTTCTTTATTCAATCAAATTCAGAAGGGGCGACAGACACCTCTATAAACTCGATAAACTAACTCGACTCAACAGGAAAAGAGTAGACTCAATTTAAAGAAGACGTGACCTTGCTGAAAAAAAGGACTCGAGCTAACCCAAATGACTCATGAAAACTCAAGACAACTACCCACACCGGGCTTGATTAGGACTGAGGACTGAGACATTGCTTACAACCGGCATGACTGAGGCACTGTGATCTTCAAAGAACAACTGGGCAATGTTGAAAAATTTTGAGGTCATTTCTCACTGTTGACTTGATATTGACGTTTACTCTAACTGACCGGATTTACAACCCTAGCTAGACGATGGACGATTGAGCTTAGATATAATGATAACCCTTAAACCTCATTGAAGGTAAATTTAATCAATTCCAGGATTACCCCCTTGATAACATTTTAAACGAACCCTGAGATTTTATTGAATTCTGTGCACCAATCCATTAAACAATTCATTAATGTAATGATTATTCAGAAAAATAATTTTATTGCACTCTTGAAAAATATTGACAAATAATGTTTTCATTGAATAACAACTTCCACAAACATATTTCAATAATTTTTCATGCAAAAATAGATTTTTTGTAAACCATTTTTTTCTGAAAAATATTTTTCTTCCTTTTCTTTTTTTTAGAAAACTTTTTGGGAAAGCATTTCCTTTTGGAAAATCTTATTCTTCCGGAAAATATTTTACTTTTAAAAAGTATTTCTCTTCTGGAAAATATTTTTCTTCTGAAAACATTTTTCTTCTTTTAAAATGGGTTTAAAATCCGAATCAGAAAAAAGTTTGAATTTCATTTTGATTCAAATGGCTCGGCCCATAATGATCGTTGGATCGAGATGGACTGGGTCAAGTTTAAAATGGATTTTTTATTGGGTTGGTGCAGCCATTTTAATTTTCAAAAATAATATTTTTGATCCTTGGGGACAATCATACACTCTGATCTCATCATTCACATCATTCACATACATTCATCAATCCAAAGGTTCCATTCAATAAACAACCCAGGAACACCCACGATAAGTTCGAGTAGTGACCTACAGGAAAGGTTTCTAGACTCTAAGCTTACTACGTGCAATGCATTTTTATCTGGCCACCCTTGCCCAAGCACACCTATATACCTTTCGATACGTGGTGACTTGGTTTGATATACCGTATAGGTGATAATCTAAAACCTCAACCCACTTCTCTGAAGCCAAAAACAGCCAGTTTGATCTCCAGTTGAGAGGTGGTGCACGATGCTGAGCAAGGGCCCACTTAAATACCTCTCGTCTAGAATAGACATAGTCTATCCCCCTCGTACAGTAGGGTACAGCGGGGCAAGATCTCGCTTAGGCACTGGTTTTGATCAAGAAGTGCAATTGATGTACTTAGATTATCATTTACATACCTATGGGTACGAGTCAAGAGTTGTAGCTTTCATAAATGGTTTGGCATCCCACGAGGGGACCGACCACGTACTAGTACTACGTTGGCAATCGGGACATGTGACTGTGTGGCTCACAATAGGTAAAAGGCTCAGGTCGCTCCAGCCTGGGTGCATCAATATATCTCTCAGAATTACCTGATCAGACGGTATTGATGCCCCAGTTTGATATACACTAAGGTACGTGTCTGGAGTTGTGGTTTTCATGAATGACGTCGCATCTCCGAAGAGATTGGGCCACGCACTAGTGCCACGTTGGCTATATAGGACGTGTAAGTATGCAAAATAGTAAACATGCATGTGCTGTGTGCAAAATAGGGTGGGGTATGCCCGGGGCCTTTTTCAAATACATGGGACCATGGGCCAGATTTTGTCATCACATATGGATATCAAATGAATATTGATCAAGAAAATAATACAAAATCCATCACATCGAAATTAAGATGAAAGCAAACACATCACAAATATATCTGTAGAGATCATGGCACATTATATGGGCATATAACACAAATAATAATTAATCTGATCTAACATTAAAAAGGCCCACAAATTTGTTGTCTATGGTCCAATCAAGGGTTACTTTTGGGTGATCCAAAATAAATCGAGATTCCAATAGATTTTACATTGATGATAGAATGACAATGGTTGAGATGAGCTCACTCTCAAGAACATTAATTGTGCTAACATTAGATAAATTCGGATTTTCTGTGAATTAGGAAAATACAATCCGAACTTGCATTGATGATATCTAAGGCTCCCGATAACGAAATCGAGTGAACTCAAGTTCTAAATTAATCTACTCGATGAGATCTACATTTTATTAATAGGTGCCCAGACTTAGTTCTCACTAGAATGTTCTGTAAAAAAGTTTTAACATTGTTGTCCTAACCTTCATTCAGAAACAATTCCAGATTTACAGATTGAATTTGCATTGATGATATCTAAGGCTTCCGATAACGAAATTAAGTGAACTCAGGTTCTAAATTATTTACTCGATGAGATCTACGTTTTATTAATAGGTTCCCAGACTTAATTCTTACTAAAATATTTTGTAAAAACGTTTTAACATTGCTGTCCCAACCTTCATTCAGCAACAATTTCAGATTTAAAGATTGAACTTACATTGATGATATCTAAGGCTTCCGATAACGAAATTGAGTGAACTCAGGTTCTAAATTAATTTAATCGATGAGATCTACATTTTATTAAGAGGTTCCCAGACTTAATTCTCACTAGAATGTTTTGTAAAAATATTTTAACATTACTGTCCCAACCTTCATCATTCCATCATTTTCATATGTCAATTTGAATCTTTCATTATTTAGGGGTCATCAAAAAGTGATCCTTAATTGAAAAAAAAATGCAATACCCAAAATCATCTACAATCAAATCACAAAAATAAATAAAATAAATAAAAAAAAATAAATAAAATAAATCGAACTAAATACTAAAAAAAATTAGGTCATCTTGGCAATGCTCCCATACTTGGGATTTTTCAAGTTTGATCCTCAATAGTCCCCAGTGGAGTCGCCACTGAAAGTGCCCTCGATCCACGGGGTGCGCGGATCTACTTTTGACCCTTGAGGTTTGGGAGTCGCCACCTAGTTATTACAGTCTAGGAACCAAACTGACTCTAAAACGGATAAAAAACTAATCTACTACAGAAAAACTGAATCCGGGGATCATATTACAGGGTTGGAAGGTGTTAGGCACCAATCCCACCCGGCCAATGCCGGTCTCTACTTATCTCAAATATAACTACATCGCTATTGACAAAACCTAAATAAAAAAAAATAACAAAAATCTTACCTTTGATCTGCAAAGGTTTTATTCCCTTAGATCTGGTGAAAATGCTCCTTGTACTGTATTCCTTACTTCGTTCTGTCTCCGGATCTGATTTCTGATCTCCGAGGTAAGGTATCCCCTTCTTGGATCTAGGTGCTTTGAATTTATTGTGGATTTTGGGGTGTTTTTGAAAGATTTTTTACTTTAATTTTATGAGATTGACTTGGTTAGTTTAGATTAGGGTTTTGATTTAGGATTTTGACTTTAGTCTTATGAGATTGACTTTAATACTTTGACTTTAGTCTTTCTTGGTTGGCTTTTAATATCTTAACTTTAGTCTTACTTGATTGACTTTCAGGTTGACTTTAGTCTTACTTGATTGACTTTAATTTTTGGAGAACCCCCTTTTATTATATCTTTAATTCTTTGGGCCCCCAGATGGAGGGGTCCTTGAATAAATATCTTGGCAACCATCAACAATTTTGCTTGAAAGCCTGATTGGTCAATTTTTTGGTTAAAATTTTTAAATTAATTTTATTAATATTTCACTTTACATTATTTAATGGTTTATTTATTAATTTCAAAATTTTTAATTATTAAAATTGTAAAATTATCGTTTTGCCCTCGGAGAGGATTTTTTACGTTTTAAGTCGTTTTTCAATGTTCCATGATGTTTTGGAATCAGTTTTTCATAAGGAATTCGATGGGAATGTTGACTTTTTTCGTTTATGAAGTTTTTTGTATGAAATGGTCGTGAACTTTATGAGGGGCATTTTCGTAATTTTGTCAAATTTTGTGAAAATTGGCAAAATGATTTATTTGATTTCGATTTGTTATTTTATGTGCTTGAATGAGTTTTCCTAATCGTAACGTAGGCTCTAAGGTTGTTTTGGTGTTAGGGGTATTTTGGTAATTTAGTCATTTTTAGTGATTTTTATCGTGAAGCTTCTTTTTGGTCTGCAAGATGATGATTTCTATATTTCTGGGGTCGTATTTTCCTAGCGTAGCGTCGTTTCTAAGTTTTGTCAGTTCGAGATACCTCATCCGGATTTCTGAAACATATCTAGTAACAAAATAAAGCATTGGAATAGACATCCATCATTGGGAATCGTTGCGATCGAGTTGACGAGTTGATTAATCAGGCGAGTGCAAAAATGGGGTGTCTACACCAGTCTAATTCAATGGTTGTTATACAAGGTGTATACAACCCAGTTCTATTTTTCTTCTAATCAGCCAACCAATTGAACAAAGAAGTGAAAGTTCATCAAAACTAGTTTTTCCTTAAACTCTAGGTAGAAAGAAGGTAACAAGCTCTCTTAATACAATCTAGACTCTTCGTAACCTTATTAGAAGTGACTATAAACTAAAAGATAACTTTGCTCTAACTTTTGCCTAAGAGAAACACAAATGGAGACTCTAAATCATAATTTCCAATGAAAGACGGATTAAATATTTTTAACTAAGTGCTTAAAGATAAAAGTTAAGATTTTGAGCAAAATACAACAAAGTCGCCAACCAAATATTTTTCAATTTATTTTTGTAATAAAAGAATAAAATAATAAGTGAAAATCCGACCCATACACCCCCAAACTTAAACATTATATTGTCTTCAATATTTCAACATATACATGCAAAGGTAAAATTGAAATTGAAAAAATGAAATGAAGTGGGTTAGATAGCACATGAGAAAGTCCTTACAGTCTTGTTGATATTTAACACAATGGCCCCTGAAGCACGTAAGTTGCCTTCCAAAAGCACTAAGTTTAACGTCTTTAGCCAGATGAAAACTTAGCTAATTTTGATAGACAGAGTCATCGAGGAGAAGAACTTCCTCCTGCGGAATATACTCGAGAAATGGTTTGAGACATTGGCTATTCACTTTGAAAGTAGACACGTCCTTAGGATTAAGGACTTCAATAGGACCATGGGGGTAGACTGTTTGGATAATATATGGGCCAGTCCATCGAGACTTGAGTTTTTCCTGGAAAAATGTGGAGTTTATTATCATACAACAAAACTTTTTGATTGGGAATGAAATTTCTTCTAAGAATGTGCCTATCGTGAAAGAATTTAGTACGCTCTTTGTACCTTTTGGCACAATCATACGAGTAATTTCTAATCTCTTATAACTCATCTAGTTGTAACTTTCGCTTCTCACCGACTTTATCAAGATCAAAGTTGAGGCACTTGATCGCCCAATACGCACGATACTCAAGTTCTATAGGGAGATGACAGGCCTTACCAAAAACTAATCGTAGGGAGACATCCCTATGGGTGTCTTGAATGCGGTCATATAGGCTCAGAGTGAATCACTCAATCTCAAAGACCAATCATTCCTTTTTTCTGAGATAGTCTTTATTTCCCTATTAGAAATCTCCACTTGCTCACTTGTTTGTGGGTGGTAAGGTGTGGCAATCTTATGCGTTATGAGGTATTTCTTCATCAACGCAGCAAAGATCTTGTTGCAAAAATGCGAGCTACCATCACTTATGATAGCTTACGAAGTACCGAATCTTGAAAAAATTGTATCCTTGATCAATTTATCACAATCTCGTGATCGTTAGTTCTACATTCCACAGCTTCACCTATTTTGACACGTAGTCAACTACGACTAGGATGTATTGGTAACCCTGGGAGATAGGAAAGGGTCCCATAAAGTCTATACCTTACACTTCAAAAATTTCGATACTTAGGATAGGATTTTGAGGCATTTCATTTCTTTTGGAGATTTTTTCTAATCTTTGACATTTATCACAAGATTTACTAAACTCATGGGCATCACGAAAAATACTAAGCCAGAAAAAACTGCACTGTAAGATTTTTATAGCGGTCTTTTTATCACTGAAGTGCCCTCCGCAGACATGATTATGGCAAAACTCTAGGATATTGACTTGCTCACAGGTTGGAATACAACGTATAATGATTTGATCGGGACAATACTTAAATACATATAATTCATCCCAAAAATACAATTTTGTTTTCGATAAAAGACGAAATTTCTCTTGGCTAGTCATTTTTGATTGGGAATTGACCTGTAACTAGGTAGTTGACAATGTCTGCATACCATGAAGCGTTGGCTTGAGAGATTTGCATAAGTTGTTCATCAAGAAAGAATTCAGAGATGGGTAGGGACTCCTCGGATGACTTATTAACTGTCCTAGACAAGTGATCAACTACGACATTTTCTGCCCCCTTTTTGTCTCAAATCTTGAGATCAAACTCTTGTAGAAGTAGAATCCAACGGATTAACCTTGTTTTAACATCTTTCTTTGATAGAAGGTACTTCAATGCTGCGTGGTCTGTATAGATCACGACTTTAGATCACATGAGGTAAGGACAAAATTTTTCAACGGCATAGACCATAGCTAACATTTCCTTCTCTATTGTAGAATAGTTAAGCTGAGCATCGTTAAAGGTTTTACTAGCATATTTGATAATATGAGGTTGTTTTTTGATTCACTGACCCAAAACAGTGCCTATTGCATAATCCGAAGCATTGCACATAACTTCAAATGGAATGCACCAGTTTGGAAGTTGAATAATGGGTGCCGAGGTTAACTCGGACTTGAGTTAGTTGAACGTAGAGAGACATGACTCTAAAAAGTTGAAAGGAACATCCTTTCCCAATAGTTCACATAAAGGCTTCAAAATTTTTTCGAAATCTTTAATGAATCTACGATAGAAACCCACATGGCCTAGGAATGACCTAATTTCTTTGACCATTCTAGGAGGTGATAATTTTTCGATTAGACCTACCTTTGCCTTAAATCTATCTACTAGAACACTTTAGTCTGAGAGACATATAGAACTAACTGCCATAAGCATAAAAAAACCCAACCCAACCTTACCTATGCTACCTACAACCACCATGCGTAAAAATATTGAGAACCCTCGGACTTGTTATTGCTGGTAGGGCGAGCAATGTCATCACCTTGATAACTTGCGACATGAACCAAATTGCAAAGATAGTGATGTACCTTCTGCAACTTCAATTCTATACTATTTGCATTGATTTGAAAATCCTAATGAAGTTGTTGTCATTTCTCTAACGTAGTAAGTCACAACTCCAAATCAAACATTGAAGTCAGAGGAACACCTTGTGAGTCAGTTCTAGAGCAAAAAGAGCCTCAAGTGGATCATGAATTGGTGGAGTTACAAGGGCACCAGGAACCTCTAAGTGCATTTTCTTCAGGTTATCATGACTAGGTCTCCTTTATCACATCAGACCTTGTACCCATTGGAAACTCGAACCTCATAGCTAACTTACTCACTGTGTGACCATAGCTTAATCTTTGTTTTTTTGTATCCTCTATCACAACTAAGATAATGTGCCCCATAGCAAGTGTAGGAAGACAGAGATCTTCACCCTATGAAATTTGATAGATGATGTCCATCATCTGGGGTGTAAGTTGAGTAGTATTACCCTATCTTGGATAGACATTTTTCATAAGAATATGATGTAGTACTCGAAAGTGTGGAAGCATCCTAGTGGCAGGCAAAACATTGTCACGATACTAGACTACAATAGGATTTCCACAAAGGAACTCATTCCAAGTAGCCCATTAGTACATCATCTTTGTAGTTGACATCAGGAAGTCTTCGACCGGTATAAGCAACACCTATGAAATCAGCAAGTGTACTGTAACAAGGTGAATAGGACGATCTCAAGTTGTGTAGTTGGTAATGTCAAAGGATGGTGATACCAAAAAAATATTGGAATCAACGCGTATAATGACTGTGCTTGACTATCGTGAAATTCACTCGTACCTTGGAGAATGGGACCCCATTGGACATGATAAAGAATAGAGTCCACTCCAAAGGCATGGATAATAGAAGAATCGTAATTATTCTCCACCACCTCATACTTTTTGAAGATTCGTGTGCAATCGACATAAGCTTTTAGGACTTGAGATGGTATTCGACCTTGTTCGTCAAAGCCCCTCGCATCTTCATTGGCATTGTCATCTTCCTCCGAAGAAGAAACAACCAGGGGAGGAGCCCAAGATGATGAAGCTCACGTTGGTTGGTGATATCAAGTACCCCTACTAGGATTTTTATATTTTGCCATGAGAAGAAAATGTACAATTATGGATAATAAAAAGATAATGAACCCAAGAAACATCATACTGGGAGAATGTGAGAGTTTGAACGAGAGGAGGGACCACAAAGACTAGGAAAAGAGGAAAAATGAGAAAATAAATCAAATTTGTGCCCTAAGTATCGTCTGTTCTGACACCGCACAACACTTGCGGTGGCACCATAGTAATGCAATTTTTTATGGAATTGGATGATGGCATCAAAAGGTCTTACAATGGTTAGAAAATTTTGCACAAAAAATATAAAGAGAAGGGGATTTCCTTCACATACGTAGAATGAATAGAGGGAATTGAAAAAAAAAAAAAAATTTGAGAACAATTTTTTTTTTTTTAGGATGAGAGAATGTGACGATCTGTCTGGAATACTACGTATCAAAAGAAAATTATCAATAAGATATGTGAGATCAAATAAATTATGGAATCTACAAGATCATGAGTTATTAATAATAAGACCAACCAAGTATCGTTGAAAGTTGACGAAAAATTAAGACAAGTGGGAATACATCATAAATATAGATGGTATAAGGAGTTAGGTTTTGGATAAACGAATACTTCCATTAGATAGATCTTGAAAAGTTATTCAAGATGGATACTGACACGTCGAAATCCGACAAAAAATGAGTTCGGTCAAGGGGTCCGAAGTTGAATTCTCAGAAATGGTCAATTGAGTCAACTAGGTTTGACCAAAGTCAAGATTTTGGAAATTAAGTTTATTTTAACTAGAGTAGGTCCCACCCCTCAATCTAACCAAGGGATCTGATAATGGGCATGGTTAGTTATTAATCATAGTTAATTTATTAAAGTCAATCATCATTGACTATGATCAAGATGAGTTAAATACCCATAACACCTAATCCCTCTAGGTGTCTCAAAACCATGCTCTCTTGGGACACATGCCAGCCCCTAGACAAGTTTCATGAGGTGATCATGTAAAGGTTCACCCATGGTTATCAAACTAACCCCATTATATAAACATTAAAAGAGACATATTTTGCCTCTTTTGTTCTCTCAAAGGAATTCATAAACCTTCTACTTCATTCTTTAATCATAATTCAACAAATATTTATCTTCTTCTCCTCATAAAATCCAACGAAGTCTGGTCCAAAACTTTGTCAAATTGTTTTTTTCAAAATCTTACATAAATCTGAATCATTAGAGCACAAGGGCTTGGCTTAGTTTCGAGGAAGCTCCATATGCTCGAGAGGAATTGGTGGACGGAGAACTGGCTGGCTTAGGTAAAATTACTTTCCCTATTGAATAATTTTGATTATATTCACTATATGATTGTGGGTTATATTCTATATCTCAAAAATATTGATGGCAACTTTACGAATAAATTCTCATTAAGTATTTACGATTGTATGATCATAATCACGAATTTACGATTTCGTTTGATAGATGCGATTGATTTCTTAAGAAAAGAATTTTTAATCTCAAGGTGTTCTATTATTATATTATTAGTCAAAATCATTGACAAGTGATGTGTACAATACAATTAAAAATAGCACGATTTAAACTGCGGAAGACAACCAATTTTTGTCAAGTCAGAAACTGCAAAGTGGGAGTCACGGTGGCACCCCCACCTACCGCAAAATTTAGCCCACTACCACTGCAGGTGACATGTGGGGGTAGAAAATGATATTTTTTGTTAAGAAGTCCGTGGGATCCATATGATCCTGAGATAACGTAAAATCACTCTCTAAACTATTTTTCTTACGCTATGAAGTTTTAAAAACAAGTTTTCTTGTTACTCTTGTGTTGTACTATAATTATGAATGATCATCCTTTACGTTAAAATATGAACAATATATTTTTGACGTAAAGTCAAATATATTTTTGAAAGTACTATTATGTTCATTGTGATAGTATAAAAAAGAGTCTAGCTTGATTTGATTGTGTGATATGGAACGTGAGTTCAAATAACAAGTTTTGAGGTATACATTATATCGATGAACAAAACTCAAACTCAAATTTGACGATTTAACATAATTTCAAATTAGAAAGCTAATGGAAAAAATGTTAGAAATTAGTTAGAACATGGGTTTAAGGTGTCATAATCTTTGGAATATGGTATTAATTTGTATCGTGAAGATGAATATGGTTGTATAAGTCAAAACTTATGAGGTGAAATTCCTATGCTAGAAATATTAACGGATGGGTAGTTGGGTTTAGTTAGTACCCGAAATCACTGACTTTGGGTGAGAAAGTGTCCGGTGTTCGATTATATTTTGTCAGGAGTACCAAATATTATTTACTTTTGATTAGGGAGAGCCCATGTATTTATGTTTGGTTCAGGAGTATCCAAGATGTGTTTTATTTATTTTTGGATTATAATGAGAAAGGAAAGTGGGTGCATAAAATAGTGATACATTAGATTTCTCATTCTAGCCTTGTAGACACGTGATTTCGTCATTACGACGGCCACATCTACGATGGTTTGGAGTCGCCACCATTCATGTTGTAAGTGGGTGTGAATGGTCACCCGATGTACATTTTGAAAAATTACCATTTTGGGCTCGTGGTGACTCACGATGGATAAAGATAAATCAACCCTTGAGATTCGGGTAAACGGCTCGATTGGAGAAAAGGGAAGGTGTTAGGCACCCTTTTCTCCCCACTAAATAGTGGTAACCTCAACTCAACTCGATCATTTTAATCTAAAATACAATAATAAAAACAAAGTGCCACGTGTTGATAATGTGTACCCTAAGTAGGGATTTATTTTTGACTTGATTATAGGATCATCCCATTAAAGGGGATGATCCTTATAAACATTTGCCTAGAGAAGAGAGGAGGGGATAATAGAAGAGGGAGGAGGAGAGGGTGTAGAAGACAAGGGGGGTTATTTTGTTGCACCCACCTTGTATCTTCGATCTTCTTTTCTTCTTCTTCTTTGATGTCTTCTAAGGTCCTTAGTAATTTAGGAAAATGTTATTTTTTTGTGTAATTGAAGGAGTAAAGAAGAGATGAGAGAGGTGAGTGGAGTATAATAAATTTTTTTTGTGAGACTTGGGAGAAAGAATTGGTAATATTTTTTTTAGTAAGAGTGGGAGGGGAGAATTTTATAGTAAAAAGTTGGGGCCATTTTTGGGAAGAGGATGAGGGTATTTATAAATGTTGAGGAGTTATTTTAAGGATATAATGGGGTGAAGTAAAGAAAAAGGATAGAATGGTTATGAGTTTGAGAGAGAAGTGGGTGTAATTTAGAGGAGATTGGAGGGTATTTAGGGAAGGGGGGTTAAATGGGTGAGTTTTGACCCAAATGGTTTGGATCTTACCCAACCCATTTGTGTGGAGTGTTTGGTGAGGTGAGTTTAAGATGGTGGTTGTGATTAAATGGTATTTGGTTTAAGAGAATGGAGGATTTAAAGAGGTGGTTGATGATATTTTTGGAGGGTGAGGGAGATGATGCCATGTGTCAAAGTGGGTGGGAATGAAGGGTTGAGATAGGTTGATGGGAGAGGTTGAGTGTTTGACTTGAGAGGATGGTGTAGGTTTAGGTTGTAGATGTAGGTTTTGTAGGGAATGATGAGGGTAGATTAGGGGAGGTATAGGTTAGGGGTGTGGGTAGATGTGTTTGATTTGAGAGAAAAGGTGATGGGTTGATGTGTGGGTAGATGAGGTTTAAATAAAATTAATGGGGTAGGTAGTTGGGTGAGGGAGGTGAGATTGGGTGATGACATGTGTCATCTTTTGATGATAAAAGAGTGATTGGTTGATGTGGGTTCTGGTTTATGGGTTAGGGTTGTGGGTTGGATAATGAATTAGATATGATTAATGATTTGTGGGCTTTGTAGTATTGGGCTTGGGTTTTAGAAATGATTTTGGATTTTAGAGATTGGTTGAGGGTTATTTTGGAATGGATTTTGAGGGTATAGGTTGGTTTTAGATTTTAGGTGATGTGGGATTGATTTTAGGTTAGGGGTAAGGTGAGAAATTGATTTAGGAAAGTGTTGAGGGCTTGTGGGCCTTAGGTGGGCCTATGGTTTTTGCGGATTCGGAGGCGGAGCGGTGGTAGTAGAGAAGGGGTAGGCATCCCAAGTCTCACATTTTTTTAATTAATTTTTTTGAGATTTTTGAATTTGTTGAATTAAACAAAACGCCACGTGTTGGCAAATCGGGCTTTTTAGGCCCGTTGGTGAACTTTATCGAAAATTTGGCATTTTTGGTTTTGGAAGCGGAGCGGTGAATATGGGGAAAGCGTAAGGTAGGCCGAGTCCTTTTGATGGACCCCTTAGACCCTTAGGGGGTCTTAAGGGCATTGATTCGATCAAAATGCCATATTTCGATTGATTTGGGCTTTTGAGGCCCGTTGGCAATTTTTATTGAAAAATCTGTATTTTTGGGCCTTTTCGAGTATGAGCCCGTTCAAATTGGGGTGTCTACAACCTTAATAGGCATGATGTGATCTAGGAATACTTATAGTAGTCAACCCAATTGATTCAAGTGAAGAAAGATCCCCGTGATTGTAGACACCACATTTTTGCATTCGCCTGATTAATCAACTCGTCAACCCGATCACAACGATTCCCAATGGTGGATGTTTATTCCATTATTTTATTTTGTTACCAGATATGTTTCAGAAATCCGGATGAGGTATCTCGAACTAACAAAACCTTAGAAACCACGCTACGCTAGGAAAATATGACCCTAGAAACGTAGAAATCATCATCTTGCAGACCCAAAAATAAGCTTCACGATAAAAATTACTAAAAATTGACCAAATTATCAAAATACCCCTAACATCAAAACAACCCTAGATCCTACGTTACGATTAGGAAAATCCTTTCGAACACATAAAACAACAAATCGAAACCAAATAAATCACTTCGCCAATTTTCACAAAATTCAACAAAATTACGAAAATGCCCCTCATAAAGTTCACAACCATTTCACACAAAAAATTTCATAAATAACACAAACTAATATTTCCATTGAATTCCTTATGAAAAATCGATTCTAAAACATCCTAGAACATTAAAAATCGACTTAAAACGTGAAAAGTCCTCTCCGGGGGCAAAACGATAATTTCACAATTTTCATAATTAAAATTTTCGAAATTAATAAATAAAACATTAAATAATTAAAGTAAAACATTAATGAAATTAATTTAAAATTTTGAACTAAAAAAATCGATCAATCGGACTCTCATGGAAAATTGTTGAGGGTTCGTGAGATATTTCTTTAAGGACCCCTCCATTTGGGGGTCCAAAGAATTAAAGATATAATAGAGGAGAGTTCTCCAAAAATTTAAAGTCAATCAAGCAAGACTAAGGTCAAGGTATTAAAGTCAATCAAGTGAGACTAAGGTCAAAATTAAAGTCAATTAAGCAAGACTGAAGTCAAGATATTAAAAGTCAATTAATTAAGACTAAAGTCAAAATATTAAAAGTCAAACAAATAAGACAAAAAGTCAAAATCATAATAGAGTTCTAATTAAATAATAACTCTATCTAATAGAGTTCTAATTAAAACACAACTTCACCTAAAACAATTCTAATTAAATCACAACTCTACCTAAAACAATTCTAACTAAAACACAACTCTAATTAAAAGAACTCTAATTAAACACTAACTCTATCTAAATAAACCCCTAAAAAATCTATAAATAGGGGTGCTCACACCCTATTTTCGTATCAAATCATAAATCCTAAGAGAAGTATGTCTAAAAGTCCCCTTAGCCTCCCATAAACCCTAGTTTTGGAGTCCCAACTCCTTACCTAACATCCCTCCTTCGATTTTAGCCTAAAAAACACCTAAAAACCTTTCGAAAACACCCCAAAACCCATAACAAAGTTGAAGAATCAGATCAAAAAAGGAGATACCTTGCCTCGGAGATCAGAAATCCAAATTTAGAGACAGAACGAAGCAAAGAATACGATACAAGGAGTAATTTTTATTGGATCTGAGGAAATAAGGTCTTTGCTATCGGAAAGGTACAATTTCTTCTTTCTTTTATTATCTAGGTTTTTTTTAGCAATGTAACTTATTTGAAAAATTAGTAGAGACCGGCTTTGGCCGGACGAGGTTGGTGCCTAACACCTTCCAACCCCGTAACATGATCCCCGAATTTAGTTTTTTCTGTTCTAGATTAGTTCGTTATTTATTTAGAGTCATTGATCGGTTCCTAGACCGTAATAACTAGGTGGCGACTCCCAAACCTCAAGGGTCAAAAGTAGATCCGCGCACCTCGCGGATCGAGGGTGCTTTCAGTGGCGACTCCACTGGGGACTATTGAGGATCAAACTTGAAAAACCCCAAGTATGGGAGCATTGCCAAGATGACCTAGTTTTTTTTATTATTTAGTTCGATTTATTTTATTTATTTTTCCTGTTTATTTATTTTGTGACTTGATTGTATATGATTTTGGGTATTGCATTTTTTTTTTCCAATTAAGGATTACTTTTTGATGACCCCTAAATAATGAAAGATTCAAATTGACATATGAAAATGATGGAATGATGAAGGTTGGGACAGTAATGTTAAAACGTTTTTACAAAATATTCTAGTAAGAATTAAGTCTAGGAATCTGTTAATAAAACGTAGATCTCATCGAGTAGATTAATTTAGAATCTGAGTTCACTCAATTTCGTTATCGGAAGCCTTAGATATCATCGATGCAAGTTCAATCTGTAAATCTGGAATTGTTGCTGAATAAAGGTTGGGATAGTAATTTTAAAACGTTTTTACAAAATATTCTAGTGAGAATTAAGTTTGGGAACCTATTAATAAAACGTAGATCTCATCGAGTAGATTAATTTAGAATCTGAGTTCACTGAATTTCGTTATCAGAAGCCTTAGATATCATCGATGCAAGTTCAATCTATAAATCTGGAATTGTTTCTGAATGAAGGTTGGGACAGCAATGTTAAAACGTTTTTACAGAATATTCTAGTGAGAACTAAGTCTGGGCACCTATTAATAAAATGTAGATCTCATCGAGTAGATTAATTTAGAACCTGAGTTCATTCAATTTCGTTATCGAGAGCCTTAGATATCATCGATGTAAGTTCAGATTGTATTTTCCTAATTCACAGAAAATCCGAATTTATCTAATGTTGGCACAATTAATGTTCCTGAGAGTGAGCTCATCTCAACCATTGTCATTCTATCATCAGTGTAACATCTATTGGAATCTCGATTTATTTTGGATCACCCAAAAGTGATCATTAATTGGACTTTAAAAATTATAAAAATTATGCCTATTGCAATGTTTGTTTGATCAATTATTATATGCCATTCTTATTAATTGATTTGCCATGATCTTGACAGATATATTTGTGATGTGTTTGCGTTTATCTTAATTTTGATGTGATAGGTTTTGTATTATTTTCTTGATCAATATTCATTTGATATCCATATGTGATGACATAATCTAGCCCATGGGCCCATGTGTTTGAAAAAGGCCCCGGGCACACCCCACCCTGTTTTGCACACACCACATGTACGTTTACTGTTTTGCACACTTACACATCCTATATAGCCAACGTGGCACTAGTGCGTGTCCTGATCTCTTCAGAGATGCGACGTCATTCATGAAAACCACAACTCCAGTCACATACCTTAGGGTATATCAAACTGGGGAATCAATACCGTCTGATCAGGTGATTCTGAGAGATGTATTGATGCACCCAGGCTGGAACGACCTGAGCCTTTTACCTATTGTGAGCCACACAGTCACATGTCTCGATTGCCAACGTAGTACTAGTACGTGGTCGGTCCCCTCGTGGGATGCCAAATCATTTATGAAAGCTACAACTCTTGACTTGTACCCATAGGTATGTAAAAGATAATCTAAGTATATCAATTGCACTTCTTGGTCAAAATTGGTGCCTAAGCAAGATCTTGCCCCGCTGTACCCTACTGTACGAGGGGGATAGACTATGTCTATTCTAGACGAGAGGTATTTAAGTGGGCCCTTGCTCAGCATTGTGCGTCACCTCTCAACTGGAGATCAAACTGGTTGTTTTTTACTTCAAATAAGTGAATTGAGATTTTAGATTATCACCTATACGGTATATCAAACCAAGTCACCACGTATCGAAAGGTATATAGGTGTGCTTGGGCAAGGGTGGCCAGATAAATTGCATTGCACGTAAGCCTTCCTATAGGTCACGACCCGAACTGACTATGGGTGTTCCCGGGTTGCTTTATTCAATCCAACCAACAGGTAGTGGGCGGACCGATCCACAATAATCAAACAGAACCCGCAATATCGGTCCAACCAATCGGTAAAATGTACTGATTAATTTAAACCACTTATACCAGTTGGCCCAATTGACAAATGGATCAAACTGATCAATACCAAATCACTTGGACTAATTGGTTTCACTTTTAAATATTTAGACCACTTTGTATAGAAATATTCGATCTTAGGATCAAATAAATTTGTCTGATCAAAAGTTCAATCCCAATCAGGGGTAGACCCGCGTCTAACCTTTCTCACTTTCTTGGTCATTATAGACTTATAGTGCATTTGGATTCGATATTTTCCATTGGACTTGGGCTATTCTATATCGAAACTTTAATCATGTGGTTAAGAGTCAATGGTTAACCTTGGTTTACTTCCAATCAGGTGATAAGTGGTCCTAAACGTTCTAAACCTCCATCTGTACCACTTTGGGTCCGTGAAAATAGTCGTCTTTCCAGAGTACCATTGCCAAGTAGTCAGTCTTTGCCACGAGAAGAAACGAGTACCATGGATGAAGCTGCACTTCGTCAGATTTTAGAATCTTTTCAAGCACAGATTATTGCTTCTGTCCAAACACAAATTGAATCCCTGAAAATTAAAAAGGAAAAAGATAAAGCTATAGAACCTCAGGATGTGTTTGACCTCGTTGAAAATCAAGAAGATAATCAGTTACACATCGACCCTGTCCTAGCTCATCGAATAACTCAGGTTGAAACTGCTTTGAAGAATATTAAAGACCCTGACGATCTTACTCTTGGATTAGGGGCAATGACCTTGTTTCCCACGGTCCGTCTGTCAAAGAAGTTCACAATGCCAGATATGGAGAAGTTTGACGGTATTGGATGCCCTAGGACTCACTTAAAAGTATATGTCGGCATCATGCAATCTCAGGGTTTGAGTGAAGAACAGATGGCACAACTTTTTCAAAGAACCCTTACAGGTCCTGCCCTACGCTGGTTAATGTCATTGGATTCATCTCGGGTAAGAACATGGCATGAATTGATGAAGGAGTTTATTGTTCGGTATTCATTCAACACGGATATTGAACTTACAAGAAGAGATCTAGAAACTACTAAACAGAAACCCGGAGAAACTTTCACTGAGTTCATTGCTCGATGGAGAGCCAAAGCCGCTCAATTGTGGGACCGACCTCAAGAGAAGGAACAAGTCAAGATTATCCTCAGGAATCCCACTCCAGATTATGCCAAGTACTTGATGTCTCAGTACCTTCCTACTTTTCAATCCCTCCTTGAAACTGGAAATCAAGTTGAGGACGTCTATTCTTCGGGACTTTTTGGTAACTCGTCTGAGTCAAAACCCAAACATTTCAAACCTAATGTCAATTCCTTACAAGTGGCCAACACCTCCGTCGCACTATCTCCTCAAGCTACTCAGCCTTCACAAACTAAGCCTAGGAGACAGTTTGCCAATCTTGGAATGTCCCTTAGTGTTGCTTATCAAAATTGATGAAAAGGGGCTTGCTAACGCCTTTACAACCTAAACATTTGCCTAATCCTCTTCCCCCAAACATGGATAATGGGCAATTCTGTGAATTCCATCAGATGCCTGGTCATGTTCTTGATAGGTGTATTACTCTCCGTCATGCTATCCAAGATTTGATTGAACAAGGAAAAGTCACCATACCCACTCCTACTACTCCCAATGTTAAAACTAACCCTTTGCCTACCTTTCAAAATCAACCCCCTCCTACTCTGAACGTAATATCCATATCCAAACCCGAATCAATTGACCCAATTTCTTTCATTCACCCAATTGGTCTTAACAATGCATTCGCTCCATGCCAGAATGAGCTCAACTACCCTAAGGCAGTGACAGAACTGAAGAACAGAGAAATCATTGAAGCAATGGGTTGTCTCGCATATAACAGGCTTGAATCGGAATATGAAGAGATAGTAAAAGTAGGCAAGTTCAAGTCATCCATCGAAGATAATCGAAGTGGCATAGACTTTAGAATTGTGTCCCTCCATTCATAATGATGTCGTCTTTTAAGTCTTCTTAATTTTTTTTAGCTTTAGTTGCGTCAGTCTTTGAATTCAGTTAGTCATCTTTATTTTTGGGTTTTAGTAAGGTTTGTCAGTCTATGTTCTTTTCAATTCCAATAAATAAAGAAGTTTTTGATTATCATGTGTGCAATAATGATTTGAATATAAGATTTAACATGAGAAATGACTTAAAGCTCACTAACTGAACTTAATAAATATTGGAATTAAAGAGTACACTCAAGAAGTACAAATTGGTGATACATTATCCTCAAGAGAACATGAGAGAATAGTAAACTTACTTGAGAAATTCAACAATATTTCTTACATGATCTCATAAGATATATGGATAAATTACACAAAAACATAGATCAAGACAAGAGTGATTTCAAAGTCAAAGATTATCGGTAAAAAATGATATAGTTGAAAGCATCGACAAAGACGCTAAGACTTATAAGTGGATCTATCATGTTTCTCACTCAAAAGAGGAGAGTTTCATTCATAAGAGAATAAAAGATTTTCTCGAAGTTTTAGAAGAGTTGAATAGTCAGAAAACTCAAAAGAAGACTGAAGAATATTCATTTTCAAAAGAAGACCTTACTCGACAGAGCAATCCAGATATCAAATTCTTGAAACTTTGACCAAGTCGAACAGTATTCATCAAAGGAGGCCTCCTTTGGTCGAATCATTTTCCTATCTTACAAAAAAAAAAATAACCTTCTTTAGCCCCTCGCAGCCTTTAAAAAAATAAAAGCAATAGCCTCTTCTTTCTAAACCATACCGACCAACCTTGGGAGGGAATCTTAGCATGAACTACGTTTTGACCTGATCCAAAAAAAAAAAAAAATTTGGGTACGTAGGCAACCTAAGAAGTTACTTCAGGCCCGGTCATGTAAAGAATAAGGGTATTTTCTTAAGAAAAATGTCATCTAAAAAAAATACCCTATTGAAAGGTTCAAAAGAAAAAAAATGCCAAACTAAGGGCATTAGAAAAAAGAATCAAAAGAATTGATAAAAAGAAAAGAATACCAAACTAGGGGTATTTAAAAAAAACCAAAGAGAGAATATCAAATTAGGGGCATTTTGGGAAGTTGAGCCTTATATATTTTCTTTCTAAACCATATCCTAAGCCTACCTATTAAGTCCTCCTGAATGCTAATTGACTCAGTTAAGGTGCAGGGAACTGAGAAGTTGTCGAGTTGGTTATACAAGATCATCAAGAAAAAAAAAGAGAAGCCCGCTAAGTCGAAAATCCGAAAAGGCGATTTAGACAAAATTTAGGGCATAACCATAAAAAAGAAAGCCTGCTAGGTTGAAAACCTGAAAATGCGACCTAGGCAAAAATCAAGGCATCATTAGAAAAAGAAAAACAAGGCCCGCTAGATTGAAAACCTGAAGATACGATCTAGGAAAAAATTAGGACTTCATCAAACAGGAGGAAAGGTCTCATCAAGAAGAAAAATTCAGAAGGAAGCTTGTGCAAAAACTAAAAAATGCAGAACCATTCAAGCCACAATCAGAAATCATCTTGAACATTGTAGGATCTTCAAAAGTATGTTTACTTGTTCAAGTGTTCGCTAATGGAAGATGTAGAATCATCAACCACTTTGAAGAGAAAGATCTTTTATTCTAATATTTATCAAGATTTTTTAAGTCCAGCTCAAGCATTTCTCAAAAATAATGATCAATTCTTTATTACACATATGATAATCTTAAGAGTCTTAAATTTAAGAGAATGTCAATTTTTCTATCTGTCATACATCAAAGTCCATATTTTTCAAGCGTAATCTATTCCATCAGTCTCGTAGTCAAGTCCCAGTTAAAGCCAACCTTGAAACTAGGAGCATTTTTTAAGGTCATTTAATTTCAAAATTTTGTTTCTTAATCACATGATAAAAAGAAAATCATACAAAAGCTTAAAAATCCGACGAAGCCCAATGATAATTACGAATCCAGATGCATGATAAGCTAATAAAGGCATAATCTTTCAAACTTTGAGCTCGATTTTGAATCATAGAATGAATTAATAGAATTGTTTAAGTTCCTTTAAATCTAAGCCCGAGAAACATGGCTTAGTAAGTTTGAGTCTGAGAAACGAGACTCCAACTTTTTGAATCATAGAATAAATAGGCTTCTTGAAGTGCCTACAAACCTAAGTTCGAGTCCAAGAAATGAGACTCCAACTTTTTGAATCATGAATGTGTAGACATGAAATGTTCGTCATGAACCTCAATACTACATTGTTTGGAGTCTTTACCATTCTTTTTTAGAAATAGGTGTGAATGGGCACCCGAATTGATCATTTTGAAAATCATTTTTTTTCATGGCATTGTAGTGACTCTCATATGTTGGAAAGGGCACGGTCTACCTAAGATCTAGGTAAGGAGGTCCGGTTAGAGGATGGGGAAGGTGTTAGGCACCCCATCCTCTCCACCAAAGGTGGTTACCTTGCTTGGCCATTTTATTTTGTAAAAAAAAACTCAAGAAAACAAATATTAAAATGCATGAGAATGTATGGTAAAAGTGGTGTGTGCATTAAGTGGAATGTTCCCTAAAAAAGGGATTTTGATTTCAATGTGACATTAGGGACATTCTATGGAAGAGAATGACCCATATAATCACATTAAATTTATTAAATGAATGTTGGTTTGAACTCTTAGAGAGACTCCATAATGGAGTTCCCTTGAAGTCACAACCATGATGCATGTATGCATGGCTAGAAACTTAGTGTTTCACCCCATCAAGAGGGTGACACATTTCTTCATCATTGCCATGCATAAGTGGGTGTGTGCATTGTGTACACTATGATGCATGAGATTAAGGTGAAAAGGGCTTCAACCCCCATCCTTTTGATCGAACCTTAGTCCAATCTACCGAGGATGGGAGAGGGTGTGCATTACATCCTAAAGGATTTCTAAAAGAGAAAATAAAATAGAGGATTAGAATAAGAAGATGCAAGCTTTAAAATAAATAACTACATCTTAACCCCACCTTGTCCCTTAATGAACTTGAACCTTGAAGAGTAGGCTTGAGAGATGAATGAGATGGTTGAGGGGTTGAGTTGAAGTTTAGAGAGATGAGAGAATGAGTAGGAATTTTTGTAGAGTTTTAGGTTGAGAGATGGGGGCTTGAGAGCATGAGTTGTTCATAGAAAATGAAGGTATTTATAGAGTTTTTGGAGAACTTTTGGGGATAAAGTGGTCCAACCCTAAAAATAAAGAAAATGGACATGAGATTTAGGTTATTTCTTTTTGGATTTTCCATTTGTATGAGGGTAAAGATGACATTTGTGGAGAAACCCTAAAAGCATGCTTTGATCCTTGGTTTTTTGGTAAATAGAGGTGAGAGAACAAAAGTGTTTTTGGGAGGGTGTGGGGTGAATGGGGGAGTGACATGTGTAAAGGTGGAGTGGTAGGTAAAAAGTAGATCTTGGTTTATTTGTAAATAACTCATAAAGCAAGGGTGGAAGTGTAGTTTTGAAATAGACCAATGGGAAAACAAAAGCACATTTGGGAGGGTGAATAGGAGGAGGATGACATGTGTAAAGGTAAAGTGGTAGGTGAAAAGTAGACTTTGGTTCATTTGTAAATAACTCATAAAGCAAGGGTAGAAGTATATTTTTGAAATGGACCAATGGGAGAACTCCATGTATGTACTTGAAGATTCCCACCTTTTGAGGGCATAATGGGAAGTTCCCTCACCTTTATGGATTATTACCAAAGACCAAACAACCTTTTTGGTTTGACTAAACCTTTTGAGAATGGCATTCTTGAGTTTACACAAAAAGGAAGTTGACCCTCCAATTAGGTGATGCATTGGGCATTGGGGACTTATGAGGTATCAACATGTGTCATCTTATGAAGGGGTGAGAGAATGGACTTGGAGTGGGCTTGGTGTTGGGCTTGGATTTGGATTTTGTCTTGGGCTTAGGTTGGGCTAGAAAATAGATTTAGGTTAGGGGTTTAGAATGGCATTGGGTTTTGGGCTTAGGTTGGTTAGGGAGTGGACCATGGTGATTGGGTTTAGAATGGCATTGGGTTTTGGGCTTAGGTTGGTTAGGGAGTGGACCATGATGATTGGGTTTAGAATGGCATTGGGTTTTGGGCTTAGGTTGGTTAGAGAGCGGACCATGGTGAGGGTATGGTTGATGGATCGGTTAATGGAGAATGAATACGAATTTGGAGTGGGTTAGGGACAAGGTTGAGTATGCAAACTATATGATATGATGCATGTATGCATGAAAATGATGCAAAATAACAATGTGGGTCCGTTGAGAGGCTTAAATCTAACCCGGAATCAATTCGAGGAAATTAGGATTTTCTTAACGGGTTCGTGCAAATTGGGGTGTCTACAGAATGAATAGGCTTTTTGAAGTGCCTATAAAGCTAAGTTCGAGTCTGAGAAACGAGACTCCAACTTTTTGAATCATGAATGAATAGGCTTTTTGAAGTGCCTATAAAGCTAAGTTCGAGTCCGAGAAACGAGACTCCAACTTTTTGAATCATAAAATGAATAGACTTTTTGAAGTGCTTACAAACCTAAGTTCGAGTCCGGGAAACGAGACTCCAACTTTTTGAATCATAGAATGAATAGACTTTTTGAAGTGCCTACAAACTTAAGTTCGAGTCCGAGAAACGAGACTCCAACTTTTTGAATCATAGAATGAGTAGGTTTTTTGAAGTGCCTACAAACCTAGGTTCAAGTCCGAGAAGCGAGACTCCAATTTTTTGAATCATAGAATAATTAATTTTTTTTGAAGTGCGTATAAACCGTAGTTCGAGTCCAAGAAACGAGACTCCAACTTTGTTTGAATCATATCAAATTAACAGGATTGTTTAAGTTCTTTAACCCGAGAAGCGTGGCTACAATAGGCTTGAATCCGATATATGAGACTCAAACTTTTTCTAACTTCAAATAGGATTTAACGAAGTTCTTACAATGTTATGACTCAAATTACCTCATTATTCAACCTTGCCATGATTGCTTTCGTTTCATAAGCACATTTCAATTTTGAATCATTATTGTCAGTGAGAGAAGATCTCTAGGACCTGACACATTTTTACTCAATAAGCATCACACTTTTGCACACACGTGCACTTTTGCATTAGTCAGGGAGAATTTTCTAAAATTCGAGGATCTGACATCGTCAGTGAGAGTTCAAGCTCAAGGACCTGACAACCTTTTAGTTCGAGGAGAGTTTTACCCTCAAGGATCCGAACGCCTCACGAATTGCTAAATCAGGCTGCAAAATGAACTGTCACTAGCTTTGGCATTCGGATATCGCACTATCTACCAAAATAGATTTGCTATCTAGTTTGCTTCAACCCTCTGTCAAAGAGGGGCATCTGTAGACACCACATTTTTGCATTCGCCTGATTAATCAACTCGTCAACCCGATCACAACGATTCCCAATGATGGATGTTTATTCCATTATTTTATTTTGTTACCAGATATATTTCAGAAATCCGGATGAGGTATCTCGAACTGACAAAATCTTAGAAACCACGCTACGCTAGGAAAATATGACCCCAGAAACGTAGAAATCATCATCTTGTAGACCCAAAAAGAAGCTTCACGATAAAAATCACTAAAAATTGACCAAATTATCAAAATACCCCTAACATCAAAACAACCCTAGAGCCTACGTTACGATTAGGAAAACCCTTTCGAACACATAAAATAACAAATCGAAATCAAATAAATCACTTCGCCAATTTTTACAAAATTCGACAAAATTACGAAAATGCCCCTCATAAAGTTCACAACTATTTCACATAAAAATTTCATAAATAATACAAACTAATATTTTCATTGAATTCCTTACGAAAAATCGATTCTAAAACATCCTAGAACATTAAAAACTGACTTAAAACGTGAAAAGTCCTCTCCGGGGGCAAAACGGTAATTTCACAATTTTCATAATTAAAAATTTCGAAATTAATAAATAAAACATTAAATAATTAAAGTAAAACATTAATGAAATTAATTTAAAATTTTGAACTAAAAAAATCGATCAATCGGGCTCTCATGAAAAATTGTTGAGGGTTCGTGAGATATTTCTTTAAGGACCCCTCCATTTGGGGGTCCAAAGAATTAAAGATATAATAGAGGAGAGTTCTCCAAAAATTTAAAGTCAATCAAGCAAGACTAAGGTCAAGGTATTAAAGTCAATCAAGTGAGACTAAGGTCAAAATTAAAGTCAATTAAGCAAGACTGAAGTCAAGATATTAAAAGTCAATTAATTAAGACTAAAGTCAAAATATTAAAAGTCAAACAAATAAGACAAAAAGTCAAAATCATAATAGAGTTCTAATTAAATAATAACTCTATCTAATAGAGTTCTAATTAAAACACAACTCCACCTAAAACAATTCTAATTAAAACACAACTCTACCTAAAACAATTCTAACTAAAACACAACTCTAATTAAAAGAACTCTAATTAAACACTAACTCTATCTAAATCAACCCCTAAAAAATCTATAAATAGGGGTGCTCACACCCTATTTTCGTATCAAATCATAAATCCTAAGAGAAGTATGTCTAAAAGTCCCCTTAGCCTCCCATAAATCCTAGTTTTGGAGTCCCAACTCCTTACCTAACATCCCTCCTTCGATTTTAGCCTAAAAAACACTTAAAAGCCCTTCGAAAACACCCCAAAATCCATAACAAACTTGAAGAATCCAGATCAAAAAAGGAGATACCTTGCCTCGGAGATCAGAAATCCAAATCCGGAGACAGAACGAAGCAAAAAATACGATACAAGGAGTAATTTTTATTGGATCTGAGGGAATAAGGTCTTTGCTATCGGAAAGGTACAATTTCTCCTTTCTTTTATTATCTAAGTTTTTTTTAGCAATGTAACTTATTTGGAAAATTAGTAGAGACCGACTTTGACCGGGCGGGGTTGGTGCCTAATACCTTCCAACCCCGTAACATGATCCCCGAATTCAGTTTTTTCTGTTCTAGATTAGTTCTTTATCTATTTAGAGTCATTGATCGGTTCCTAGACCGTAATAACTAGGTGGCGACTCCCAAACCTCAAGGGTCAAAAGCGGATCCGCGCACCTCGCGGATCGAGGGCGCTTTCAATGATCATGGAATATCTTAGTCAACGGCCAACTCAAGCCAGACAAAAGGCCAATCACTTGCGGTTAGGCTTACCGTATAATCAGGAACTAATGTTGCAGTCCCTCAACGGTAAATATGAGATCCTCTACTAAGGCATAAATGCCACTTGTGAAATCTATCGTACTTATCAAAATTTGACACCAGTACTTGTCTGCATTATAAAATCAATGTGTTGGATGTGTTTATTTTTAGTTGATGAGATGTGGAATATGGTTTATATTCTGGGAATACTAGAATCTAGAAACCTAGATATTTGAACTAGGGAATTTGATTTCGAATTACAAGTTGTAAACATGGAAGGTAGGAAGAAAAAATATGACATGAATTTCATCTGGTTTTGAGGAAAATTACAATTTATAACACAATGATGTTAGATGGCCAAGATAGATTGTACTGATGAATTTTATAACCAGTTATGCTATGTTGTGTAAGTATTATATAGTTACTCGGATTAATTGACAAAGCACACCATAATGTTATGCAATTTTCATATATATATATATATATGTTCAAGATCCGTAGACAACATTTTATCCTATATGGCAAAACAGTTTTGGATTGGGTTGATTTTTTGTTACGATGATCTCTATGGTTAGTAGATCATCCTCACAAAAAAAATCATCTGATTCTAAAGCTTCTAATCCTATGAAAAGTGGTTACAAACTAAAGGTTAAAATGAATGGTCCACGATTCTTTAACTTCTAAATTGGGGCTAACAATTTCAAAATGGGCTGATTTTTTGCAAGGATGACCCCCTCACCATAGAGATCATCCTCACAAAAAATCAGTTGATTTCGAACATTTTTACTCATATAAGACAAAACATGATGTCTATATATATATATATCCGAAAACTACAGTGATATTGATCCCGTAAGTGATGATTTTAGCATCATTACTCGTTCATTCAACAAATATATTGTGATTCTATTCTACTGGATAACATACTTGTTACTCACCCATTCTACACCTCAATGCAGGATTTGTGATACCTGATCCAACCCAAATGTGAATAAAATACCGGTTTGGACAGATGCGTTAGGGGATTTTGTGAGGAGGTGTTTTGAGTCACTACTAGATAATGAGACTGTGGTCGATTATGTCTATATGATATTAGTAGAAGCCCAGGAGAAGGTGTCAGTTAATGTAAATCTTAGGATGTGGATTACTGTAGAGTATTAGTAGTTTACTAGATATGTAGGTTTGAAGGGTTAGGATTACTTTTTAGAGATTTATTTTTATAATTTTTTTTAAATCCAAGAATGTTTCATTTTGAATACTTAATATATATATTGGGTCGGGTTCCGTGTACACATATATCTACTTATATATCTACAATGTGTTTTGTTTTATGTGGCTAAAAATTTCAAATTGAGCTGATTTTCGGTGAAGATAATCTCTATAATGAGGAGATCATCATCGCCAAAAAATCAGCTCAGTCCAAAAAATTTAACCACGTCTAAAGTAATTTACAAAAAATGGACGGTCCACGATTCTTCAACTCATAAATATGGGGTTAGAAGTTTTAAAATTAGCTGATTTTTGGCGATGATGATATTCTCGTCATAGAGATCATCCTCACCAAAAATTAGTTCAATCTGAAACTTTTAGCCCACATAAGACAAAACACGTTGTAGATATGTGTGTACACGGATCCTAATCCATGTATATATATATATATATACTTTTGGAGATTCATTATGTGTGTATGTATAAATCTTTTAAAGCTACACTCTGATCATTTTGGTTTACTTTTCTAAAGATTTAGTCTAGTTTAGTTGAGATTTTAACTATCCCATAATTGGGTCATGCATTGTTGTTATATTACATTTTACCGAGAAATGACATGTCAGATCGTGCCCCAGGAAGGGGCATGATAGAACCAAACATTTGAATATTAAATATGAATCCTATATTTTTCGGATTGGACTGGATACCGAGTAAAACTTGGATAATTGGCAAACCCAAATACAAGGATATTTGAATATGATTGGCGAGACAAACATAGTAGGGATCTATTATAAAGGTCAGAATAATCCCCAAGAAATGATTAATGAATGCATAAAATAGTCTATCGGTCTCAAATTTACACTTCTATATAGAAACAAAGAATCAGTAATCCCCAAAATTATGAAAACTAATTAATATAATTGCACATAATTAACATAGAATCAAAGTTAATGATAAAAGAAAGATTAAACATCCTATGAAAACAAAAATGAATGGAAGTCCTCATTCACTTCTTACTTATAAATAAAAAAATGATGAGAGAAACCCATTTTTATGTGTGTTTTTTCAGCTGAACATCATTCCCATAGACAACATTTAAAAAGTAATATCTAAAACAAATATATATATATATATATATATATATATTTATATAACCTATCCATTTTAAAAGACTTTTATAAGAGTTTCTTTGTCTTTTAAAAAAAAAAAATTGGCATAAACAATTAACCCAACAGGATTCAGGTGTCATTTGGGGCCAATGTCAATGTCCACGTGCAATAAATGAGGACCTCAGTCTAGGTTGTACATGTCTTGCACAATGTGAAAAAAGCCAAATTTGACAGTCCTAGGCCATCAAATTTCATAAAATTCGATGGACCAAGGGGTTGAATTGGCGTCGAATTTTTCATTGTCAAAATTTTTTTTTTTCAACAAGTTGAAATTGTCAAATTAATAAAGGATAAGAGAAATTCAATAGCTTTAAGACGTCAAATATGAGAACATCAAGAATTTTGATGGTCCTAAACTGTCAAAATTCAATTTTTAAAATCCATGGGCCTTGGCCCGCCAATTTTTTCTATTGAATTTTTCAGTTTTCACGTAGTGCTATGCTCCATGTAAACTTTTTTTTTTTTTATATACATTTACGAGAGTGGGCTGTATCGATCGAGGGACTACCTATCCATATGAACCGAACGTCCATGTGGCACTTAAGAACATGATCAGGTGCCACTTGGATGTGGAACATAAGGTTTTATGTACTTTCAAAAAATATAAAAAAGATATATTTTTACCATTGAATTTGAGAGTTCAATGGTTGTCCATTTTCAAAATCTTAGATTTATGAAACAAGAGTTTCCTTATGAATTTATTTTAAAACCTAATCTAGACCTGAATTTTGAGATGTCATTTAGGGCAATGTGTTAGTTCATGAGGCCCAAATGAGTCCATAAACACAAAATTAATTATCATACATGTATCATCTAAAAAATAATTAATGGTACTTTTATATCTGAAAATGATTTGCAAGACAAAAATAGCAGGGATTACACTATAGAAATAAAGAAATAGAAGTCCCCAAAATTAGGAAAACTAATTATTATAATTGCACATAATTAACATAGAAAGTTATTGATAAAAGAAAAAAAATAAAACATTCTATAAATGAATGAATGAATGAAAGTCTTTATTCAGTACTTACTTATATAAGAGATTGTTGTCAAATTTGAGCTTCAAATTGTAAGTGCTTTGAGTACATATGGCCAAAGAAGAAGCTCCAGATCTTTTTCATAAAAAATAAAAACAAACAATTAAATTATAAAAAATTTATTTTATTAAATTAAATTAAAAATTTCTTTAATTAATATTTTAAATTAAAAAAATTAATTTTACAATACATGTACATTTGCACAAATCACCTTGTAATATAATTATGAATCGTGACAACATGACTCGTTAGATGGCATACTCAGATGACTTCACGATGTGACAAGTTTGGGTATCATAGATCTAAATACCTCGAGATACATGATTGCACTTCTCCATAAAAAAGTGCATCCGGATGCTTATAGATCTACAATCTTTGAACTTGTCCATGTCATTCATGGAGTCATTTGCATATGCCACCTGGTGAGTCATATTTAACTCTATAATTAATTAGTGATATAAATCAAAGGCGAATGACTGCAGATAAATGTTGGATAATGAGTTGAATGCTTGAGACAACGATGATTTTTA
The DNA here is from genome assembly GCF_017979445.1 of Akebia trifoliata. Lineage (NCBI taxonomy): Eukaryota > Viridiplantae > Streptophyta > Magnoliopsida > Ranunculales > Lardizabalaceae > Akebia > Akebia trifoliata. The sequence continues at coordinate 17,932,421 of NC_141386.1, forward strand.
AGTGTTTGGATTTCAAAAACCCCTCAAATTATAATCAAATATATTACATTTTCATGAATGCCATTTGCCACATAATCAATGCTACATAACATGGTATTATTGCTGACGAAAAAGGAAGAATAACATTAACACCAAACTTTAATTATAAATTAACTAAGCATACTTTAAAGAACACTCAACATAAATTCACATGGAGAGCTTGCGATGCAATCTCAACAAAATCTCATTTAATCCTATTTCATCGATGCCCCCACCTAACTCTTCTGTTCTCTGTTGACCACACGATTTAGATCTACTTGACAAACAATATAAAATTCATGCCCAGTCAAGTTTAAATAAACCGTGGGTAGTTTCATCTTTTCACCCAGTCTTATATCCTTCTTCTACTTTCTAGACTTCTAATTCAGTTAAAGAGAGATTTACATGGCAGATTTAACTAAGAACTGTTGTTTTTTTATTACAAAAACTCTCTTGAAATTATAAGAAAATCTGTACTTTTTATGATGTTTGTTACTCAACAAATCTTATTTTATCAATTTTGTTACCCAACAAACCATGGAGTCAATTTATTACTTAACATACCTTCCAAGGGATTTTAAACAAATTAATTTGTGGCATTCAGATTTGATTATGTAGAGTTATAAAGAATAAAATTCTAAGAACTCTAAATAAATAAAACATAATAATTTTTTACTTTTAAAATTTAATTTGAAATCTGAAAGTTTGATAGTCATTCATTTTTAGCACAATCAATCAAATTAAAATATGATAATTTTTTTAATTTTATTTTTTAGATAAGTTTTTTTATGAAATTTAGAAGATGATGATGTTGGATTGCAAAATTAAAAGTTCATGTGGGCTTAACACCTTTAATAAGATTTGAATACTTACTAATATAGTCATGCAAGTCTAAGTTATAAAGTAAGGTTTGTTGAGATAACAAACTTGATAAAGTAAGGAAGGGTTTTTTTTTGATAAAATGGTAGATAAGTTACGTAAAAAAAAAATTTAATGACGAAAATGCCATTTAAGAACAGCGTACAAATAAGCCTTCGTGAGGTGTCGTGGTAGCTTGCTGATTGACTAGACAACCATGTGCTGTGGGCAGCCTTTTGTCTTTAACCTCCACCAGAAGATATCCCCGTTTTCGGTGGACAACAAAATAAGGGTTAAATTCGTCATTTTCAAAATCCATGTGAATCTTAGAATCTACATTTAATAAATAAAAAAAAAAAACAAAACCCAATAACAAATTAGATTAATAAGCTCTCTCGTCAAATTTCGTGTCCCGAGAAATTCCTCACTTTTAGATTTATTACTATATATCTCGCGGTATTTTGCAAGAATCGATTGCCAAGAAACAACATTGATGGCATTTGTGTAATTTAGTTCAAATCTGAGTGTATTTTTTCAGATAGGCATGTTTAAAACCCGACTCCCACCCCTTCGTTTCAGTGCATCCCTCGCTCTCTCTCTTTCTCTCTCACAGTTACACACACAGAGACACAATGCTTGCAGTTACTGTTCTGTCGGTGCTATTGTGCGCCACCTGCCACGTCGCGTTATCCCTCACCGACGGTAAGCTCTTAACGGTTTCCATACTTGTACGAGCTTTCGTTTGTGATGGTATTTCTGTAATTTTTATTTCATTGTTGGGTTTTGTTTAGATCTTATTTTCTTTTTGTTACTGAACTTCCCTAAGTTCTCAGCAGAGCTTGATCTGAAAAATACACACTCAACCCAGTTTTCGTTAAATTACTAAATGCCCTTACTGGTGGTGTCACTAGCTTTGATTCTTTTGATTCGAATGGAAGGTGTTTTAGTCATTTAGGGATCACTTACGGAGCAACACGGTTTACCTACTCGTCTCCCCCTCCCATCAACAGATCCCGAGTTCACTCGTCCGAATTATTGGTTTAAAATTATTTCGATGTTTATATATATATAGTTTTAATATTTATAAGGATTAGTTGATTCTCAGTCACGAAATTTTATTTTTATATAAAATATTTAAAATTAGTTTATTTATTTAAACAAATTTCAAAACTCAACTGACTCAGTCAGTCATCTTCTGGACTGAGTCAATGTGCGCTCAGTTTCCCAGAGACTCTAGGTTATATTTAAGTAAGGAAAATACTGGAATGACACAAACGGAGGAATAAAGATGAAAAAAATAAAAAATAAAAAATGATGAGGTGGTGTGCACATAACCGTAGAAACTTTTTACTCGTATCTCGAGGAAAAGCATCTATGGTTATGTGCACGCCACCACGAGTTTTTATCACCTTTGTGTCACCCCAGCACAACTCAGTATAGCTAGTAAACCTATACTGTTTTCTGATCGGTGGTATCTAAACCTACATTGGTCGGATGTTTAAATTTTGTGAGGGGTAAATTAGTCATTTTATCTTCATGTCAATTAAATGTCATTTATTTTCACGTGCGTGGTTGTTGCGCAAGGTTTTTAAACAGACGGATGTGGGACAAGAGTACGAACATGAATTTCCCCGAGATCAGTGTTGGTTTCTTAGGGAATTTGTACAAATAGTTCTAGGGATACAAAATGTTTAGAAATCCCAATCATCTGAACTGTATGTTTCTTGGATAGTGTTTTCCTGACAAATGTAGATCTTATATTTCATGAGAAGAATCTTGTTTGTACACGTGGAATATCTGGATTGGTGCCGATGTGGGCCACTAGAACGAGCTTTGAAGTTTCTTAGTACAAAAAAGGCCAGCCAGATTCCATTTTAAATTGTGAATTGTCATTAATGCCCATCTAGTCATATGAGTGTGGTTACTTTATAGTCTCTTGATAATTCATTGAAAGGTCAGGGTACGTTGTCCTCTTATGGGCAAACGTAGTAAAAAGACAAAATTGTCCTTTCTGAAGGCACATGGTCTTCATCATGGCTCTTCATCATGGCTCATGACTGATCGACAGACCTTTGTTGATATGATCTGTTAAAGGCTTTGTAAGTTAGCGAGAAAAACAGGGATATTTCTGTCCATATTGCTAGATCATGATTCTCTTCATCCCATGGTTTTTAAGCTCGGGTATTTCGTCTCTTCTCGTATAAGTCCAATACCAAGTCATCTCGGACGAGTTTTTCGGTACGTTTGAGATGTCTCATGAGTCAAATTAAAAAAAAATGAACGTAAGTCATAAATCTTGGTTAAAAAATGATTTGTGAGTTGGTCTCATTTAACTCTGATACCGAGTTAACTCGGATGATACGGCTCGTTCTCAGACAAGTTTAAAAACCATGCTTCATCCCCATCTAGGGTAGGGATGGACTTTGCCAGACTTGATTTCAAACATATTTTCTTAAGATTTTACATAAATATGCTATATAAAAAAAAATTATATAAGTAATTGGGCCCGTCCACCTGATGGGCCATTGGTCCAAAATTGGGTTCAGGCCTAATAAAGCTACCAAATCCAGTTAACTGAGGGATGAGTCAAAGCCCAGCCCATTGATAGTCGTATCCCAGCTATTCGAAGTACATGATTGGAGACGTAAATTACCCTTTTAGTTATGTCAATGGGCTGGATCGTGATGTTTTGATCTTAATCAAACCCTGGATCACCACATTAGATTGCGGCAAGCCCAGTTCAGCCCATTACCTGCTTGCTTCAAACAATTGAAGTAGTAAAGCATTTCAAGCCCATTCAAAATGGGGCCGGGTGAACTCATTTAACCCCTTACTTGTACTAGGGTTTGTATGATTTGAGATTTTCCTTGGTAGTACAATCAAAAGCCAACAAACGTTTTTGTAGGATAACTATTTTCTTCAGAATTTATTTTTCAAAGAAAATATTTTCTCTGTGATTATGAATAAATACCCTAGTTCATTTGTACATTGATGATCAATTTTTTCCTTATATTCAAGTTAATTTATAAAAAGTTATTATTTCTAATTTCTCAACTATTCCCAATAAATACAGGATTATTGCCCAATGGCAACTTCGAGTATGGGCCGAAACAGTCCCAAATGAACGGGACAGTAGTGATTGGCCACAATGCTATACCTGAATGGGAAATATCAGGCTTTGTGGAATACATAAAGTCAGGTCAAAAGCAGGGTGACATGTTACTAGTGGTCCCGGAGGGAGCCTTCGCAGTTAGGTTAGGGAACGAGGCATCGATAAAGCAGAGAGTGAAGGTAACTAAGGGGATGTACTACTCGTTGACATTTAGCGCGGCTAGAACTTGTGCGCAAGAAGAGAAGTTGAATGTGTCTGTGGCCCCCGACTTCAGTGTATTTCCTATGCAAACTCTTTACAGTAGCGATGGGTGGGACTCGTATGCACGTGGCTTCCTAGCAAAATATTCTGAGGCAGAGATTGTGATCCATAATCCGGGAATGGAGGAGGATCCTGCTTGTGGACCTCTCATTGACTCGATCGCCTTGAAAGTTCTGTATCCTCCCAAGGCAACCAACAGTAAGTTCTATCATTACTAACATGTATGTATGTATGTGTGTGTGTGTGTGCGCCCCGGCACACATTTATATCCAATAGTGGTTGAAAAATATATATAGGCCCTACCCACCTTAGACACCAATTGGTACGACAGTACATCACTTTAAATGGGCATAAAACAAAGATTTCCTTGTATGGAAAATGCCACAAAAAAATTGCTCGGTTACCCTTTACCGATCGAAAATCATTATAATTTTTTGCAAATTGCTTGTTTCTCTTGAGAAATCACACCTCCAGGTAAATCATTCTGCAAAAGTTTGCAGCCAGAAAATTTGCTAATTTTTGCAGGTGTACCTAATAGGGCCTTGACATGTTTAACTCACTCATTCCAACCTTTTACACTTTCTTTGCCAATTGAACTTGGGGGCAGATCCTCTTATAGTATTTTTTGTCTATAGCACTTTTTCTAGTTATGAAAGAAAGCATATTGTAAACAAGAAGCAAAAACACTTCATTGAAATTTGGGAGTTCAATGGTGTCCATTTCCAAAGCCTCCTTTGATACCCCTCCAATTATAGTATTTATTACCTTTTCTCTTCTACCACATTTCCAATGAAACCCCCTCTAATTTTATTTTTTTCCTCTTCTCCCCTGTTTTCAAATATATTACCCTTCAATTTTATTGTTTTTACCCTTTAATCTCCTTTTCAATAATACCCTTATAACTTTATTGTCTTTCTTCTTTTACCCTCTTAATCCTAAGAGTATTATTGGACAAACTCTAGTATATAATATCAATCTATCACTTTTAAATTCTTAAAAAATCATTTATATTCATTATCAATATATATACATTGAAATTGATTCGGATTACTCAACTCGGCTTGCTTTGACTGATTTCGGCTGGGCCAAATATGAGTCTGATTGACATATGTCATATTGATACCATGCTCCATTATTTGAATTTATGTTTGTAATACTACTTTTTTCTATAATTTTGCAGAGAACCTATTGAAAAATGGAAATTTTGAAGAAGGTCCATTCGTGTTAAACACATCAAGGGGTGTTTTAATCCCACCTATCATTGAAGACGCTTACTCTCCGTTACCTGGATGGATGGTTGAATCCCTTAAGGCTGTAAAGTACATTGATTCTTACCATTTCACCGTACCCGAGGGCAAGCGAGCAGTGGAACTCGTCGCAGGTAAGGAAAGTGCCATTGCACAAGTAGCTCGAACCACTCCCGGGAAGGTCTACACACTAACATTTGCAGTAGGTGATGCTAGCAATGCCTGTAAAGGATCTATGGTAGTTGAGGCATTTGCGGGCCAAGACACAGTCAAGGTACCCTATGAATCTACAGGCAAAGGCGGTTTCAAGCGTGCCATACTCAAATTCACAGCCAAATCCACACGAACACGTGTCATGTTCCTCAGTACGTTTTACACTACTGATGACTCTGCTTCCCTTTGTGGTCCGGTTATTGACGATGTGAAGCTCTTGAGCCTTCGTAGCCCAAGGTTCGGGTAAAGATGCATGGAGTGCGAAGTACACATATAATGTATTTCCCTTTGCATTGGTTATACTAAAATATTTTTGTTGTAATGCAAGTAAGAGGCCCCTAGTTCGAGTTTTAGCTTGTTCTAGTAATATATTTATATACTAATTATATCTTAGTTAGTTAATACTTGGTTGGTGTGATTTTATCAAGGATTTATGTTGCTTTTGCAAAATAAAGAAAAACAAAAATATTTGTATTTTATGCTCTCTCTCTCTTCTTTTTAATTTTAAAGTAAGATCTCATATACAATTGATAATGTCAAAATAATCTATAGATTCCAAATTAGCAACTTTGGGTAAGGAACGATTCAAACCTTCCAACATCGTGGTTGGAGTAGTAATTGAGGCAAGATAAAAACCATGGTTTTTAAACTCGGTTTTGCTTCTCGTCTCGTCCAGGCCCGATATCGAGTTGTCTCAGACGAGTTTTCCAATACGTTTGAGACATCTTGTGAGACAAGTCAAAAAATTGAATGTGAATCTTAAATCTCGGTCAAAAAATGACTTTGTGAGTTGGTCTCATTCAACTCAAATACCGAGTTAACTCGGGTGATACAACTCGATCTCGGACAGAGTATTAAAACCATGATAGAAACACTCCTCATCCCTAACTAAATAAGTAAGTAGCCTCCTTGCCCTAGCTATTATGTATTTCTCACAATTATCCAGAGCAATTGGAATTTAGGTTTAAGAGTCTCAAATTTGTAATTATACGAGTTACAAGCAACAAACATCTAATGACGTAAGATCAAAGTGTGTGCTAAAAAAGACTTGACATAGAAGAAATATAGTAGATTGTTGCAGACGCATATCCAAACATAGATGGGGCAATTCCTAATATGAGCAAGTCTCAGAAGAACCTTGTGCAATGATTAGGATTTGACGAATTAAGTTATTCTGATCGGAATAAGCGCAGTATGTGTTAGGATACGTTATTTATTTTTATTTTTATTATTTATTATTTAGTAGGGGTATCAATGGATAGTTGAAAATCTGAATCTGATTCGAATTTGAAAAATCAGATATTATTAGAAAATTTCGGATATCGGATATCGAATTTGGATTCAAATATTTTTATCCATTTGAATCCTTATCGGATATGGATTCAAATATTAACATACTGAATCCAAAATAACATATATATATATATATATATATATATATATATATATATATATATATATATATAATATTTATAATATTGCACACAAGGAGTTTTTATTTTTATTTTTCTTATGATTTTGATACAAATGAAGATGATGATTTTTTTTATTTTGATTATGAAAAATCAGTTGGATTTAGATTTGAATTCAGATATTACATAAAAATTTTATATTCGAATTCGGATAAAGCTGAATTTGAACCAATAGGTATCTGTTGACAACCCTATTATTTAGGATATGCAACATATATTATTTTAGTAGTTTGTTATTTTAGGAGTCTAGTTTGTAATTGGAGTTTTATTATTTTAGGTTTTTCTATTTATCAATTTAGGAAGTTTAATTATTTTAGGAGTCTATCTTTCCTCAATTGTCGGAGTCAAAGACCTTATATATTGGAGAATGTAATATATAATTCTCAATCAATAAAAATCAATAACTTAGTTTGGAGGAATATCCCCTTGAACTAGATCAAAATTGTAAATAGAGTCTAGGATCCTATCATCTGGTATCAGAGAAAAGATCTTGGTATCGAAGATGGTGATTGTTAAGGAGTTGAGTGAGAGAATCGACTTGTTTGAGCCTTGCTTTGATCAACTAAACATTGATTCACGAGTTGAAAGTAGGGATGCGGGTCCTAGAGTGTTTAATTGTATATCAACCACTAGTTTGAGAAGCGCCACGTGATCATGCTAATGTACACCAAATAGTAGAAAATCAACAAGGTGACATAACAATAAAAGGTCATCCACTTCGTATCAATTTTTCAAGGTTCGACAAGGATGATTCGGAAGGTCGTCCACCTTCTCTTACCAAAAGGATACATTAGTAAGACCTCCTTATACTATAAAAACACTATTCAAAAATCAAAATCACCGTTCAATATTCACTATTCACTATTTGAACTACTTTCATATTTTGGAATCTTTTGCTTTTGTCTTAAAGTTTTATAAGAATTTGCTAAGTTTCTAGCTTTCTTTTCAAAACTCTTTTGAAATTAGGTCCGAGGCTTCCTAGTCGCACTATAAGCCTAGTACTCATTAGGTAAATCTAACAGTAAGTTGTTGACCAGCCATTAATTAATTCTGAGTTTTCTAAGAAAGATAAAAATGATGAACAAATTTTTGCAAAAGCTTAAGAAAAAATCAAAGATCCTTCAAAAACACCAATCAATCACACACTCCTTTAATCAATGACAAACCTCAAACACAAAGTCTAAACACCAATGAAAAAACAAACCTTCCATTTACTACGAAGGATGAATTTTCAAAAATGAACAGCAAAGAAACCCCAAGATCTATCTCTTCAAAACCAAATTAACCATCTCAAAACAGAAATAAGAGACTTAAAATTACAAATTGAATCTATCCAATATTATAAAACTCCAACGGAACCTGATATTTAAAATGAAATCAACGAAGTAGATTCCTTTTAAGAACTATAACCCATTATCTATATAAAAAATGGTACACCCAAGTCACCCTTAGTTTCCCTAATCATCATCACAAATTTATTGCCCTCTTAGATTCTAGAGTAGATATGAATTGTATTAAAAAAGGAATAATCCAAACCCAATTCCTTGAACCAACAAATTCATCACTTGCCACTACTGATGGTACTAATATGATAATAGACTACAAATTAACAACTACTTTTATTTGTAAGCATAAAATATGTTATCCCACTAAATTTGTTGTAGTTCCCGACCTCAAACAAGATATGATCTTAGGAACACCATTTCTAATGGAAATTAAGCCTTTTTCTGTCACTCATAAAGGAATCGAAACAAAAGTCAAATATACTAATAAAACTCTTTTATTTGAATTTGTTAGTCGACCAAAAATAGGAAAACTTCAAATGATGCTCAATTTTATTCAAAGTAAAGAATCTCAACTAGCCCTCATCAAACAAAATTCTATTCAAAATCGATCCAAGAAAAATTATCCATTAAATACTTCCTTCAACAAAAGAAACTTTTGAGCAAAACCTAATCATAGAATGCTGTTCAAAACTCCCCAGCGTTTTCTAGCACAAAAAAACTCACAAGGTTTCACTTCCATATATTCTAGATTTCGACGAAGAAAAAATTCTCACAAAAGCAAGACCCATTCAAATGAATGCAAGATATTTAGAATTATGTCAAAATAAGAAAAATGATCTCTTGACTAAAAAACTAATCCGTAAATCAAAATCCCCTGGAGCTATGCAGCCTTCTATGTTGAAAATGCTGCAAAACTAAAAAGAGGAATGCCTCGCCTAGTCATCAATTACAAACCACTTAACAAAGTCTTAAAAGCTATACAATTTCCAGTTCCAAATAAACAAGACCTAATAAATAGACTATCAAATGCCAGCATCTTCTCAAAGTTCGATCTCAAATCTAGATTCTAGCAAATACAAATTCAAGAAAATGATGAATACAAAACATCATTTACTGTACTTTTGATCATTATAAATGGAATGTAATACCCTTTGACCTCAAAAATGTTCCTAGAGAATTTCAAAATATGATGAATGATATATTTAAGCCCTACAAAAACTTCTCTTTGATCTATATAGATGATAATTTAATATTTTCAAATTCAATAGAACAATATTGAAAACACTTAGATATACTCAAAAACACAATCATAAAAAATAACCTTCCTCTTTCTTAAAGAAAAATCATAATTTTCCAAACTTCAATTCAATTTTTAGGTTTTAATATAGGAAATCAAACCATAACACCCACTAATAGAATCATAGAATTTGTTGACAAGTTTCCAAATGAGATTACTGACAAAAAACAGTTACAAATATTTTTGGGATGTTTAAATTATGTTCTAAACTTCATCAAAGACCTAGTTTCAGAATGCAAATTATTATTCTCACGGCTGAAAAAAATCAAATAATCTCGAAAAACAATCTTGGACTACCAAATACATAACTGCCATCCAAAAGATAAAACAAAGAGTAAAAATCGTACCATGTTTACATATCCCAAATGATACCTATCAAAAAATAATTCAAACTGACGCCTTTGAATTAGGTCATGGAGAAATCCTCTTTCGAATCTCATCAAATAATAATAAAGAACAATTAGTTCGATTCACCTCGAGCATTTGGAACAATTGCCAGCAAACTTACTCCACTTTCAAAAAAGAAATTCTTGCAATAGTCCTCTATGTTTTAAAATTCCAAAGTGATATCTTGAATCAAAATCTTTTGATCAAAGTTGATTGTAAATCTACTTAAGATGTTCTTCAAAAAGATGTTAAAAATCTTGCCTCAAAACAAATTTTTGCATGATGGCAAGCATTACTTTTTATATTTGATTTCGATATCGAGTTTATAAACAATTTACAAAATTGTTTGGTTGACTTTTTAACTCAAGATTTTTTACAGAAGAAATGAATACTCGAGCCAAAACAAATACCAATGGCAAAGGCAAAGTTCAAATCTCATATAATCCTTCAAACCTCAACCTTTTTGATCCAATCTCAAAATCAGATTATCTAGAAAAATTAGCTTAGGTTATCCTCACCCTTGATAGACCTATGTATGATTCCCTATCAATACCACAGATCCTTTCAAAAATGTATCCAACAAACTGCCACTTTATGCCCAAATAACATAATCTTTCTCACAAGTTCTATGAAGCCATTTTTTCTCAAACTCAAAGTGTTGTAATTTCTCATATTCAAAAAGATAGTGAAATTGTTTATTCTAAACTTAAAATCCTTCATATCATATCCCCATCCGAATGGGATGCTCCCTTCTACTTTTCTCGTTCTGTTTCCAACCCTTTTGGAAACAAAATCCCTTATAACTATTACATGAACTCTTGGAACGATGCCTTTTTATTTCGAAATTCTAAAGGAGGACACTTTTGGTTCCTTCAGTTTTTCCCAAATAAACTTCAGCAAATCCCAAATTAGTTTTTCACTAATTGGTGGTTAACCTTCGGATCAATGTCTAGCATCCTCCCTCAAAATTTTCTTCAACAACTTCAAACATTTACGAAAAATACAAAGCTCGATGTTGATGATCCGGATTATGAAAATATGATTTTCTTTTCTCAGCTGGATTTCCTTGGATCATGTAATGGGATTATGCCAAACAAATTTATGAATCCATCCCCACTTTATATAGATACATATATGTAAAGTGGTGGGACAAATTTGATATTTAAAAATCTCAAAATCCCCAAGACTTTCGACCATTGCCAAAAGCTCCTCAATCAAATACTCCTTCAAAATCATTCAAAGATACCTTACTCCCCTCATCATCAAAAGCAAAAGATACTAATGAGACCTCTCAAATCCTACAAGCCATCAAAAAATTATTTCAAGAAATTACTACAATCAAACAAACTATATCCATTCAAGGATCTTCAGTCCACTCAAATTCACCTACTCCTTCTCTTCCTGATGAGGATGAAGAAGATTTTGGATTCTAACATGATCTCACCATCAAAAGTTTGTCTCAAAATCCATCAAAAGTTAAGCTCAAAATTCATCAAAAGTTCACCTCAAAGTTCGTTAAAAGTTCGCCTTAGAGCCATCAAAGCCGTCAAAAAGCCATCAAAGTCTCAATAATTGTAATATTACTATTCAAATGTCGGTACAATATTATAAGGACACTTGTTTTTACTATTCAAATGTGTCGGTCAAATGATATTGTGCAATGTGTACACTTCACGTGCCTAAATGTGTTGGTCGAGGCTTTGCCAGACATGTGTCTCTTCTCAAACTTTCTATAACCATCCCAAATTTCTATAAATACTTCACTTCTTGAATGAAGAAGGCATTCGAAAAATTAATCTTCCTGGTTACCTAAATATCCTCTGCAATCTCCGAGCACCCTCGGTTTGATCAACTAAACATTGAAGTTCACGAGTTGAAAGTAGGGATGCGGGCATTTCAAACAACCCTAGAGTATTTAATTGTAGATCAACTGCTAGTTTGAGAAACGCCACGTGATCCTACTAATGTACACCAAAGAGTAGAAAATCAACAAGGCGGCATAGCAATAAAAGGTCGTCCACTTTGTATTGATTTTTCAAGGTTCAACGGAGATGATTCGGAAGGTTAGATTTTTCAGGCTGAATAGTATCAACAATTGAACGGCTTGGCCGATGAACAAATGGTTTCCTTGACCTCGGTTCACCTAACTGGAGACATCATAGGATGGTATCCCCCTTGAAGTGATCCAGTTAAGGTTGAAGAGTATACCCTTTTCATGGGGTGGCCCCTCACATTTGTAAGTCCACAATAAGTTCCTATGGAACATTAGTATGCATCATGTGTACTTTGCATGCATTATGTAGTGTAGTCATTTCAAGCATTTCTAATGGAAAAATAAAATTAGGGAGTACATCCTCGTTATGAGGTGACCTTGGTTCACCTAATTAGATTTAAGTTTATTTCTATGTATCTAGTTAATGTTAATGTCATAAGAACTTATTATGGACTTACAAATGTAGGAGATCATCTCATAACGAGGATGTAGTCCCTAATTTTATTTTTCCATTAGAAATGCTTGGAATAACTATACTACATGATGTATGCTAATGTTCCATAGGAACTTATTGTGGACTTACAAATG